>NC_056730.1:604242330-604364830 GCF_019279795.1 Protopterus annectens | reverse complement strand
TGCGTGTGGAAAGTCTGGGACATAGCCCTTTAAGATGCTCATTTTAACTGCTAATTAACATCAACAGCATGCTGGGTATAAAAGATGGTGCTATGTGTGTTTTCAGTATTCTGATGAAGTTCTTTTACTAAGGACGAAATCGCTACATAAACTGTTTCTACAAAGTGGTTAGCTGCCTCCTTTCATCCTGGTGATAGTCTTTCCTAGATCACATACTCCAAACTTGTGTTAATCAGATTTTGGAAAATATAACATTGAAGTCCTCACATTGCCTCTGTAGGTGTTGAAGTATATCCTTGTTCGCCTCTGGTACAGAAAGGGTCATTTACTGTTAGTAGTATGAAATTGTTAAAGAAATGCCTGCGATCTTCCTCCTGCTCCTTGCAGATGGCATTTGAATATACAAGAATGCCCTGCTCTCCATCCACTGCAAGGAAGAGACCTATTATAGTCTGCACACTCCACTCGGCAAGTTACATCATGACAATGTGATATGAGTGCTTTCTAAACATTAGATGATTGTATGGGTGATTTTTAAAGAACAGCAAAACTGCAATACAGAAACAAGCTGCACAGAGCTGTCTGCCCCTTTAGTCCACATGGTGGATAACTCTCGCAAGCCCTACTTCTTTTTCTTTTACTCTGAAATCAGCTCAGAAGTGACAACATTGTGTAATGTCTATTTTTTTCTCTCTCAGAGAGAACTGTTGTTATATTCATAGTTTTTTCTGATAGCAGTAATTTTCATACCTATGCCATCATGCATCTAGTTTCATTTGTGCTTCGCCAAAAATTGCACTGGATTTTATTTTTTTGCTCTTAACTCATAAAGACAAGTAAGAAACTCCTCATTAATTTAAGTTGATTACATCTCTTCCTGTATTACATTCAGATACTTTACTTCAGTGAATGTTTAGCTGACATGGCAATACACTTGTAATGGCTTGTACTGTGAAGTTTTACACTCTCCATCTATATCCAGGGCACATTAGTGAAAAGGAATCCGCAGTGCAGCTTCATATGTTTTGGGTTTAGCTGCTGAGAAAAGAAAGCATAAATCCTTGTCAACAGACCAAAGCAATTAGGGTGGTAAAAGAGACTGAAGAGAAGTTGTTTTTGAGGAGGTGTGGGAGTATGAGGTTTTTCAGAATATAAGATTGAAGATAAGTAGTAATATGATCTAGGTCCACGAAATCCTTAAGGAAGAAGATGAAAGAACTGAAATGAAGATGAAGGACAATGAGATAGTTGAGTTCATTAGTTTCAAACTGAGATTCTAGACTTCAGCTCAGATATGGTAAATAACCATTTTAGTAAAAGAGAGATGCACAGGTGGAATGAACTCTTAGGCTATAGTATAGGACAACGTGTAAAAGGCTCGGGTAAGCAGAAAAGGAAGGAAGGATGATGGGTAGGTATAGGATATTATTTACAACACTTGGACTGATCACATAGATCATCTTTATTCATCTGCCAGTTAAAGTGCATATGTATGTATGTATGTATATATATTTAGGTCTCAGAGTGACAGGGTGTCCCAAGTCATGTCTTTGATTAACCCTCCTCCCAACTATTGCAAGCTAAGTGCTAAGACAAGGACAAAGATGCTTGCAACAAAGACACAAGCCCCACATCATTTTGCAATGAGCTTATAGTTACATATCAAGCAGTACTGGTACATAGAACATAGCTAGTATTTATTCTGAAAAGAGTATATAGCTCTGTCATTGGCTTCCCTACAAAATGTTCTATCTCAGAATCCTGAAAAAAACAATTGTGCATAGACAGTCATGAACCATCACAATACTGAGACATGAGGATCATATATGGATCATATGTGGTTACTAGGCTAATGGCCCTGGGGCCCTTTCAAGCCTAGCCAAGAGTTTATACCCCCCCAAAAGAACCTCAGTCAACACCTATTGCCCTATCAATGACGGCCAGAGGTGGACCCCTGGGACAAATTTGTGGTTTCCCATCCACTCATCAAGGTTCACTTGAAGAGGGTCAGTGAGGTGTCTGTTTGACGTGTATGGGAAGTCTGTTCCAGAGATGGGATAGCCTCTGGGAGACAAACCTGTCTCCCCAGCAGGTTTTGTTGATGTCACATATTAGATTCACGCCTTTTGAGCCAGTAGTGCTTGAGGAATTAGACTTGCGGATATGGAGCATCTCTAGTAGGGCACTGTCCTTAAATACAGTTGGTTACAACATGCATCCTACACCAGCCAATGTAACTTTTCTTCATGCCAAAAAATAGCACTGTAGCCATGCTACTGAAACAGTGTTTTATTCTGTGTAAGCAGTCAATGATAAGTAATTATAGTAGTTTTATGAGCTGCCTTTGTTATACATCTCTGAAGGAATATACAGGCAAGTAGTGTAGTGGCTTCTGAAATAGGCATGTACCTGGGTACATGTCCATTTTCTGTAAGATGACACGAAGTTGGTGTGCTGCATGAATAGCCCGCATTTCATTTATGATCTGCTTTTCAGATTTAGGTGTGGTTGCCAAAGGTGAATATATGAGTGAAAGTGGCAAAAGTACATTTTTTTGTTGGGGGGCATCTTGGTCAGTTTACTCGACTGAGCAGCAACTCCTGATCAGATCAAAATGTATGGTTTCTTTCTATGTTCAACACTGCATTGTATTAAATGTCAAGCTCCTTAGTGAACACAGCCACATATGTGCTCAAAAGTGATTTCCCACAGTATTGACATTATTGTTCCTACACCGTGCATTTCTGTGAGCACACAGTCATGCAAAATACATAATGTGTGATGAGTGCTAGTGGCTGAATATAGTACACATCAAAAGGCCAGTGTAGGTGGCAACTTGATGTCTCACATCCTATGCCAAAGTTTTTTCTGTGCTCTTTCCTACCAAATGTGTATGCATGCAGTGCTGCAATTGTTGGCTTTATTTGTTGATATATGAACATACCACGGTCTGCATATTGTGAGCTAATAATTCTGTAGTCCACAGTCATAGCTGCATGGGTCCACTGCATGGCAGTGCCAGGAGGACAGGTAGCCATACCTACACATATCTTGACCACAGTTCATAATGTACACCACTTACCCATGTGTAGACATGCATCTTGAATATGCAATAAATAAATAATAGCTGAACAGCAGGAATGTAACAACAGTAAATAGTGATAAAAAGTACAAATAAAACTGAGCATACAGTTCTGAAGAACAGGGTCTGCATTAACAGTATATAATCAGGGACAAACCTCTCCATTCTCTATTTGTAACTCTTTCCAGTCCGACACTGCAGATACTCGGATATTAGTTTAAGGGGTTTGTCTGAAGGCAGGTGTTACACTATGGGTAATAATTATCTTAGAGGGGTGTGACAGTGCAGTGGGGTTTGCACCCCCTCTCAGAGAAACTTGGACTGACTTATTTGTAGTTGTTTCAATGTCAGTGGTTTGCACTTTTATATGTTACTGTTTGTAATCATTTGGTTTTAGCAGACTTTCATTTAGAATAATATGCTTTTCAGTTTTGACATTCTGATCTCAGTATTATAAAATTCAGTCCAGTGTAGGTCAATGTTATGTAGGAAACCCTTTGCCAGTGTAATGTCCACTAAGGTGTGCTCCTTGATGTTTCAAATATCAAGTAAATCAAGCTGTACATGATCAAAATAGCCACAAACTGAAGATTGTGTGTGATGTTCAGAAATATCCAGGTTTACTGTAACTTAATCAGTCTGCAGTTCCTCTGAAATATCCAAAAAGAAATTAATTAATGAGTCAATATTTACTGTTAAAAGCCGAATGCACCAAGTTTGTTCTTCAGTTCCATTTGTGCAAATATAACATTAAATAATCAATGCAACATCCTCTGAGATTCAGTTTCCCACATGGAATGAAACTGTATTAATATGACCAGAACAAAAAAAGCAGGCTTTGAAAAATGTAATGCTTTTTGGTGCATACGTTATGCCTCTTCTGATTGATTTTAATAATTTATCAATTTTTAGACATTCTGTTTATTAGATTTTGTTCTGAACTGGTAAACTATTTGCTGGGAAATGTAACTTTTTTTGCAGTGTAAACTATCCTAGTTAGCTCGACATTCTGAATCTAAAATAAAACATGTTTTATATGGGGAAATGCAGATTAATGAGATTTCAGATAAAAGTCTGCAAAATGTGGATTACAATACTTTATCAGTCAATTAAGTTTACTAACTACTGAATAAAGAATAGGAGTTTAGGGAATAGAATTTTAGTGCACATTTTATATAAAATTATTCAAGCAGCGCTATTTGCGGATGGTCTCTAAAAGCTATTAGATTATTGTATTGCATTTTCTAATGTTACTGCAATAGATTTTACACATAGCTTTTTCACTGTGTTCTAATATAGCAAGTGTTTTATATTTTAGATAGCTATCTCTGTCACCTTGTTTTTTAGTTGTAATGCTTTTTATCTGTTTAAACCATATACATGTGGTGTACTTATATATTCTATCTCCTTAGTAATCTTTTAAGCTATAAAGAGGGAGAGGGAGAGAGAGAGAGAGAGAGAGAGAGAGAGAGAGAGAGAGAGAGAGAGAGAGAGACTGACCTTGGCAAGCAGATGGTGTTTGAAGCCTGCCACTGCCAGTCAAAGTAACGGAAGGTGAATTGTGGCAAACAGGTGGGGTCTGAATCCTACCACTAACAATTAAATAAAGAAAGGTGCATGGTGGCAGACAGATAGAGTTTTTATTCCATCACTGTCAAACAACTTCAATGGAAAACATGGGAATGTTCACTTGAGTCATAACACTGGTGTCAAACAGATTCTGGCACAAATAAGGCACACAAATATCAGTCACCAAGTAATTAATGGTCACAAGAACATGTAAGATATATGCATTGTTACTCTGGTTATGGGCCTTCACTATCCACACCCAAGAATTACTTCACACTGAGCACTCCACTGAGCATAGTCTTTGGCTTTCCAGCCCCCCATCTCATCACTCTTACTGAGTAACAGTACCTTCCAGTGTTCACTTGTCTACAGTGACTATATTTAGAGAAGCTCTTAAATATACACTCACATACGCAACACACACACACACATATACACACACACAAACACATACACACATTGGTTTTCAAGGAAGGCCAGTAATATTTTCTATCATTGCTGTCTGTCCTGGCTCACGGTAATAAAGTGCATCCATCCTATGTTATCAGGCTAGGGACCTCCAAGTTACTGTTTCATTCTTATTAATAAGTTAAATAATTATAAACATAAATAGTAGTGTGCAGAACAGTCTGGCCAGAGGAGGTGGATATCAACAGCTTTGTCAC
The DNA here is from genome assembly GCF_019279795.1 of Protopterus annectens. NCBI lineage: Eukaryota > Metazoa > Chordata > Ceratodontiformes > Protopteridae > Protopterus > Protopterus annectens. The sequence continues at coordinate 604,359,514 of NC_056730.1, read as the reverse complement.
CAGTTAGTCATAAATACACTTTTATTAAATGCTAAATACATATGTAGACAATAAGCCACATTTTTTGTCAAAAGTTAATAAATAAAAATACTTTATTCAGAAAAGAATGAGTTAAGCAATACAACTAATGGTCAGATATGCAGAGAGACAAAAGATTCCACATAGAAACAGAAAAACATCCTTTTGGACATGTTAGCTTCCTGTCTGGGGAAACATTATTGATCTTGTAACTACAGTTTCTTATCTCATGTATAATTGGTGTGGTTCTCAGAAGCAGGGAGCTACAATCCTATGTTATAAATACCTTATATTTCTGTATTCTTTTTACATTAATAAAACCATTCAAAAGTTCACACACATCTCTTTATGCAAGTGGGAAAACACAAATATAGCAGGTTAAATATATTTTTTTTAGTTTACATGCAGGTTTTATAAAACCTAAAAGTTACTCACTGATCTGCCACACTGATTCAGAAAACAGTGGTGCATTTGTATATAAACCTCAGACAAGCACATAATGCAATTAAAAAGTGGAAGGATTTATTTTGGCTGTGTCCTCACTACTTTCTTGGAGTTAAATATGGAAATGAATCTGCCTTTACTCTATTTATCCCATCTACTATGTTATGCTGAGGGCATAATGGTGCACTTTGCCTATCTTGACCTGGCCAAGGTGCTCAACACCCTTTCCCATTTGTTCATTGTCAACAAACTCAGGAAACTAGGAGTAAACCCTTATGTCACCTGCTGGATAGCCAACTGGCTCACAGATAGGATGCATGAAGTCAGGATAGGGGATGCAACCCCCCACAAAAAGACGAGTCACCAGTATAGTACCTCAGAGATTGGTACTGGTGCTGCTCCTTTTTGACATATATTTTTTAGAAGTCAAAGCTAACGTTAAAGGCCTTTGGTTGACCAAGTTTATTGATGACTGCAAACTAGGTCTAGTTAAAGAATCCCCCAAAGATACAATTAGCCTCCAGGAAAGTTTGTCATAAACAACAATTTTTGCAAGAAAAATGGTTTAAAACTGAAACAAAAAAATGCACAATAATATGTTTTGTTATGGTAGCCATCCCCAGAATCACCACATAGATGATACACCTGTATGATCTGACCTGATAGTTAGGGATTTGGGAACATATGTAGAGTGACTTGGACTTTGACCATCATGTGTCTACTGTTGTGCACTTGGGTAATGTATCTATTAATTTATTAAAGAGAGAATGTGGCTAGGCTTAAACAGACCTAATGCAATTAGCCTATTGATCACCTTTGAACCTATAAGGTAAAGGGTGAGATAACAATAATACAATGAAAATTAGCATGGAGAATTCCTATCAATTTTTTTACTGGAGAAATATGGCAAAGCAACAAGGCTGGCTATTGAGAGGCTGGGATGCAGAGATAAAGCAATGGTAATTGGAACACAAAGAAAGTGTTTTTCTAAGACATTGGTAAGACTTCAGCCAGTGTTTTGTGTGCTGCTCTAAAATGCTCTGGTATTTACTTATTATGTTGCGTGTTTTGCTTACTTATTCTGGTAGAAGAATGCAAAAACAATGTGGATCAATAATTCCTTATAGTAAGATGGATATAAATGGTTATGAATAAACAAATGAATAAATAAATTAATTAGAATCAATGTTTCTAGATTTCTGTGTTTTATTTTGTATGTTGATATATTTCTTCTTCTAAAAACTTAGTGATCAGTGAAAATTAGCATATAAAGTAGAAGAATAAAAACAAAATCATAGAAAAATGCTAGTAATGTATTATGTAGACTCTACTATTTGTGTAATTATTTTAAGGACAAGGTCATGTCTGAAAAGGGTCACTGAAGCAGTGCACTTACCTTGTTAGTAAATGTATAATTAATTAGATAAGTAAATGGACTGGCAGATATGTGGTTGGGAAGGCAAATGGATGAATGATGGTCTGGGAATATGTATTGGTATACTGGCTATGGGACTGAGTGTTAGTTTGTAACAGTCATTGAAGAGAGTTTGATTTTCATTCACATGGAATAACAAATTTGTTTGTTTTTACAGTGAAAGTTGCATATGTTCTCTGGTGTTGCAGTACTGGAGAATAAACAACTTATTTGAGAGAAACAGGTTGCATAGTCCCTGTTGCCGAGATTGGGATACAGAAAAGCATACATAGGAGAAGTTTTAAGGATATTAATTGCGTTTAATATCTTTGACAAAGGAGGGTTTGCGATTTTACATTTTTGCTTAGCGTAATTTCTTCTGCTTCTAATAATGATGTCTGAAATGTCACAAGGTCTAGCTATGGGCTTTTACAGCTAATGGCAAACATTATTCTCAGAATTAGGTATGCAAATAATTAAATGCAACTATGAATACGTTTGTGAAATACATGTTTGTAATATAGGCTTACATTCTTATTGTTGATGAAAAAAACTTTATATTTTAGTGACCTAGCAGGAAGATATATACAAATATTAAAAACATGGATAAAAATAATGCATATAATAATGGGAGATCTGTAAAGATTTTTTTTTTATTATTAAGAGATATTGTGATTAGATCTGTGAAACTGTTTTCTGTGTATATTTGGCAATTCACACACTTAGAAAATAAGGTGAGTAAAGTCAGTATTGAAATGTAGTTACAGAAAGGTAATTGGAAAATACAAACAAAATTCTTTGCTTTCTCTTTCTTCAAATTCCTGGTGTAGCATGTGTTTACTTGGAGTTTTAACACCTTTTGTGTAATGTGATTTAAAAATGGTACAGAAAATTAATAATTTTGACGGATGACTGGATTCTTCATTGTTAGATCTGACGGAGTTCCTACTAGTCCTTTTCTTTTGAACTCATTAGCATTGCTGCTTCGAAAGCAAAAGGTTTTCCGGTTCGATTCTCAGCTGGGGTGCTTTCTGTGTGGAGTCTGCATGTCCTCCCTGTGGTCACATGGGTGTGCTCCAGTTTCTTCCCACATCCCAAAGACATGCTGTAGGTGTATTGGACACTCTAAATTGGCCCCTAGATGTGAGTGTGTGCATGTGTGTGTCTTCTGTGGAAGGTTGGGTGTTGGGCTGGCAACTTGACACTGTAAGAGGCTTCATTTGGGTCATCTTACTTGTTTGTGTTAGATATGATTTGAGAGGAATTTTAGTTTATGGTTTGTTTCTTTGGTGGTAGAAAATATGATATGATATTCAAAGGCATAAGATGTCCACTGGAATGTAATGATGCAATACTGCATAGGCTTTTTTGATATAGATATTCAGCTCATTTACTGCTGATTTATGACTGGGTGTTTCATCTTCAAAGCTATACCAAGTGGGGTAATGCTGCAAATTTAGTTTTAAATTAGTTCTGTGTATTTTAATCAACTAACTGGCAAACAAGACAGATAATATTTGTAAACAAAATTTAAATGTGTGCAAACAGTTGATTTTGATTTCCTGAAATGCACATCTGTTTAAAATGATCAGTTCCTTCACTTATTCAGTAAGGGGTGCATATATATACATATATATATATATATATATATATATATATATATATATATATATATATATATATCAGTATAATGAATCACCTGTCCTTCTGTTATACAGCAGAATCGTGACTTCACAGGATCTCTACTACAAGTGCTCATATACTAGCTTACTACATACTTGCTGACTGTTACTTTCTCTAAAAGGTAAATGCACTGACTCCCATTAGCCTAATTCTACTTAATTACCTAGTTCTCCCACCACCCAGCACTATGGAACTACATATCTTCTGACCTCTGACCCAAAAAATCCCACCTAGTTCCTTTCCCTAATCTGAATCCTCACTCTCCAGCCTTATTTGCAAAACTCCCCTCCATAACTATAACATTTTTTGATTACTCCTTAACTCTAAAACTCCACTTCTTCTCCTTAAAACTAAATTTTCTATTTTCTCCCTAAATCTATATGTCCCTTCACAGTCCCTAATCCTAAAAATCTCTCCACTTGTACCCCAAACCTAAAATCATCTCCTGATTTCTGCCTAAAAAATGCTAAGCACACTCCTACCTCCTTCCAATTTCCTCCCTGTGGCTGCCATACTTCTACTTCTACGTCCTGAAAAATGGCCACAGGGCCAAGAGTGCACTTTCCAAATCGACTTCCATGGGATGACCTTTGTTTCTCTGCAGAAGCTGGCCTAGGAACTGCTGGTGATGCAGCAACAGCTGGTGCATTGGTCGGTGCAGACCCAGATGACCACTACTATATCTCATCTTGCACTACAGCTGACCCTGTAGAAACAAGAAATAAAGAACAGAAAAAGAAAAAAGAAAAAAGAGGTTAACAAACAAGGACATTACTGAATTATTTCAGTCTTACAGTACAGTTATTTACATGCTGTAATTTCCACCTAGAGAGCTACACCAATCTCCTCAGGCAGGTCTCACAATAAATGCAATCTCTTCTATCACTTTAAAACAAAAAGGAGACAATAATCTGTACAAAATATCTCTGACAACAGAAAGCAATGACAGAAACAGTTGCTGTTCAGAATGTATAGTTTCAGAATATATGCACGATGTTTACAATATTAAATTGTTCTGTCTTCCTAGCTTCTATTTCCCTGTGGTGGAGCAGGTCAGGGTGTTACCTCTGCAGGTTGCTGCACCTGTGCTGGCACTGCTGGCCAGAACTGATGATGCCAGTGGCATTACTCAGCATCCTGTTAAGCTGGTGGCAGGGACTGGTTTTATTTATAGGGCCATTACATAGCCCTAGCAGCCAGTCTATATAGCTCTAGTACAGAAAATAGAGAAAGATTTTTTATCTCCTGGCTGCACCAGGTGGCAGGTCTCTTGAAAAAAGTACCCGAAGAGTCTGTGCCCACTCTATAGGTCTGAATGAGGAAGAAGATGGCTGCTTTGTGTGCATAGTTACTCATACCAGTCATGAAGTGACGGGCATCATCTGGCAGCAGGGTTGCACAGTGGAAAGTATATCTAGTACAAACAGGTAGTGCTGCATGTTTCACCATGTTTGTGCAAGTGTTGTCTTTATATGACCTTCTAGCCCATACATGGGTAGGAGCAAGAATGGTAGTTCTTATTGTGACTGAAAATGCAGCACGATATATCAGTGGTTCAGAGATGATCATGCTAAATTGGCTCACTTACATAACTGCTACACTGTGAAGTTCATTTTAGCTTGCTAAAAACAGCCATATTATAAGAGACCATGAAATGATAAACAATGCAGGAAATGGAATATAGTAGATAAAGGTCTGTACTGTTTGTTATACAGACATAATGACAGTAGACATAAAAAGTGGTAATGGTTCTTAGACTGTGGGGTGCACACACCGGTGCATGGAAGCAACAGTAATTTATTTATTATTTACTAACTTTCTTATCATTGTTAACTGGGTTGGTGCACTGGTCTGAAGACCATTTTCAGGCATGGGAAGGCCGAAAAGGCAAAGATAAAGTATACAGAATATCAGCATTAGTTATAATAATACATAGATATTGACTTGAGGAGTGGACGGGTAAGACAGGACAAGGATCTGCCAGGTGACTGTCATGCTGGTGGGAAGGGGGTGCTCATTCTGCCAGGAAAAAAAGAACAAGAGCAGAACAGGCTACTGCTCTGCTGTGGTATTGGTGAGGAGGACAGCTTTCTGTATACCACATGCACATGAACTGCATGATGTGCATGACATGCTTACAGGAGATATGAGCTCCTGTACATAGGTCATAGCATGTGCTTTCAGCACAGAACTGACAGATGGCAGGCAGTGGTATCATGCCAGTTACTGCTGTAGAATGGCACAGGGCTTCAACAGTGACACTATATAAGTGGATAGCTTTGTGATCACAAAATGTGAGCAGGGTGACAGTACAAAGACACTGGTGAGTGGCAAAGACAGTAATACCTACACTCACACACATACTTAATAAACATGTGTAACACCCAGGTGTACACATCTTATCGTGGGATCGAGAGAATTTTACTGGCTGGAAAAGATCTCCACACTGGAGAAATAAGCGCTACCATAGATATTACAGACACCCATTGCATGCATATCCTTCAGAAGGATAAAACAGGCATGGCTTTCTGGGACATTGTCTGTGAGGGAGCAGTGTAAGATATTAGTGCTGTAGGTGGTGACAACAGGACACTAGTACAGGTAGGTCACAGCATTACTTTTATGATACTGCATGTCAAGAGCAAGGCATGGGATATTGCAGGGAGAGATACACTAGAGAAGGTTCACCACCAACAATGAGACATCTCACAGAGGTAGGGTCATTTCTGGTAATCCTGTGTGGGGCAGGTTAGAGGATTCCTGTACCTGGGGGTGGCCTAGACATTGGAGCTTGGCTGGCCCAGGTGATTGTGTAAGGGATGTCCCTAGTTAGTACTAACATGTTCCTTTACTGCTGTACAGTCTTGTACTTGTATGAATAGGTTAGGCAGCAGAACACATAGGCATGCCCATTTTACAGGTGCATCGGGCTCTGTGATGGCCTGAACCCAAGGTATGTACATGCCCATACGTTGTGCAGATAATTGATATGTAGTAGTCTCTTTGCCAAATGTTGGTGAGAGTGACATGTACAATGGAACATCACCACAGATATGTTATCTTTATGTTTTTATAGATTACACTGGTGGGGGTTCCAGCACAGCAGGTTGGCACATATTTGCTATCAGTGAGTTATCCATTGCTGATAATGGTGGTACCATGCACTTGGCAAAGTCCAGTGGCACAATGGCACTGTTAGCAATGCTGACAGTGAAACTTATGCATACCTCCCCCAAAGATGGGATAACAGAATCTAGAATCCCCTTTGTTCAGCACTGCACATACTTTTCATGTTATCCCCATCTAAGCTAAACAGGACTCATCACCACAGATTTTATAAGTAGGATGTATTGCATCTAAAGTTTGTATACCTACTGTAGGGGAGAGGTGTCTAGGTGAACATTTCTGTCTTATATGCAAGACATTCCATGATATTAGTGTCACATTTGGCATCAATCAGTGGCTGTGTAAGTTGGTGATCTAGGCAAAGGCAGTCACTATGCACTCTTTAACAGAGATGTTGTATGTGCTGAGAGACCTGTATGAAGTACAAAAACAGCAGGGACTGCAGGACGTCCTGTATTGCATGCAGAGTGACATGGCATGTAGGACCCTGGAGCAGTTGTGGCTCACCAGACAGCCATTGGTGCATCCATGAGAATTCTGGCAGATGCCCACCATGTCCAGTCTAAGGGCTGGATGTTCAGTGTAGAGTCACGAGGCACACTTTCACAGTTGGAATACAATATTCCAGAGCAAGACTCATTGCCATTTCTGAACATATCTGTCTCCACCCCTTGGTGTGGACACTCCCATTGCCATGGCAGATGTTTTTCTGGGTCCACTATGGAGAAACCTCAGGAAGAAAACCACTCTAGGTGCAATACTTCTATCCCAATCCTGTGTTGGCCTACACACATTTACTATTCTTGAGAAATTCCAAGCAGAAAGTGAGCCTTCATAAGTCTGAACACACGTTCAAAAATATTCCATGTATGTAACAGTTTGTTATTATAAGCAACCTTCACAATAATCTAGTGGCCACAAATAGGGGTCATCAGCCATGATTCCAAAGCATAATCTGTATCACCTGCAACCATACTCCTCAAACTTCTTTGCTCAGTAATTCTGAACAAAACTAAACATAATGGAGAGGACAATGGCCCCAAATCAGGAACAATTGCTAAATATTACTCTAATTTACTTAAAAGTTATTAGAACAGAAGGTTTTGCATAGATGTGTATTTTCTGAACAAAAAGAAGTATAAAACATTAATATCTGGCATTTATGAGATACAAAACAAAAATATGAGATAAAATCAGGGACATTTTGTAAAAATAGGGACAACTGAGAGATATACTTCTAAACCACTACAGGAAACACCATTATGAATGGTCTGCTGCCTATATCTATGGAAAAAGCATGTTGAGGAGAGTGGAAAGATACCCTGAATGAAATACTGGTACAGACTCCATGAGTGCAAATGTGGAAATCATGGGAACTGCCTTGATATTTATATTACCCAGTGCATTGCACGCAATATGGCAAATAATTAAGTAAAACCCCTTCTGTTTTATATATGACATATCACATGGAGTAACAGGGGCCTTGACAGCAATAATGTGTGCAGTCAATGACCATCAGAGCCTCAGAAAAATTGGTTATGTCAGAGAATCCACATATATTGGTGGTTCTCTTCACTGTTGCCTTGGTAAACCATGTATGCTGCAGCACTATGTCTGGGAAATGGTGATAGATTCTTCAAGATGATGCCAACAGGCATTCTACACATCACATTTGATTCCATGGGAGGGTACCACATATCTACTAACTCTTACATACTGTTTTTGTACACTCAGTCATGACCAAAAATGTTCTGGTCAGGAAGGTGATAGCATATTAACTGCTGGTGCATCCATTTGTGAGGTAGAGGACAATGATAAGAAATATTGTGGACACTGGCTCCAAAGTCAGCCATTAACATACAGAGCTCTGAAAATGCAGTTGTAGCTCCTAGCATCATAACATAATCAAAACTCCTGTACACAAAAAAACAAAACAATCCTAGCCTTATGAAACTGTGCTTTGATTACTAATGGATTAATTCTTTTTTTTTTTAATTCAAGTTTCTCTGAACTAAAAAATAACACTTTTAAAGTACTTGTTTGATGTATTACAATACCCACGTTTATGCCATCCAACAAAGTCCATCTCATAACCTTTCCGGTAGCCATCTTGAAACAGTTGAAGGCATTTGAAGAACTTTCCCCATCTACAATGTCTAGTCTTGAAGAAAATATATTCACCAAGTTTAACTCCAATGTATGCCAAACTATCCAGCTGTCCATTGATGTTTTGAATGAAACAGCTCAAAGATACTGTAAGATCAAACATTTTTTAAACAACTTTTTATTAATTTTAAAACAAAGATTGTACAAAATTGTTTAAAGATAAATAGAACAGAAACATAACTATTTACAGATGTCCACAACAACAATCAAACATAGAAAACTAAATCATTAAAATTTATCAAGTAAATCACTTCATTTTGACCAAAATCTAAACTGGTAAATAATATTCAGAGTTCTCATTTTGGCAGTTGACAATTGTTTTTTACAGACATTTTTGCTAAATTAATGAATTCAGTGAAAGAAAGAGTATTTTTACATTTCAAATTCTTTGAGACTATTATTTTGCTATTAGAAGCAAAAACAAAATGGTGGAGCACAATCTGGTTGTATAAGTATACCAATATAAAAATAAACCAAACTGCAGTTGTGCAAAGGAGAAATTTAATAAAAACACACATATCAAATAAAACAAAAATCATAAAGGTGAGTGCTTTCATACCCATCAAGGTATGAAATCTACATTAATTTAATCTACATTAAAATAGCACTCACATCTTAAATAGTGTTAACAATTAGTGCTGTAAATCTCTTGACTTTAAAATAGGTTTCAGGGGAATAAACTCATTTAACCCCTTACTACCTGTAGCTTGTAAAAGCAGCATCCATTTTATTTCCTGACATTCAGTTCTAGTTACTGTGTCCCCTCCTCTAACATTAGGCTGACAAACCTCGTAACTAAAAATTTAAAATGATGACTGTTCCCTGCTAAGGCTACATGTTTAGCAAGGGCATTCTTATTATCATTTCTCTGTCTACTATATAAATGTTCACGTATCCTGTCCTTCAAGCATCTATTTGTTTTTCCCACATAGAACATTTTACAAAGTTTACAAGAGGCCAGATACACTATATTTTTAGTGCAGCAATCTGCACAGACCTTGCACTCATAGACACTTTCAGTCACTGGGTGCACAAACATATCATCACTATTAACAAAAGAACACATTGGTACAGTGATGGCAAGGAAGTCCCCAACCTACCAGTAGCCAAGCAACTAGCCCCATTTCCAATTGATTTGGTAGATTTGTAACAGAGCATTCTCTTCAGAGATCTCTGATTCTTAAAAGTAAACTGTGGAGCTTCACCCAATATCTCTCTACATTTGGTATCAGACTGTAGCACTCTCCAATGTTTTTTAACAATGTCACAAATTACAGATAAAATGTTAGAAAATGTAAGACACATTCTTGTCCTACTCAATGAATTCTTGATCTTATTATTAACAGGCTCTATATTAGAGTGTAAATAGGACCTAGAATGGGTGTCACGAAACAAGACAACCTCATTATGTACCTCAGATATATCATCCTGTTGGTAGCCTCCCTCTCTCAAATTACTTGATACCATTTCAAAAGGCTCATACATATAACTATCTCTAGTATGCAGTTGGGCAGACCTATAAAATTGTCCCTTTAGTACATTTCTCTTTACAAACTTTGGATACATACTTCTAGCATGTTGTATATTATTAGTACTACAGGGTTTGTTACATATCTGTGTTTCTATCCTATCAGAGGCCAGAAAAACTTGCACATCTAAGAAGGAAATCATTTCATCAGATGAGTTAAAAGTAAATCTTAAAAAAATTGTCCTGGCATTAAGATATTCTACAAATTCACAAACAGAACAATAATCATTCCCCCAAACAAAAAACACATCATCCACAAAACGATCGTAGTGTAGAATGAATCTAGAGAAAATATTGTTCTCATTAAACACAAAGTCAGACTCCCACTGAGCCATAACCATATTAGCTTAGCTGTTAGCATAAACCACACCCATAGCTATGCCTGTACATTGTACAAAAAAGGAGTCTTCAACATGAACAAATTGTGTTCTAAAATAACATCCAAAAGGGAACAGATCAAGTGAATCTTTCTGGTGTTGTAAACACTATGATGAGTTAGAAAAAGTCTGACATAATCTACCCCTATGTCATTGGGGATACAAGTAAAAAGTGATACTATATCCATAGTAACTAGTAATACATCACTATTGAATTCCTTCGACTTCCACTCATTTAATCTTTGTAAGAAATATCTAGTATCTTTTAAAATGTACTCAATCCCATCCAGTAAAGGATGAAGCTGTTTCTCCACATAAATAGAGAGTGCCTCAGTTGCCCAGCTCCTGCCAGACACAATCAGTCGCATAGGTGGATCAATGGGATTCTTATGTAACTGTGGGAGCCCATGAATTTGTGGTATAACAGGATACTCCACTAACAAATAGTCATAAAGCTGTTTGTCGATGGTAGCTTCCATCAACAACTCTTCAACACACTGTTATACTCTAGCCATTAACCTTTGTGCCTCTGGCTCAGTAAGTGGCAAATAAGTATCAGTATCACCAAGCATATTACACATAACATGTAAATAGTGAACAGTGTCAAAGACCACAATCCCTCCTCCCATATCAGCTGGCCTAAAACACAGAACATCAGATGACACTAACTCCATTAAGGCAGAAAATCCTGTTCTACTGAGATTTTTAGGACCAAAATGCTTCTTACTCAAAAAATATTCATAAATATCATCCTGACAGAGTTTATAGAAGGCTTCCACCAAAGATGGATTCACTTGAAACAGTTGAAGGCATTTGAAGAACTTTCCCCATCTACAATGTCTAGTCTTGAAGAAAATATATTCACTAAGTTTAACTCCAATGTATGCCAAGCTAGCCAGTTGTCCATGGATGCTTTGAATGGAACAGCTCAAAGACACTATAAGATCAAACATTTTTTAAACAACTTTTTATTAATTTTAAAACAAAGATTGTACAAAATTATTTAAAGATAAATAGAACAAAAACATAACTATTTACAGATGTCCAGAACAAAAATCAAATATAGAAAACTAAATCATTAAAATTTATCAAGTAAATCACTTCATTTTGACAAATGTCTAAACTGGTCAGTAATATTCAAAGTTCTCATTTTGGCAGTTGACAATTGTTTTTACAGACATTTTTGCTAAATTAATGAATTCAGTGAAAGAAAGAGTATTTTTACATTTCCAATTCTTTGAGACTATTCTAGATATCTAGTATCTTTTAAAATGTACTCAATCCCATCCAGTAAAGGATGAAGCTGTTTCTCCACATAAATAGAGAGTGCCTCAGTTGCCCAGCTCCTGCCAGACACAATCAGTCGCATAGGTGGATCAATGGGATTCTTATGTAACTGTGGGAGCCCATGAATTTGTGGTATAACAGGATACTCCACTAACAAATAGTCATAAAGCTGTTTGTCGATGGTAGCTTCCATCAACAACTCTTCAACACACTGTTATACTCTAGCCATTAACCTTTGTGCCTCTGGCTCAGTAAGTGGCAAATAAGTATCAGTATCACCAAGCATATTACACATAACATGTAAATAGTGAACAGTGTCAAAGACCACAATCCCTCCTCCCATATCAGCTGGCCTAAAACACAGAACATCAGATGACACTAACTCCATTAAGGCAGAAAATCCTGTTCTACTGAGATTTTTAGGACCAAAATGCTTCTTACTCAAAAAATATTCATAAATATCATCCTGACAGAGTTTATAGAAGGCTTCCACCAAAGATGGATTCACTTGAAACAGTTGAAGGCATTTGAAGAACTTTCCCCATCTACAATGTCTAGTCTTGAAGAAAATATATTCACTAAGTTTAACTCCAATGTATGCCAAGCTAGCCAGTTGTCCATGGATGCTTTGAATGGAACAGCTCAAAGACACTATAAGATCAAACATTTTTTAAACAACTTTTTATTAATTTTAAAACAAAGATTGTACAAAATTATTTAAAGATAAATAGAACAAAAACATAACTATTTACAGATGTCCAGAACAAAAATCAAATATAGAAAACTAAATCATTAAAATTTATCAAGTAAATCACTTCATTTTGACAAAAGTCTAAACTGGTCAGTAATATTCAAAGTTCTCATTTTGGCAGTTGACAATTGTTTTTACAGACATTTTTGCTAAATTAATGAATTCAGTGAAAGAAAGAGTATTTTTACATTTCCAATTCTTTGAGACTATTTTTTTTTGCTATAGCTAAAATGGATCAAAGGAGAGGCACCTGCACCCTTGGAATGGTATCTGAAACTGAAGAGTTGAATTTAGAAATTTTGCCCAGGCTTTGTGGACAGATAATTGTATCATTTCTAACTCCTTAATCTTATTTAATCACAGCAAACATTTTTCATTGTATATCATTTCATGTGAATCAAGGGGACAAAAACATGCATGCATGTGTATAATTTAAGTGGATAGTGATTGCCATAAATTAGAGCTTATTGAGACAGAACCACAGAAGGACAGAGCCACAAAGCCAATTTCAATAAACGGCATTCTAATAACAAAATAAAAGACTTAGAGCAGGTAAACTTTGAACAAAATGACAGCAGGTGTTTAAACACACTTTTAAGCTTATTTTTGTTTGTAGTCTGTTACTTACGTATACAAAAGTATATTTTATGTTTTGAATTAATGCATTTTGTGTATTATAATGAGTTTAATTAGCAGGAAGTTGAAAGCAATTAATTTTATGTGATTTTACGCAGTAGCATTTATTTTAATTTGTGATAATTTATAAGTAATCGAGTGGATGCGATTTTGCAGGACAGTTAGACCCATGGCCAGTGCAAAGGACAGAACATCACTGTTTTTGCCCAAATAAAAGCTTATTCTTGTAGCATATGAGTTGCTTACACTATTTCATATAATATTTAGGTGTTTCAGGTACAAAATAACTGTTTTATGAAATTATTAAAGAAAACTTGGTAAATATTTTGTGTCTTAAAATCTCAGGACATTTGAAATTTTTTAGATTTTTTCACAGGACAAAACTCCCCAAAGTGGGACTGTCCCTCACAAAGAGGGACAGGTGGCAACCCTAGAAGGAAACTACAGTTGAGTTTTCATATCTGTCAATGACTATATTACCAAAATACAGATTCCAAGAGATCCATAAACCAAACTTATTGCAATTCAACTCAGCCTATATATATATATATATATATATATATATATATATATATATATATATATATATAAATAAAACCAACTATCAGATCACAGGATGCTACTGGACTCACTCCCCCAAACAGTGTCCGGTTCTTAAATATATTGGATAAACTTCATAGACACAAAGCTCCATCATATGGGGAGATTTTAACCACCCATAACTGGGAGACTGTACTTCAAATGCAGACTACACACAAAAACTTGACTTCATAAAAATGAATCCCTTGTATCAAATAGTCAAACAGCTCATTAGAAGTAAAAAATACTCTTGACCTGATCCTTACAAATGTGGCAACTACATGTATTACTCCACAGGTATACCTATCCCCAGTCAAGTCTGAGCACATACTGGTAACCTTCTCTTTCAAAGCCCTAAACCAGTTAAGGCAAGTATCACACAATAATCAAGGACTTCAGATGTACAAACTTCGTACAATTCAACAATGAACTCTCTTAAGTTCATATTAACTGTACCTCCCAAAATGTAGACACAGCTAGTAGTTATGCAAATATTTTCTATGCTGACATAAACTGAATAAACCTTTCAATTCCTACCAACACTAAACAAAAAGAGATATGAAAGAGCAAATCAGTATGGTGGTCCACATGCGTAAATAAACAATACAATAAGAGACAAAAGGCTCATTAGAATATTTAGGAAAGCTACAGACACACAAATCTAGGTTAACATTAAAAGGTTATCTATGGTACTGAAAAAAACACCATCAGAAAAGTAAGGTTTCCCATGAACTTAGGCTAATATCACAAGCTAAAAATAATTCCAAATCTTTGTTTAGGAAGTTATGAAATGACACCCAGCACTGCTGTGACCTCATTTGAAATGCTACTACCTATTCTGATCCACTGGGTATCGCAAATATACTGGCAAACAAATTCAATGTTGACTCCACTTCAAAGAAATCCTTATCAAGCCGACATATACCTAAGGACCTATAACCCCCTATAGTCAGAAAAAGCTCTTGTTAAAAGCATTTTCCAAAAGAAAAAATACATCCTCTAATGGATCTGATAACATTTCCGACTGCTTGCTGAACCCCAATAAAAATGTGTAGACCCACTTTTACTATTATTTAACTTGAGGTTAATCACTGACTTTGTCTTCATAATTTGGTGCACAACAGTTGTGATGTCTCTTTGCAAGGATGGTCCCACCATGGACCCCAGGAATTGCACACTCAACAGCCTAATAAGCATCATCTACAAGGCAATGGAATTGGACAAAACACACTTGATTAACAAAAATATAAGACAATTATAAGATCAAACACCAAGCAGTTTGGTTTTGCTAAGGGTAGATCCTATGTAATGAATCTGGTATTTTTTTTGACAGGACAATGCAAGCTGTGGGCAGTGGTCATGCTGTCCATACAGCATACCTCAGCTTCACTAAACCATTTGATACCACATGCTAACATAATAAAAAAGTAAATGTGCTCCAAACTGGCTCCTATGTAGTTGGATTGATAGCATCTTGACTGAAGAACAGAACCCACACTGTGAGGGTGGCAGGTCACAGATAGCATAAATGTAATCAGTGGGGTATCACAGAGTACCATGTTAGGACTATTGTTAGTCGGCAGATACTTTTCTGATCTCCAAATCAAAAATCATGACCCATGGTTAATCAAGTTTGTCAGTGGTTACAAACTGGGTATTATACGTGAAATCCCCTTTTGATATGCAGAAGTTAGAAAGTGAAGGTTTACATGTTAATAGCTGGTGCACTGACAATGAGCTAAAGCTAAATGCTAAAAAAATACAATATTTTAGTATTAGGTAAACAAATTGCCCACTCAGCTTATAGTATAGAAAACACCCCATTCCAAAATGAAGATGTTTGTGAGAGACTTTGGAATGTGGGTGGATAACTCCCTACCCTTTGACCATCATGTTGTAACAGTGGTCAAGAAATCCTTCTATCTGACACAGCTGATCACAAAGGGCATTATCTCTAGTTCACTAAAAATCATAATCCCTTCTATATTCTGCAATGAACTAGTACATCATAGAATACATTGCCACATTTGGGATATATCTTACTAAACCTATCAAGCAGTTAGAGAGACCCCAAAGGTTCCTAACAAAAAAGATCAAGGGACTAAAGGACCTGAGCAATCAAGCGATGCTGATGGCCTTGTCTCCATATTCAGTGTCCTGCAGACTCCTTAGGGGTGATCTACGCCTTACCTTATGGGCCCTTAGGTGTCTGGCAGTTCAGGACTTCTTAGTTCTACAAAAAACAAGCAGTCCTGTGAACACAAGAACCAGAGATATAAACCTGCTTCAGCAAATAAACACATCTTGGTGGAGAGATAGATATGTCATGCAATGAATACCACTTCTCTGGAAGAAACTTCCTCTCTAGATCATGAAATGTAGCACATTATCTTCTTTTAAGAAGGAAGTAGACAATTGGATGAGTATTCATAAATTCATTTTCCTTATCCTCCACCTCCCCCTCTTCTCCTACCACCTCTGACCATCCTCAGTCTCTTATACTGAACTCAACTACATCTAAACACACAGCCATATACTCTCTAAATATTCAAAGCCTAACTAACAAAATCACTGAGTTTCAAGCCTGGATAGCCCACACAACCCCTCACAACCTTTGCTTATCTGTAACTTGGCTTAAGCCTCATATCATTAACAATGACATTTTCCCACCAGGCTATAATATCTACCACTCAGATAGATCCCCAAAAAAGGGGATGGTATAGTCATCCTTCACTCTAATAGCCTAAACCTCTCACCCTTCTTCGCACCCATCTCTGAATTTCACCCAGCAGAACTCAATCGTAAATTGCCACCTCAACTCACACAAAAAACTAGCTATCGCCTCTGTCTACATCCCTCCTGGAAACAACTTGCCCATCCTAGAAAATAATCTTATCTTGGTTCTCCCACAATGTTCCCTATGAAACCCTCATCTTAGGTGATGTCAACCTAAACTGGTCCAAACTCAAAACTGACTCCCCTCAATTCAGTATAAATCAACATGGTTACCATCAATAATAACTCCCCCCACCCGACTACATAAAAACCTAACTTGTAGCTCCATAATTGACTGGATACTCACCAGCTTCCCTAACCTCTATTACAAATCCCCTTCTGTACCAGACCAACTTAGTGACCACCTATCCACCTCTGTCCTTAGATACACTTCCCAAACTCCCAAACCTAATCTTTATAGAGACTGTCGAAAACTTTCTAACTTCAACATTACCCAATTCAACTCTATTCTCTCTTCCACTGACTGGTCATTCCTTAAACAAATCCCTCTAGATGAAGTAGTAAATAGTTTCAATAACATCTTCCTGAATACCCTAAACTCCCTTGCTCCCTCTAGAAAGATAAGAATAAAATCCAACTACGCTCCTTGGCTTTCAAAAGACACTAAGTCCCTTGTGCTCCAATGAGATAAAGCTTGGATCAAAACTAAAGAATTACCCTTCCTTCATAACTGTAGACATCTCAGAAATCTCACTAAGAAACAATCAATGCCGATTAAAAAGTCCTTCTTTAACTCTGCTAAACTAAATAGCAACTCTAACTCTTGTAAGTTCTGGTCGACTATAAATAAAATTCTTTCTCCTGGCTGCCCCTCTAACCCCTCCCCCTACCCTAATACATCCCCTCTAGAAACAGCTACCCTACTTAATAAATACTTCATCACCACTATTCAGGCACTCTTACCACCAAATGGTAACACTACAACTCAATTTACCCATCCGTACCCATCTAACAATAACCCCTTCTCCTTACATTCTGTTCCCACTTCTTATATCTGATCTCTACTTCTTAAGCTAAAACCCTTCTCTCCTTCCATGGATAATCTACTTCCTACCTTCCTCAAACTGGCTGGTGACTCAATTACATATCCAGTGTCTATACTAATCAATAGGTCCATTCAGGAATCCAATGTACCTACCCACTGGAAATCCTTTATCACTATTCCCCTTCACAAAGGTGGTAACTCTACTGACCCATCTAACTACCGTCCCATAGCTCTCCTATCCGCCCTCTCTAAAATTCTCAAAAAATGCATCCACTCACAACTGCTGAAACACCTCCTCCAAAGCAATCTTCTCACACCCACCCACTGTTTCCGTCCCAACCATAGCACAATTAAAGCTCTCCTATCCTTTACTCATACCATTGCTGAGGCCCTAGATAAGAACAAACCTTTCTCCTGTCTCTTCCTAGACCTTTCCAAAGTGTTTGATACTATTGCCCATCCCCTACTGTTATCTAAACTTGCTAATCTCAATCTATCTTCCTCCACCCTTTCCTGGTTCTCCAATTACTTATCCTGCAGGCAACAGTCTGTTAAATGTCTCTCTTCCCCTTCTCCATTCCTACCTGTCCCAACAGTAGTACCCTGAGGCGCCATCCTGGGTCCCCTCCTGTTCAATATCTTCACTAATGACCTCTACACATCTTGCAAACAATCCTCCCTCATACAATATGCCGTCTCCATCTCTGATAACATCACTGAACTCCTTACACTCGCTCAACATACCTTTTCATCTACAGAACAGTAGCTAACCAGTAACTTACTCATCCTCAACCCTAAAAAGACCAAACTCCTATTATTTCTTCCCCATTCTCTAACTCACCACAAATCTTCCTTTTCTATCACTTCCTCTAAAAACACAATCATCAAACCTGAAACTCACCCTAAACTCCTAGGAGTCATTATCGATGATGAACTCAAATTTAATATACACCTTCTCCAATGCATAAAAAAGACTAACCAGAAGTTAGGATTACTTTATTGTAACAAAACATTTCTAACTCCAAATGCTAGACTCTCCCTTGCTCAAGCTCTCCTCCTCCCCTCCCTTCTTTATGCTGGCCCTGTGTTCACCAACATTCAAGCCACAACCTTAAACAAACTCCAACAAACATCATAAGATAGGCAGATTCATCACAAACTCTCCATACAATACTCAACACTGCCTACCCCTTACATCCCTTCACTGGCTAGAGTTCCCACACCTACTGTTGCTATCACAACTTCAAATGTTACACTTCATTCTCTATAAACCTTATTCTTGCTCTGCTTTCTCTTCCTTCATCTCTATCTACACACCTTCTTGTACTCTTTGTACATCAAATTAGCAACTAATACACACCTACCAACCAAAAAAGCAGTAGGCAAACTCTTATATAAATACTCCATTTCCCAAACTTGGAACAATCTTCCTAGAGACATATGTTCCACCATTCACCCATCCCACTTTAAAGAAAAATGAAAACACCATCTGCTTAACTCCAAAATCTGTCCTTGTCAAGCCCCAATTTAACCCCTCTCTCCCCTCCTTAGGTACCCCTCTCAGTACCCCACTCTCAGCAAATTATTCCCCCTATTTGAGGATACTTATTTCTACCTTATATTCATATCTGATTGGAACTAACTCTTTTTGTAAATATGTAAATAAATCACTACTCTGATCACATATGATAGACATAACTACAGGTGTTTACATTTTTTACTTTGTCTTTTAAATATTATTGTATAATTTCAATTTCTGAACACGTCAATGTATATGTTATCTGTTTTATGTCTGTATTTTTTTAGCTTTTCTCCTTGGGTCTCCACTGAAAACGGGGCACAAGCCCAGCTGGACCAACCTGGTTAACAAATGTCAATAAATAAATAAAAATAAATAAATAATTCTGACTACCCTTTCACTCCTTAGAAAAGGAGGCAAGGTCAAAGAATGGATACATATTAGGAGCAAATAACCATATGACCCATTTGCCTTATACATTCTATGATTTGGCTCTTCCAGGGGAAAAACACTTTGCAGCTGACTTAAAATGATGTCTGGACTGATTGTTCCTGTCACAGATGGATTTCAAGGGATGTTAGTGACAAAAATACAAAGAGAAAAGCTGTCAACTACTGTGTGATATAACTCTGGGGAGGCTTTGTGAGTAAAACAACTTTATCTTCTTGGGATGTGACTGGATTAAGTTATACTTTGATGGCTTTGGGAGATACTGCTAACTCTGGAGGAGATAACAAGGCTGTCCCAGCTGTAGAAGATGTGGATTCAGAAAATAAAAATATGGTGGATGGTGCAGGGTGTTTGTCAATTACATTTCAAAAATACTGATACTTATTAATTATTCTAAAGCATACATACAATTTCTCACACAAAACATATCAAAAGAAATGAGATAAAGGTTTTGCTGACTGTTGCCATATTCTAGGGTACCTCATTTGTAGAATCAGTTGGAATCCCAAGGAACAGCACCTGTAATTCTTGGAATAACAAAATTGCAAGTGCAAATGTTTTAAAACATGTACTAATTCTGGGACTGCAGTATCATGACGTATTCTCCCTAGTTTGAGGTACGCTGAATGTGGAGGAATATTTACTGATTCTGGGGCTGCAGTGTCTTAGAGTGTTTCCCCTACTTTGAGGTATAATGATCTCAGGCAGTTAGTATATATAAGTAGACATGGTGTGAAGTTGCAGTCCTAAGCTGAGTAAGCCCTATCAAAGAAAAATATTTTAAGAAGTACAGCAAAAAGATTCAGAATTTAATGTTTTAGGTTTGAAACACAGTTTATTTTTTAAAGTCTTGGGACATGCAGTATTGGGTGTTATACTGCTTTGAAAGGGATCACTTAGTATCGGATGGGAAGAGAAAAGGAGAAAACATTTGAAATAAGGTTGTGAGATAATGACTAATGGACTCCCTGACTGATTTTTTTTGTCTTTCATTTGTTGACTGACTACAACACTGCATATTTAAGTCAGGTAAAATTTATGCTAAGCTCGTGTGGTTTTATTTTGTCAGGCAACACATTTTTGTAGGTCAAATGAAAGTGGTATAGGATCTATAACCTGTTGACATGAATCCATGAGGTTTGATTCTTGCATCCTCTACCTGCATATTTTGCGACTTAGAACAATTCAGGAAGCTGACAAAAGAATCCCAGGTCACACACTATGAAAAGCAACATTTGTACTTATTATATACTGCAGCAAAACATACTCCCCTGGATTTACGAAGCCCATTATAGCGTGCAGGATTAGTTTAAGACCTTTTTCCGGCAATATGGCCGACGTGCGATCCAGGAATGAGCTCCCGGGAAGTGCACGTGAGCTCTTAGGCTAATCTTGCACGCGCCGAGCACTTGTATGCAAATTACCCTCATTTGCAGGTGAAAACCATGCAAATGAGGGTAATTTGTGATCCAGGAAGTCGGCAGCTGTCAGTGCAGGATGAGTGCAGTCTGCAGAAATGTACTCGGTTAGTAACCGAGTACATTCCTGCAAGCCACAAAACGGAGCTATGACAGCTCCAAATAAGGGCTGTATATTACTGAGGAAGCATGCCAATGGCCAAGTAGAAGGCCATTGGCATTGCAAAATGTTTAATAAATAAAAAAAAAACAACTTTTAATGTTTTTTCGCCAATCTCGCCTGGTTAAGTACAGGGCAGCGATGCGCAAACAGGATCGGGAGAAATCAATAAAATAAACCTAAAATAAACATTCTAACTAAAATTAGTATTCTGCCATGCAAGTCAGTGGCAGTCAGAAGACAACCTGGCCAGTGTGTAATGGTTGTTAAGGGGGGAGGCCAGTGTGGGACATGTAACTATGCATTAACAGGCAATCCTATGCAAATGAGAGAAGGGTTAGTGAATCCCAGATTTGCCCTGGGTGTGAGGCAGGTCCCAATAGTGTAAGAGTATAAATAGCTGTGTGTAAGACTAGGCTATAGGTGACATCAAGGGGGGGGGGTGTCAGGCATATTGTAAGTGGATTGGAGACCTGTAGCTCGGGATTGCTCCTAGTGTAGCATAGCTAAGCTAGAGGTGTGTCTAAACCTGCCTAGCACTCTTTACAAAGTGTAAGCGAGTGTGCATGCTGTGCACTGGGTTGTACAGGAAGAAAAAGGAAGTTAAACAAGGAAAAAGCAGCTCTGTGCACATTTGAGCACTCCATTCGTGAGGCGCACACACAGGCCTAAACAGGGAGGCAATGGGAAGGGAAAACAGCAGTAGGAAGGTAATCAAGGAGACCTAGTTGAGCTACCAGGTAAAATTTATCAGAATCAGCTAATCACATAAGTAGCAGACCAGCCCAGCCCAGAACACCACTATAAGCCAAGCAAACACCTACCCCCCCCCCCCCGTTTTAGACACACTCTACACCACAGGTGTATACAAGCAGGGAAATTTTAAAACTAAACCTCCAAAATGAGAAGGGCTGCAGCAGGCAACATAGAACAAAATGTGCAAGAGGCTAAGGGTGGTGTGGATGTCAGTGCTACTGAACAACTCACAGTGAGGAGACAGAGAAGAGTGTACAGACCCAGAGTAACCTACCAGGGGCTACATGAGCTGGAGATAGTGGAGTGCTATATGGTGGACAGAGACCTCCTACAGAAAATCGTTGAGCTGTGCAGGCCACACCTGACACACCACACTGGCTGAGGGGAACCCATCCCAGTGGATACCAAGGTATGTGTAGGCCTAGGTATACTAACCGCAGGTACCTCCCAAACTACAACTGGGATAACTTGAGCATCTCACAGGCATCAGCATCCAGAGTATTCCACCAGTTCCTGGATGCCATGTCAGCATATGCAAGTGAGCATGTATATTTCCTCAACACACGTGAGGTGTTGACCCCCCATATGCGACTCTTCCACCAAATAGCTATCTACCCTGGGGTAGTGGGTGCTATAGACTGCACGCACTTATGCATCAAAGCACCACCTGGTGAGCAGGGTAGGGCCTACATCAACCGCAGGGGCATCCCCTCCATCAACTGCAAGGTCATATATGATGCTCAGGGCATTATACTGAATGTGTGTGCTGCCTGCCCTCGAAGCTATGATGATTCACACATATGGTGACTGACGCAACTGTACCACAGATTTGCCAATGTGGACATCCCCTATGGTCACCTAGTGGGGGATGCGGGGTACCCACTGGAGCCGTGGCTGATGACACCCATCAGAAATGCACATACACCTGAACAACAATGCCATAATGATGCACACGCATAGGCAAGACATATAATAGAGCATGTGTTTGGGATGCCCAGGTCACGGTTCCAGTGTCTGGACACATCTGGTGGAGCCCCGCAGTATTCACCAGCTACATGTACCCAAATAGTAATGATATGTGCTGTGCTACATAATATGATCTTGCAGAAACAGCTGCAGCAGGAATAGCATGGGGCAGGGCCACACAGCCCCCCACCAATGCCAAGGCCTGTGCAGGTACAGAGTGACTCGGAGGAGGAACAACCTGAGCCTGCTCCAGTAGGCAGAAGGGGGCATGCCCAGTATGCCCTGGCCTTGGCAAAGAGGCAACACATAGCATATGCACTGATGCAGTAGGGCCTCAGGGAATGACAACTCTCTCTCTCTCTGACTTGCACAGAGAGGAAAACGGAAGCCAAACATGACACTACCTGTGCCTAACCATGTATAGGGAGTGTACTATGTGCATCCGACATAGGGAGCCCCCAGCAGCATCCGCAAGTCCGGCACACCCTCAAGGTAAGTCAATCAACCTACCAATTGTCAAATGGAGTAGAATGTGTTTTTACCTGTAGCTATGGTATGGATGTGAGCACGCAAGTGAATTGGGTGGCCAGATGTCAAGGCAGCAGAGAGTAGACACCCATAGTGGCAGCATGAGATCTGTAACACATACTGGAGTCACCATAGTAGCCAGTATTACACAGCATGACAAAACACACTACAGGAAATGGCCTGAGTGACAGAGGTATCCATAAGAGCCACAAATACCAGTCAGGAAGGATCACATACCAAGCAACAGTCTCGGCCAACAGGACAGGTGAAGACAAACACAAACAAATGCTGTACTATGG
Organism: Protopterus annectens; assembly: GCF_019279795.1. Classification (NCBI taxonomy): domain Eukaryota; kingdom Metazoa; phylum Chordata; order Ceratodontiformes; family Protopteridae; genus Protopterus; species Protopterus annectens. The sequence goes on along the minus strand of NC_056730.1, from coordinate 604,335,628 downwards.
CCTCCGAATGTGCCCTGTGGTTAACCCCACCCTCAGGCCTACACAGACAGACCACAGCAGTCCTGGCAGTCAGATGTAAGCTGTGAAGGCTAGAAAGTCAGACACTAATATGTAGGTAAACAAAGCTAGGATCCATACTACACTGGTAAGCCCTAGCCAGCAGGACAGGTAAGACTACAGATTGAAATGGAGTACCTGACTTACCAGTACAGTCCTAGCAAATGTGTACAAGTGTCAGGTGCACCACCCCCATCCAATGTACAGTCATGTGTGCTCCCCCCCAGTCCTGTGTAGAACAATAGAAACAGTCAGGTGTCCTCCCCCTGCTATGCAGAAATGTAGCAATGGTCAATGGCAAATGACCGATGGATACCCTGCAGACACAGCATGCTACCCATTGGTGTACAACAAAAGGTCAGCACCGCAGTACAAGCAACCTGGATGTGATCCACACATGCAACACAGATGGCCATATTGGGCATGCTCACACACTTAGAGGAATGAAGGCAATGTCAGTCAACAACATGCTGAGAGATCATACTGGGCATGTTCACACACTTAAACACATGAAAGCCATGTCTGCAAACACCAGTGGACCAGACATATTTAGAAGTTGCAGTGCTCAGTGTGAACACATGTCAGTATGCACAACTCCGGCCTTACACACACAATGGATAGGAATGCAGGCAAATATGTAAGGACAACACACTATAATAAGCCACAGGCACATGGGCATAGACGTGAGGAGGAGGGTGACTGTGACAAGGAGCCATGCGGGCCTGTCCCAACTGATACACAGACTAAGGGCCCCCATCACATAAAGTGTGGATGTAACCCACTGCGGATACTAGCCACCAGTACCTGTCAGCATGACAGACTATGTGGTGTATGTGCCAGCTGTGCAACAAGACTGTACAAGGAAGCAGCCATCTAGTAGCTGTATACACGCACCTGTGACATATGACCCCACGTGTGCCCGCATGCGGCATGTCAACCCCCACATGAATGGGGTATGGCCCATGCACACACTGCCCTTCCCATAGCAGTAGTATGACAAGCCTGCTGAGGTCATCCAATGTGAAATACACCTTTGGGAGAGCTATAGCTCAGTAAAGTGCATGGCGCGTCCCATAACTGCATACTGCTGTAGTGACAGAGTAGTTAGGTAGTAGTACTAACCCCAGACATGTCAATTGTTTGAGTGTGTGTTTGTGTGTGTGCATGTCTGCCTCTGACTGTGTAGAGTGAAATGCTCACACTCCATGTAATACATATATTAAACTTTGGCAAGGCTGCTGATGTCACTTACCGAGACGTACACCTCTGGGAACATACTACCCCCGTAATTGCCATGGTGCATCCTGTAACTGCGTATTGCTCTAGTGTGATAAACTAGTTAGGTAGGTGTTCGAACCCCAGCTATGGCAACTGTATGTGTGTGTATGTCTGATTGGGTAAAGAGCAATGCTTTTTAGGCTACCCACACTCCATACAATACAAATACACTACTTTGCCAAGGCTGCTGTTGTCACTCATCTAGAAGTACACCTCTGGGAACATGACAGCCAAATAATCACCATGGTGCATCCTGTAACTATGTATTGCTGTAGTGTGATAAACTTGTTAGCTAGGTGTTCGAACCCTAGCTGTGGCAAATGTCTGTGTGTCTGACTGGGTGGAAAACAATGCTTTTTAGGCTACCCACACTCTGTACAATACAAATACACTACTTTGCCAAGGCTGCTGTTGTCACTCATCTAGAAGTACACCTCTGGGAACAAAATAGCCCACTGAATGCTGTAGTGTGTCCTGTAACTGAGTATTGCTGTAGTGTGATAAACTAGTTAGGTAGACGTTCGAACCCCAGCCATGGCAACTGTGTGCGAGTCTGTGCATGTGTGTATACGACTGGGTAGAGAGCAATGCTTTTTAGGCTACCCACACTCCATACAATACACTACTTTGGCAAGGTGGCTGATGTCACTCACCTAGAAGTACACCTCTGGGAACATAATAGCCCCATAGTCACCATGATGCATCCTGCAACTGCGTACTGCTGTAGTGTGTTAAACTATTTAGGTAGGTGTTCAAGACACAGCCCTGGTGAGTGTGTGTCTGACTGGGTAGAGAGCAATCCATTTTAGGCTACTCACACTCCATACAATACAAATACACTACTTTGCCAAGGCTGCTGATGTCACTCACCTAGAAGTACACCTCTGGGAAATTGATAGCCTAGTAATTGCTGTAGCGTGCCCTATAACTGCATACTGCTGTAGTGTAGTAAACTAGTTAGGCAGGTGTTTGAGCCCCAGCTCTGGCAACTGTGTGAGTCTGTGTGTGTGTGTCTGACTGGGTAGAGAGTAATGCTTTTTAGGCTAGTCATGCTCCATACAATACAAATACTCTGCTTTGCCAAGGCTGCTGATGTCACTCACCTAGATGTACACCTCTGGGAATGTGATAGCCCAGTAATCACCATAGCTCATTCTGTAACTGCATACTGCTGAAGTGTGATTTAGAACAGTGGTAGTGTTCCATCTCCATCCATGCCAGTTCCAGATGTGATGTGTGTGTATGGAACAATGCATTATAGGCTACTCACCCGCAGTACATTACAAATAACCTACTTTGGTAGTCCTGCTGTCATTAATTGTAAAATACACCCTTGGGGAAGCTGTACTTTAGTAATGTCCATGGCGCGTGATATAACTGCATAGTGCTGTAGTGTAGTAAACTAGTTAGGTAGGGGTTCTACTCTCAGACATGACAGGTGTGTGTGTTTGTAATTCGTATCCTGTGTAGAGGTGGTTGTGAGTCTGTGACACCTGTGGGCAATGTGGAGGGGGTTTGCTAATTTAATTTACGGTGGCCCTACAATATATCACAATGTCAACCATACAGAGATAACAGATGTAAATGGCTGAGAGGCTGGGGTGCAATGCCATACCCATACATACATGTGACATCAAGGCCTGCCAATCACAGTTAGCAACCCCACTGTGCCTTCACCTGTGACTCATAACGGACATACCATGCCAGACAACATGGCCTGTATGAACAGATGACAATGACATCAGGAAATGCTGTTAGCATGCTATCAACGCAGGTGCAGGGTAAATCTTCTGACCAGTACCACTCCCTGCCATACATGGGCAAAACTGGCACATCTGATGATAAGCTGTGTTCACAGCATGGGACAGACACCCCAGGTACAGTCCCACATGACACCATCCATGCATGTGGGAGGTGTGCACAACCTAGACACCATCCAAGTCATGGACTAGGGAACACAGACATGGCAAGTGATGCACAGCATTGGCCACACACAATAGTCACCCAGGTGACTGGAAGACAGATGCAATACCCACCTGTGCAGGCAAATGCAGATGTTACAGGCCTGTGCCACAATGCAGTCCATTGTCATGGGGACTGATGCCAAGGTATACCCATCACCTACCCTTGTATAGCCTGCTGGCACTGATGGCCACCACACACTCGTGCAGACATGCACTCATGCATGTCCGAACTGGACCCTGTGTGTTCAAGTGTGTGTTGTATGGTGCACATGTCCACATCCACACACACAAATCCCCCCAGGGCACAGTATAGCATACCACCTTATGTCTGACACTCCGTCATACTCACTGCCCATACGACCTCCATATCACCCATGTGGTGCATGTGTTCCCTGCACATTGATGTGTTGTGGCAATCCCACTAGTGACGGGTTGCACTCCTGGCCCTGCCAAGTGTGTTAATGTGTGTGCATCCCTGTGTAAGTGTGCCTGTGCTGATGCTGGCACCTGTTCATGTGGACAGGCATGTGTACATCACCTACTGTATATCTACCGTATCCTTGTTGCAGATGTCACTCACCATCACATACATGTTCTGAGTGCTCCCCACCAGATAACCCATCTAGCGCATCCAATAACAGCATCAAAGTGTGATAGCACTACATAGCTGTTGGGTGTTTGATACCCTGTCCTGGTAGGTGTGTGACACAAACATGCATAGGTTTCACCCTCCCTGACATGTATTCACCTCTATCTGCCTCCCCCACTCCCTCTCTTGTGGATGTGGAGGGCCACACCTGCATTGTTTAGGCTGCAGCATGTGTATTTAACGTGATGCTCAGGATCAGCTGATGGCCTTTGCATGAATTGCAGCCCTTCCCTAGCTGATTGCATGTGGAACAGGTGTGGTAACATTCCCATAGCCAATTGCATGGAAATGCACTCCAATACCTGGGAATATTCCGGTGGTGTTGGCCCTTGTCTGTCACTGTGAGCAGGAGCTAGAACTGTCGTTTGGCAAACAGCATTCCAGATGTGTTGGGGATTTACCTCTAACAACATACACTGTGGGAAGAGGGCAACAAACATGAGGGGGATTTGCCTGACCTGACTATGAACTGTAAGTGCTGCTATACTGCATATGGAGTAATGTTGGATTAAAAGTGTTTGTCAGGATATGTATGTCGTACATGTCACAATACCTGTCATGTCAGTTCCATGTATATCAGGAATCCCCATCTGCAGGCTCATTTGCAGACTGGGCAGTGCTGTGCCTTTGGTGTCGTGTTAGCCATGATGCATCTATCCATGGAATGCAGAAGGCACTGTTAGGATTGCAGTCTGTTGATGGTGAAGGCCGTGGCAGAATACTGACTACTTATCCCTCATTGGACATATGTTGCAACATACCCTGTTACAATGGTAGATTACTGAGGGTATCACAGCAATATGTCTGTACTGGCCCTGTGCACGTGCTGTCAGCCACACTATGTCAGCCTTTGTACATATGTCATGCATGAAGTGGTGTATATGTGCTGTACACCATAAATAGTGTCATCATATCTGATAACACGTCAGTGATATATCAGAGTGCTACACATGTCATGTACAGTAGGGGTTACACTTAATGCCATACCCTGGAAATCCTGTGGATTTTTGTACAGTACTGAGGTCTGTGTAGTGATGGTGAATGTCGGCAGAGTATGTATTGTTAATATGTACTATGGCCTGTGTACAGACTGTGGTAGATGTCATAGTCCTAGCTCCCCTTCTATCTGTTGTTACATTCTGCCCCAATGTATGGTACCGTTGTACCTTACATGTGTGTAGGTCCAGACACACACATGTCCCATACCACAGAAAGCCATCAGAACAAACTGTGTAGCAGACCAGTATATGTAGGGTCATTCTGCAATTGGCACATATGAGGATGGTGTAGGACAAATAGTCCATATACTGCACTATTATGCTAGCGTACCATATGTGGATGTGGCTGTGTTCACATTGGTTGTGGTTATGCACTGTCACACAGGTGCATCCTACCCTGTGCTGTGACATGGCTGTCGAGCCTGCTATATATGCAGGTATTGTACCATGATAACCTTAGGATGTCTGTCAGCAGCCAATGGCACACGTTATGAGCAGATGTCACCTTACACACACACACACACACACACACACACACACACACACACACACACACACACACACACACAAACGCGCACACCATGTCTGTGTCAACAATCCCAATGGCAGTAGCAACTGTCTATTAATATACCAGCATACCAGACATCCCCTTTCACTACTACATTGGGTCTATAGGGACTGGGGTAGGGCTGTACTCCATGGCCAGGACATGTGGTGGGACGATATTAACATGTACTTATCCAGATAGCAATATATATATATATATATATATATATATATATATATATATATATATATATATAAATATATATATATATATATATCTGAGCACGTCATGACAACCACCCACTATGAATCCCTACATCATGTGGGCGTATTCCCTGTACATTCCCTGTGTGATGGAAATCCTTCCTGTGTGTGGGCATCAATGTTACAGACAGCAATGTTGCAGGTAACAATACCTCTTACAGGAGAACCTGTACACTCAGGGCAGCCACATATATGTAGGAGGATCGGGACATACAGACAGACTGTGAGTAGAGTGGTGTAATGCTTTGCATAGTACTGGTGTTACAGTCTGTGTGTGTGTGTGTGTGTGTGTGTGTGTGTGTGTGTGTGTGTGTGTGTGTGTGTGTGTGTGTATGTGTATACATGCTAGTTTACCTTGGACTGCAGTCTGTCTGCATAGTTCACTACTGTGGGCCTATTCTCTAGCTGGACAGAGGTGTGCCTCTCATGTGTTGTCTGTCCACCACACAGGTCCTGTGTTGGATATTACACTGGCAGTGTGTGTGTTGGGTGCTAGCAGTACATGGCTATATCCATTTCTGTACCTTATATCGTATTCCTGCATTAGGGAATGTTGCAACACATCATGTAACACCAGCATGTTCCAGGGAGTGTAACTGCAATATTGTGGGTATGGCCCTGCATTCCTGCCTATGTCCTCCATATATATGGCACCCATTGTCCTGCTATGATACAGGTAGGGGTTGTTAGGTAATGACCTACCATTAACTACTGATAGCATTCCTACTATTATCCCAGTCATTGCGTGGACACCCACAACATTTGTTGGCCAGGGACCATACATGTGACAGATACATTGACATTACCACAAGTAAAGAATGTCCCCCTAACCCTTGACTACAGGGTGTAATTGGAGGCTGTTGACCTACATCTGATATTGTTAACTGTTACGTATTGTGCAGGCATATCTGTTGTCAACTGTTGTACGACTTGATGGGCTTAGCCTGGACACCATAGTATGTTATATATATGCACTGTCTGCATCTACTGTTTTGTGTGGGCCTTGCATCCATCACTGGTTATATACATCAACATCCATGTGCTGTCAGTAATGGCATACAGTATTGTATGATACAAAAATAAAGGTTGTCTGTGTATGCATACCTGTGTGTCGTGCCATGACCTTTGAATTGTGAGTGGGTATATGTGCAATGTAAGTATCCCCTTTGTGGGACTGATTCCCACACCACACATGTCACAGGTACTGGTTACAGGGCTTGTGGCTGGGGATATGCATTGCACCCAATACATCCACACTACTGCTACACATGTATGGCTACTAATACCCTTTGTCTGTGTATGTACCCATATATCTGATATATCCTAGCTATATATGTGTGTGTGTGTGTGTGTGTGTGTGTGTGTGTGTGTGTGTGTGTGTGTGTGCTTTACTGGTGCAATGGACAGTAATTATAGTGGGTTAGCTACACGCCACAAGCCCACGGAAGCAGCAGAATGTTTCAATAGTTTATTAGAGGCATCTAAACGGGTCAGGGCTAATGTTTGGCACTGCAAGTTGTTAAAGGCGTACTTGGTTGCTAAAATATTACCGAGGGGCCTTAGAGTGTACGTAGAACCTGGTTTGAGTAATTTGGATGAGAACTTTATGGCGAAATGGAGAAGTATACAGGCGACTGCTTCCAGTATGTTTTTGGAACTGTTGGTCGAGCATTATGAGTCACAACTGCCTGGTTTAATGTCCAAACTTGATGAATGTTTTGTATGTACACAGAAATTTGTAAATGCCTCTGAATATGAAAATTTATATACCAAATTTATTAATGATTCTGAGAGATATGATAAGGAACTTTCTAAACGTAAATTACAAAAATATCAACGTGATGTAAATGATTTCAAAAATTGTACTATGTACACTTGGAAGAAGGTTAAAAAGGGCGTTCGCTTTAATGAAGACAAATCCACTCCTAGGCCCAAAAGAAAGAGGGTGAAGTCTATCTTAAGGCGACATGATGATACAACTAGTGCTTCTGACTTTTCTTCCAGTGTATCTAACACCGATACTGAACCTGAAAATTTACCAGAAGCTCCATCACCTTTATCTAAAAGATTCAGAGCCCCTTTAGAAGGGCAGGGCGGAAACACAGACGGGGCAGAACAGGCCATGTTGAAAACCTTCAAGGAACAAATGTTACAACACAAAGTATAGATGGTCTTTCTTATGGACAGTTAAATAATGATATTAACAACTTGGTCATTAATTTGACTGACCTGGAGTTTTCCTCCAGTGAAATCAGTGTGCTTAATAAAGGCTTAGGATTCATTCCTTCTTTCTTTGCATCTCATTTTGATGTTATCAATGACTTGAAATGTTTTTGTAGAAAACTTAATTTAAAATATTTTTTTTCAGATTCTGAACATGTGACACAATATGATAATGTTATTACAGGGTTCAAGTTTAGGAAATCACAATTTACCCCACCCTACCATAGTACAGTCAAACTGTTTGAACAACTAGTGCTTAAAGACTTACATCTACATGAGTCTGAGATTTTCTCTAAAAAACAGTATAATTTGACCAGGGAAGAAAATCAGGCCCTAATGAATCTTAAAAATAATAATAATATAGTGATAGTTGGGGCAGATAAGGGTGGGGCAGTTGTTATATGGGATAAAGAGCATTATTTAAGAGAAGCAAACAAACAATTGTCTAACACAGAATACTATGTAAGTCTAGATTCTGATCCGACTTTACAACACAAACAGATCATAGATGAGTATCTTAAACTCAGTTGTGAACGTCAGTTCATTACTCCACAATTGCTTAGGCAACTTCAGGTAGACCATCCGGTTCTCCAGTATTTTTATATATTGCCCAAGGTGCACAAGAACCTTTTGAATCCCCCAGGACGTCCAATAGTAGCTGGGAGAGGGTCTTTGATAGAGCCCTTATCTGAATATTTGGAATTCAAATTGAAGAAACTATTGTCCTATGTAAGAGCTCGTATCAGGGATACACAACAATTCCTGGCTATTATAGAAGATATACAAGTAGATAGAGATCAATTTTTGGGAACTTTAGATGTCCAATCTCTATATACATCTATACCACACTTGGGGGGCAGTGAGGCAATTAAATACTGGATGAACTATTCGGGTATCTTCTCCCATGAAGAACAGGAATTCTTGATTAATATTCTTGAATTAATGTTGGAACACAATGCTTTTACTTTTAACCAACAATGGTATTTACAGGTAAAGGGAACAGCTATGGGGGCTACATTTGCCCCCACTTATGCTGATTTATTCATGGGTTTCTTTGAAATCCAGTATATTTATACTATCCCTTCCATATTCAAGTCCTGTCTCATCATGTGGAGAAGATACCTTGATGATTGTTGGGTAGTGTGGGGAGGGTCGAGGGAATTATGGCAAAAATTTATTCTTTACCTAAATTCCAATGTTTATGGTTTAACTTTTACTGGCAATATTAATTTGCATACAGTGGAATTTTTAGATGTATTGGTGGGCAAACAGAACGATGGTTCTCTTTTTACTGATTTATACAGAAAGCCCTTCTCTAAAAATGCCCTGTTACATGCTGAGAGTTGCCATCCCCCCCATACTATCCTTAACATTCCAGGTTCACAGTTCCAACGAGTGAGAAAGATTTGTTCTTCTGAAGAACGGTATCATAGTAAAGCTTCGGATTTGGAGTCTAGATTCTTACATAGAGGTTATCAAAAAAATATCATCAGTAGAGCCAATTATCAAGCAAGTACTATAAATAGGGATTCCCTTCTTACGGATAGGGAGCGTAAAAGTGAGGGTCCCTATGTTAGATTTATTACAACTTATGGTACTAATACATTTTCCATTAAAAATGTACTTATGAAGCATTGGCATATATTGGCATCTGATGTATTCTTTAATAAACATATTGACAATGTTTGCCATTTTGGATATAAGAGAGGAAGGAACTTAGGTCAATATTTTTCTAAATTCAAAAAAGGTTATCAGTCTCACACTGATACACTGGGGGTTAAAGGAAGTACTTTCTGTGGTAAATGCAGACAATGTAAATTTATGGCCAAAACTACATCTTTTACTTCGGTCAACACTAAAAAGGTATTTGATATACGTAGCCTTATTACATGTAATAGTACTTGGGTAGTTTACATGGCAGTTTGTCAATGTGGTGCCTTTTATGTGGGGCAAACTTCTTGTGCGTTGAAGCAAAGGATTTGCTTACACATTAGTGATATTAAGTGTCAACGCACAAGAAGTGCGCTATACAAACATAAATTGGATCACCCCACATCACATTTCATCTTTATAGGTTTGGATAGAGTTATAGCATCTGATGTAGGGGATAGTCAAAAACATCATATGCTAACCAACAAGGAGCGTCGTTGGATTACTAATTTGGGGGCTATGTTTAAACCCGGATTAAACGATCATTGGTAAATTTTGCAAGTTTTATATCGTAAATAGTTCACGTCTGGGGTTCTTTAAGTATTTTTCTATATAGGTATAGGTAAACTATTGGGACGGAATTTTTTGGATAACATCTCTATTTATTACAGGGTGGAGTCATCTTGTGAGTTTTGTTGTATCACAATTTGCTCTCTGTAACATTTAGTTTCACTCATATTTGGCCTATTACAGTTTTTTGTTTTTTATTTTTTATTTTTTATTTTTTATTTTTATTTTTAATATATTTGTAATAGGGATGTTTACTTGTGGATGTATTAGTATTATTGACTACTTTGTTTAGTAGTTCTGTCTAATTAGGGTGTAATGTTAACAAATTTAGCACTGTCCCTTTAATTTACGTATACGCATTTTGCGTATATTTAGATCTGCCTTTTCAGTCAGTGACTGCACACTGAGGACGCTGTGAGCGAAACCGGCCACCGGTTTGTGTTATGGGGCTGTGGTAGTCCTAATAAATCTTTTTTTCTGCTTCAAGCTGGCTGTGCGAATTATTTCCTTGAGTGCTGGGATCCTTTGTGGAGCTGTATATATATATATATATATATATATATATAGATCTATATGTATGGCTGTGTGTGCATATCTGTACCGTTGTAATGTGTAGCCCTTCAACATTCCCTGTGGTACAATGGTGTATCTGCATGATATGTAACAGATATTGGCCTGAGATGTACAGGTGACATGGATAACTGTTGTAGCATTGTAGCTGTGTTGTGGTGGGTCCTGCTGTCAAGTACTGCATGTGCTGGATATTGGATTGCACAGCATATCCGTTAGGGCTGGGGGGGGTTACATAGCAGTAATTACCAGGTGTCCCTCATCTGTGCCCCCACCCCCATTAACTCTGTTCATGGCCGATTATGTAGTACGGAGTGGGCCAGGAGTCCATTCCCATGTGGAAATCATATACACATGTCTATCTGTATATATATATATATACATATATATATATATATATATATATATATATATATATATATATATATATATATACATCTGAATAAGTATATATGTTACACCTCCATATATAATAGAGGGACAGAACTGGACATTGATATAGCTCTAGCTATGTATATGTATCTATATATACATATGTATGTATGTAGATATATATATATATATATATATATATATATATATATATATATATATATATATATATGGATATATACACTGAACATATTAATCTATCTATGTATGATTGCTGTTATATGGCTATTTGTGAGTCATACATACACATGTATATATACCTATAGCTGTCTCTCTTTACATTTACAGATGTATAGCTGTCCATATGTCCATGCATGTTCGGCCTATATGTGTGGCCTGTACCTCATTCTCATGGCAATTGACATGGATGACCGTAGGACTGAGGTCAGTCATTCTTGCAGACATGTATATGTTTCAGACGTATCATCTCCAGCAATATATGTGTTCTACCACATATAACTGTGTAACCTGCAAAAGGTTTGAAGTGTATTAGAGCAGGATATGACAGATATTCCTATATGTACCTACATTATGGCGCACTATGTCCGGGATACATGCATTAAGAGGTTGTGTGGTGTGTTATTACTACATTCCCTGTGCTGTTTACTGATTGTGCTGGATGATATATATGTGGAATGAGTGGTTATGTACATTTGTCATGGTTTAATGGTAAATCACGTAATGTATGATGTGCAGCATCCCGGGTGTGGCCCTTCCACAGGCTGTATATTGTGTTTCAGGGCAGAACACCCGCTGTGGGATACAGAGTGAGTTAGGGACATTTGAGCGGTCATACGCGGGTGAGCATGGGTTTGTGCAGAGCTAAGCAATGCTAAGTTCGGGTTGTGTTTCCTTATACTCAGCTAGCATCTACTTAGCTCAATCTATGCAGGCAATGCTTACCCCCACACGAATACATGTACACACACTTACAACTGCTTATGCAAGCGTACTACTGCTGTTATGTGCATACACATGCTTACTAGTGCCTTAGTCACTATGACACTTCACATGTGTATTTGAGGCAGTACTCCTGTGCAAATATAAATGTTACTTAGTAGGTTATACAGCACAATGATGTTAACATACGGATATCACATGGAAAATAGGATGTGCTGCATTGGGATTTGACCCAGAAATGCGTGCCCATTAGGTGGATGCTCTGGCCACTACACTATTGCTGTTTAGCTTCATTTGCATATGTCTACCATAATGACATACCCATGTTCCCTTGTCCTGGCCCCGAGCTCCACGTACACAGCATCCATCCATTCCCCGGGTGCTAGCCTTGCCATACCACACCTCCACACACTTCCCCCTCTGCACGTCTCGGTACATCTCCAGTATACTGTCCCCACCCAAGCATCTACAGGCTCGTCATCTGTTTAGTCCACGTACATACCAGACTTCCCTTGATCCTCCTCCGATACTGGCGGTGACATCAATATGACCCGCAACTGTTGGTTCATCCCACCAAGGACAGACCTGTTGTTGTGTCAAGAGTAGACTTAGCTGGTCTACAGTGTTTCTCTCACTGGTAGCTTCCTGCCAGGGTATTGTGTAGCAGCAGTTTGCTCACACACCTGGCCAGCCACATCCCCCGGTTCCACAGAACCAACACCCCAGGTGTGACATACTGTGCATGTAGCACGCTCACATGCCCCCACAGTGTGCACCGTATATTATTATTCCCTTCTGTATTTTGCAGGTCTACTGTTCTCACAGTATGATTAGATAGGCACTGTTCTGTGCTGCACATAGACTGCTCATAATACTGTGGTTGAACAATGGACACATGTTCTGGTATTAATCTACACACTTATATACATTTTCTATACTGTTGGATGCCTGTGCTAGATGATGTGTTTGTGACCACAGCAGCTAAATGTGTATCCGTCATGTCTTAGTGGAGCTCATGTCTACTACAGTGTGCAGAGTCAGGGGTTTGCAACCTGGCAGTGCAGATTATTTAGTTAATGGCCACAACAACAGCTGTTGGCTACAGGGTGACTAAGGCACTGTTGAACATTTGTAGGTGGGTATGCACTTGTTTGCACAAAGCACAGTATTACTGCCCTCTGGTTGCATGTCTTGCACTCAGTTAGTCTCTACATAGCTTCACCAGTGTGGTACTCACATACTGGCAGCCAAACAGGTTTACACCTGCTTGCTCCCACATACACACATGCAACATCGTGCATTTTGTTCACATCTGTCAACCGGGACACTCTGACTGTATGGTTCTCCATTGTCAGCGGTGGCCTGGGGTGTAGAGCTCTACATTGACCCCATCTACGTATCCCATTTAATACTGGGGTGTTCACATTCATAGAGGGTAACAGACATAACATAGTTACGTCCCCCATTAATCATGCTTAGTTTACATTAAACTGTCAGTAGTATCCATGCTTAGGTCAGGTTTACATGTCAGGTATGACTGTTGACAAAGGTCAGTTTAAGGTGAGGTAGTATTCCTGTTTCACAGGTCTGGATAGGTTACATGCAGGTATTCGGGGTAGGTGTAGTTATTCCATACCTGTGTGGTACAGTAGAGGTGAATAGCTAAGGAGTAAGCAGGTAGGTAGTGGGGGTGAAATTGCAACTGTATTGTAGCCCATAGGTATAATTGGATGGGGAGCAATAGGGACGATATATCAGATGTTGGGATTTGTATTCAAGGCAGGACAAGAGGTGTCAGTAACACTAGTTGATGTAGTGGTATAGAGTGTGAGGTGGGGGTGTTTCACAAGGTGGTGAGCCTGTGCTGCTCCAGGTGTGCTTGTGGTGTTCCTTCCTGTGTTAGTTACATATGTCCTGTGGGACAGCTGTAATACTACATGTGGGTTGGGGTTCCAGATACTGGCAATATAGTGGGGGAAGAGGCTGTCACCTAAGTGTACCCATAGACATTAATAGAAATGGAACAGGGGCTGATAGGTACATGGCGTGCATGGGGCACAAAGGGTGGTGATAGTAGGGGGATTATTCAGGGATGTGCAGGATGGCTGCAGGGAAGGTCCACAGCTGGCCATGTTGTCTATGACAACAGCTGTGCATATGCACTGCATTTGGTGTTTGCATCGGACACTCACACCCCTGGGTGGGGGTGAGGACTACAATAATACCTTGTGATGCCTATTACATCAGCTTACATGCCTCCAGCCTCCAGTGAGGTGTTTCTTTAAACTTAATCTTTCTTTATATATATTAGTAACCATATTATTGTTTTTAAGTTATACTAGAGAATATATATGTATACATATTTATTTTTATTTTTATTTTTACTTATAAGTGTTTTTATACATATTTATATATATTTATATATAGATATATTTATTTAAACATACTTATACATAGTTATATCTTTTTATATATATACATAATTTATTTATATTATATTCTCTATCTGGTTTATGAAGTGTATATATAGATGTATTCATATATCTGTATCTGTTTCTTTAAATAGTGATGCTAATTAATTGTGCTTTAATTGAATGCCTTTTATATATGATGAGTGTGATCTGGGATAAAATGTAAGATCTGATGAAGCTACTTAGCGAAAGCGCTTATCTGTGATATATCCTATACAATAAAGATTTTGGTGTTATATTAAGTGAGTTCACTTGCTTCGCTTAGTTCCGCAGTATTCTGTTACTATATCTATATATATATATTTATAGAGCTATATATATATATATCTATATATATATATCTATATATATATATATATATATATATATATATATCTATCTATATATATATCTATATATATATATATATATATCTGCTGTATACTACTATTTAACAAATTGTTTTCTAGTCCTGAGGAGATTTTCTCCCTGGGTATCTGCTGTAAATGAGCCAAAAGCTCAGCCAGACTTACCCGGTTAACAGATGTGATTTAAATACATGATTCAATAAATATCCTAGCTATACATATGTGTATGTTTACGCACATACATACATATATATTTCTAGATATCTACATATATATATATATATATATATATATATATATATATATATATATATATAATCTGTATGTGTATGCATACACACACACACACACACACACACATATATATATATATATACATATATATATATATATATATATATATATATATATATATATATATATATATATATATATATATTGCTATATAGATTTGTCTAACAACATATGAATGTATAGGTGTCTGCATATGTATATTTCTATATGTGGGCATTTAATTATATTCTGTCTCAGTATGTACACATTTGTACTACGGAGAGGGGGAGGTTTCACTCCATGTAGGTATGGGTATATATACACACACACACACACCTCTACAGTTGTACATCTACATATGGTTATTCCATTCTTTGCCATGTACAATAGACTGTGCTGCAGTAGGACCTGTAGCGGGAGTGGCTGTCCATTGGGCGGCGGCCCTGCCCAATGCACACAATTGCTTACATCCCTGGGGCGGTCCACATAGAACTACTCCAACCAACACCTGCTCAGCTAGGCCCATAATTTCATACCCATAGTTCCCAATCTGCGCATCCTCTTCAGCACTCTTCCTTACTCCGGGTGCAGGGCAGATCTGGCCACACCTGTACATTGTACCCACTCCCCACTTCTCGGGACCCATCACATATGTTGTCTCACTCCATGGATCATCAAGCTTCCCCTACCTTGTAAACTGGGAACGTGCGTGGCCTGCCATTCGACATCGGTGTAATGACAGGCAACCCAAATATGTTTGTATTTTTGGGTGTCCCACAAGGGACATACATGTCTTTGTTTCAAGATTAGACTTGGCGGGTCTTTCCCACTGGTAGTATCCTGCCTGTAGTCCGGGAAGCAGTGGTGTGTTTACTTTTATTGAGTGTCTGTATGTTTCACTGGTCTAGCTGGGGGGGCGGGGGTTGATGTTACGTATTACACGTTTGTTGATTGGACCCCTCACCCCATATGCACGGCCTGTGAACATATGTAATTCGTAACTGCTGTATCATATCCTAGCTATATACATGTGTATATTTACACACACACACACACACACACACACACACACACACACACACACACACACACACACACACACACACACATAGGTTCATAGGTTCATAGGTTCATACTAGGTTATCTGCCCTAAGTCATTTATAAGTCTAGCCAGAATGTGTTTGGCTTTTGCCACCCCTTGGAATGAGTATACTGTGCCCATTTTAGGGTTTAGTTTACTGTACCTCTGTCTAGCAGTGACACAGAAGTGACCCCCGGGGTAAACCTATGATCTCCCATCCACTCGTCAAGATTTCTCTTGAAGAGAGTCAGTGAGGGGCTCTGCCTAACATGGACTGGGATTTTATTCCAGAGTGAAGGGAGCCTCTGGGTTATGAATCTGTCCCTCCAGCATGTCCTATTTATTTTTGTGCTGAGGTTCAAATCTCTCACTCGCGTAGCTCTGGTGGATTTGGATTTTCTGAGGTGGAACATGTCCATTAATTCCGGGTTGGACATGGCCTTGTACGTCAGGCATAGATCGCCTCTGAGTAGGCGGTATGCTACTGAGTAGAGCTGGAGTTTCTTTAGCCGGGCAGCATATGGCATATGTTTGAGTCCCTTGATCCTCTTGGTGAGGTAATTTTGGGGTCTTTCCAATTGCTGCAGGTGTCGGGTAAGGTACATCTCAAATGGGGCATTGTACTCAATTATGGGCCTAATGAGGGAAGAGTAAAGTGGCACAATGACCTCTCCCGATCTAGATGTGAATCCCTTCATGATAAGGTGGGCAATATAGAAGGTCTTTCTAACCACTTTGGCAATGTGAGTGTCAAACGAGAGGTTACTGTCAACTTGGTTCCCTCGGTCCCTAATTACTTCTTCCATACTTAATGGATTACCACCTATGTGGTAATTTGTGGGCACTTTGTTTTTCCCAAAGGGTATGACTATACACTTTTTGGCGTTTAGTTTAAGGCCATGTTTCTGGCACCAGTTTTCCGTTTCTATGAGACCATTTTGAAGGATGCTTGTGTCCACTGGAGAATCAATTATGGTGCCCAGTTTGCAGTCATCTGCGAACTTGGTCAGCCACAATCCTCCCATGTTAGCCTGTACCTCAGAAAAATAAATACCGAACAAGAGAGGTCCCAGGACCAAGCCCTGTGGGACACCACTTGTGACTGGTTTAGAGTCTGACATGGCTCCAGCAGTTCTGACGTTGTGGGTTCTGTCCTTGAGCCAGTTTGCAACCTATCTTATGACATAGGGGTTTATATTTAAGCTGGAGAGCTTGTCTATGATGCCCAAGTGGGGTATTGTGTCGAAGGCTTTTCCAAGGTCAAGGTAGGCTGTGTAAACTACCTTACCCTCGTCAATGGCCTTGGTGACTGTTTCAAAGAAGTCGACCAGTTTCAAGAGGCAGGATCTGCCCTTAACAAAGCCGAATTGGGTAGGATCCATAGGTTCATAGGTTCATAGGTTCATAGGTTTATACTAGGCTATCTGCCCTAAGGCATTTATAAGCCTAGCCCAAATTATTGTGGCTTACGCCACCCCTTATATGAAAAAATACTGTGCCCATTAGTTTGTTGTGCCTCTGTCCAGCAGTGACCCAGAGATGATTCCCGGGGTAAACCTACGATCTCCCATCCACAGGTCTAGATTTCTCTTGAACAGAGTCAGCGAGGTGCTCTGCCTCACATGGACCGGGATTTTATTCCACAGCATAGGGAGTCTCTGAGTGATAAATCTATCCCTCCAGCACGTCCTATTTATATCCGTGCTAAGGTTTAAGTCGCTTGCTCTAGTGGTTTTGGTGGATTTGGATTTTTGAGGTGGAGCATGTCCATTAATTCCGGGTTGGACATGGCCTTGTATGTCAGGCACATGTCACCTCTGAGCAGACGGTATGCGACTGAATAGAGCTGGAGTTTCTTCAATCTGGCAGCATATGACAGATTTTGGAGTCCCTTTATCCTTTTGGTGAGGAACTTTTGGGGTCTCTCCAATTGCTGCAGATGTCGGGTGAGATACATCCCGAATGGGGCATTGTACTCGATCATTGGTCTGATAAGTGAAGAGTACAGGGAACAATGACCTCACTAGATCTGGATGTGAATCCCTTCATGATCAGGTGGGCAATGTAGAAGGTCTTTCTAACCACTTTAGCAATGTGAGTGTCAAAGAAAGGCCACTGTCAACCTGGGTCCCCAGGTCCCTGATAACCTCTTCTGTGCTTAGTGGATTGCCACCTATATGGTAGCTTGGGGTTACCTTGTTTTTCCCGAAGGGTATGACTATACATTTTTGGCGTTTAACTTCAGGCCATGGCTCTGGCACCAGCTATCTGTTTCCGTGAGTCCCTTCTGAAGGATATCAGTGTCCGATGCACTTTCCACTATGGCCCAGTTTGCAGTCATCTGCAAACTTTGTCAGCCAAAGTCCTCCCATGTTGGCCTGTACTTCTGAGAAGTAGATGCCAAACAATAGGGGCCAAGGACCGAGCCCTGTGGGACACCACTTGTGACCGGCTTGGAGTCTGACACAGCGCCAGCAACTCTAACCCTGTGGGTTCTGTCCTTAAGCCAGTTTGCAACCCATCTTGTGACATATGGGTTTACATTTAAGCTGGTAAGTTTTTCTACAATACCCGAGTGGGGTATTGTGTCGAAAGCCTTTGCAAGGTCAAGGTAGGCTGTATGGACTGCCTTTCCTCATCAATGGCCTTGGTGACTATTTCAAGAAGTCGACCAAGTTAAAAGGCATGATCTTCCCTTGACAAAGCCAAACTGGGTCGGGTCCAATGTCTGCAAGTCCCCTATATCTTTGTTTATGAGCTCCATTATGATCCTCTCCATAGCTTTGCAGACTAGACTTGTTAAGCTTATGGGGCGGTAATTACCAGGGTCCGTAGAGGCGCCACCTTTGTGGAGTGGGACCACAGTTGCCGTCGCCACTCCTTGGGCACGTATCCTGTGGTAAGGCTGAGATTAAACAGCTGCCTTATGTGCGGGTTTAATTCCTCATTTAGCTCGTGTAGCACACAGCCGGGGACACCATCCGGTCCCATTGATGCTGTGTTTTTAGCTTTAGAGAGCAGCTTTCACCTGCGCATTTGAGATGTCCGGGAGGCTACACTCGGCTGGGATAGTTATCTCTCCTTTAGGGGAGAGGGGTGAAGTTTGCACTGAACCTGTCTGCCAGTATGTTGGCAATGTCTGTGGGTTCAGTGATTTTGTATCATTTTGGACTAATTCTGAGCATATCTGTGAGTTTCCACCCAGGTTCCTAACATAGCTGAAAAAGGCCTTATGATTGTCCTTTGAATCCATGGCAATTTTCTCTCAAAATTGGCCTTAGTTGATTTTATGAGTGCTCGTATTTTTACTAATAATGATCAGGGGTGACTTCCCTTTTATGGATTTTGTTCTATCATGTAATAGCTTTCTCCTCTTATTGTAAAGTTTGTTAATGGCTGGGGTCCACCAGACTGGACGCTTGCCCTTTGTGGAAAGAGTCTTGGTTTTATTTGGGATTGCCTGATCCATGCAGTCCTGGAGGTGTTCATAGAAGGCATTTGTAAGGGCTTCCGCAGCTTGGGTTCTGGTTTCCTCTGACTCAGGGGCCTTGAAGGATACCACACCAGTCTTGAGTAGTGTGAAGTTTGCTTTAGAGAAGTTCTTCACTATGGTCTTTTTGTTTGGGGTGGGGGGATGTGGATTTCCAGTGAGATTAGTTTATGATCAGATCTCACCAATGAGGGATATACTTCCGTGTGGAGCATTTTGTCCCCATGTTTGTGACAATGAGATCTAGTATATTTTCTCCTCTCGTGGGAACAGTGACTAGCTGTTCCATGGCATTTGAATTTATGAACTCCAGGAACCGTTGGGCTAGAAAGTTAGGGCTTGAGTAATGTTCCCAGTCTATATTCGGGTAGTTGAAGTCACCCAATATGATGGTGTTTGGAGATACATTTATACCCTCCAGTGTCTTCAGGAAGGCTGTGTGGGGTTCCTGAGTTTGAGAGGGTGGCCTGTAGCATGCTACAATTTGTAGAGCAGTTTTGCCTATTGTTAGTTGCACCTGGATGGTTTCAAGCTTCATGCGTTGCCACCAACCTGGAGGTGTGAGTATCCTTTATGAATATGGATACACCCTCCTTTTGTGGAGTGGTCCGGGTTTTGGGGCGGAACGCATGATATGAGGTAAAACCTAATAGTGCCGGGTGCTCTCAGGAGCCTTGAACCAGGTTTCAGTTACAGCACAGACATCGATGTTCTCCATACTGAGAAGGGCCTCGAGTGCGTGCATTTTGAGATTTAGACTTCTGGCATTGAGCAGCATTACCCTCAATTTCTTCCCATTTTTGTTTTCTAGGGTGGTAGGTTTAGAATTTGAGCCTTGCCTAAAAAGGCACTATGGGGGTGGCAAGAGCCTTAGCCAATATCCGAATCCCAGGGTGACAGGTGCAAGCCGTCCCTTGCTGAAAAGCGTGGCTTGTCAAGCATGTCATCCCAGGCAGACAGACACTGGATCCCCTTTGAATGACACCAGACATTAAGCCAATTGTTAAAGCTGATCATCTTGTCTCTATATTGTGGCATCATTCTTGGTGAAGGAAGGATACTGCTCAGGGTTAGGGTCATACCTGCCTGGGCTACATAATCAGAGAGCTCCTCTATGTCTCTTTTCATGCAGTCCAGGGAGGTGCGTCTCAGGTCGCTCACACCAGCATGGACAATGACTGTGTCATATTTGTACTTGCTGTGGAGTGACCCGAGTGCTTGTGTTATGTGGCGGATTCTAGCCCGATAGGCAGCTTACTGTGACCTTCTCCTTGGTCAGCTTGGTGAGTGGGTTGCCAGTGTGTCTGACCATGGAGTCACCTATGACAAGTATGTTTGGTGTTGTATTTGGCCTTAAGGGCTGTGACTGCTTTGCACACTGCTTTTGTGGTTTATGTGTTGCTTGTGGGGTGTCTTGAGGTAGCAGTTGTTTGGGTGTCTGCTTTGGAGGCCTCTGCTGTTTAGGTAAATTTTTACTCAGAGCCTCCGAGTATGTCTTTGTGTGTTTATGTGTTTGATTCAGTGGAGTGGTAGCATTATGTGAGGCTGGTTTTGTGGTGTGTGTAGTTGCCTTCTCCTCCTGTCTGGTCTTGCCAGTCCTGAGTTGAGAGAGCTCAGCCTCCAGTTTGGCTAAATAGCTGCATCTCTCGCAAGTATTTGTGTTATGTGGGAGGAGGAGAGGGTTGTCTGTGTACATGAGGCAGTTATAACATTGCCTCAAGATTCCCAGATTCACCAGCTGGACCGGAGAGGAGATTGACAACTGACCTTTGGACAGTGTCTGTAGGTCCCCAATGTCTTTGTTAATGAGTTCCATAATGATCCTCTCCATAGCTTTGCAGACTAGGCTCATCAAGCTTATGGGGCGGTAGTTTCCAGGGTCCATAGAAGCACCTCCTTTGTGGAGTGTGACCACTGTTGCTGTACGCCATTCTTTGGGTACATATCCTGTAGTAAGGATGAGATTAAACAGCTGCCTTATGTGTGGGTTAAGCTCTTCTTGGAGTTCATGTAGCACGCAACCCGGGACACCGTCTGGTCCCATTGATGCTGTGTTTTTAGCTTTGGAGAGGGCGGCTCTCACCTGGGCATCTGAGATGTCAGGAAGGCAACACTGCTGGGATAGATATTTGTCCCTTTGGGGGGGAGGGGGGAGAAAAATTTGCACTGAACCTGTCTGCTAGTATGTTGGCAATGTCTGTGGGTTCAGTGTATTTTTTGTCATTTTGGACTAACTCTGAGCATATCTGGGAGTTTCCACTCAGGTTTCTAACATAACTAAAGAAAGCCTTATGATTATCTTTAGTGTCTTGTGCAATTTTTCTCTCAAAGTTGGCCTTGGATGATTTTATGAGTGATCGTAGTTTTTTGCTAGTACTGATCAGAGATGCCTTCCCTTTTATAGATTTTGCTCCATCATGTAGTAGCTTCCTCCTTCTGTTGTATAGTTTATTAATGGCTGGGGTCCACCAGACAGGATGCCTGCCTTTGGGGGAATGGGTCTTGGTTTTATTTGGGATTGCATGATCCATGCATTCCTGTAGGTGTCCATAGAATGCGTTTATAAAGGATTCAGCAGAGTGGGCTGTAGTTTCCACTGGCCCGGGGGCCTTGAAGGATTCCACTTCAGTCTTAAGAAGTGTGAAGTCAGCTTTTGAGAAGTTCTTCACTGTGGTCTTCTGTGCTGGGGGTAGGGGCGGGATGTAGATTTCCAGGGAGATTAATTTATGGTCCGATCTTACCAAAGAGAGGTATACTTCAGGTATGGAGCATTGTGTCCCCATGTTTGTGATGATCAGGTCTAATATGTTTTCCCCTCTTGTGGGAGAGGTGACTAGTTGTTCCATAGCATTTGAGTTTATGAATTCTAGGAACCTTTGGGCTAGGGTATTGGGGCTTGAATAATGCTCCCAGTCTATGTTCAAGTAGTTGAAGTATATACATATATATATATATATATATATATATATATATATATATATATATATATATATATATATATATATATATATATATATATATATATATATATATATACATTACTATTTACAGATATATCTGTATATGTCTGCATATGTATATATCTATATGTGGGTATGTATATGTATTCTGTCTCTGTATATATACATTTGTACTACGGAGAGGGAGAGGTATATCTCCATGTAGCTATGGGTAGATATACACACACACATACCTTTACATATATACATCTACATCTGGTTATTTCATTCCTTGCCATGTAGATTAGACTTTGCTGCAGTAAGACTCATAGCGGGTGTGGCTGCTCGTTGGGCAACGCCTCTGCCCAATGAACACTTTTGCTTCCATCCCTGAGGCTGTCCATATAGACCCACATCAGCCAACACTTGCACACCTAGACCCATGACCAGCTACCCATAGTTCCCCCACCAGCACCTCCTCTACAGCACCCATCCTTACTCTGAGTGCAGGTTGGATCTAAACACACCACTACACGCTGCCCACACTCCACTTCATGGGACCCATGTCGTACGTTGTCTTAACCCATGGGTCATCAGGCTTTCCCACCCTTGCATTCCAGGTATGTACACACCCCAGCCAGAATGGTCATCGCAGAGGCTTATGTCAATTTTTGGGGCATCCTGCAAGGGACGTTCCTGTCTGTGTTCCAAGTTTAGATTGCACAGGTGCACTGTGTACCCCCCCCCCGGTTGTATCCTGCCTGTAGTCTGGGGAGCAGTGGACTATTTACATTGTTTGTGGGTTTGTGTGTATGTTTCCTCTGTCCGGCTGGGGGGGGGGGGGTGATGCTACGTGTTACATGTTTCTTGCTTGGGCCCCTCACTTCCATTGGAATAGCCTGTGAACATATGTCATTCTTGTGTGCTGTTTCCTATCATAGCTGTATATCTGTATATATCTACGCATACACACACACACACACACATATATATATGTCTGTGTATATATATATATATATATATATATATATATATATATATATATATATATATATATCTGTATATATATATATATATATATATATATATATCTGCATACATGTGTGTGTGTATATATATATATATAATATATATATATATATATATATATATATATATATATATACATTGCTGTATATATATATATATATATATATATATATATATATATATATATATATATATATATATATATATATACATTGCTGTATATATATATGTATATATATATACATATATATATATATATATATATATATATATATATATATATACATATACATCTAAATTCATGTGGGTTTATGGGATGTATGGCCTTAATTTGGCTTATGTACTGCTATGATGGCTTAGTGGTTAGCTACTGTGACTATAGTGTACAGGGTCCTGATTTTGAACCTTGCAAAGGCAGTTTATTTTGTTGCTTGGAAGAACATGGGCCATTGGATACAGAGTGATTAAGGCACTTTAAAGCAGTTGTGAGCGGGTTTGCATGACGATAAACACTGCTAACCCCCGGTTATGATTTCTTACAGTCAGTTAGCTTCTACTTTGTGTAATCTGTTTAGGCATTGCATACCCCCGTGCAAACACACTTAAAAAAATGCTTACTACTGCTTATTTTTGCTTAAACCTGCTTACTAGTGCCTTATTCATTATGACACTGACACTTCACGTGTGCATTTAATGCAGTACTCCAGTTCACATTTAAATGTTATTATGTAGGTTATACGGCAAAGAGATGTAAAAATATGTTCATATACAGATTTCACATGGAAAATATGTGCTACAGTGAGTCTTGAACTGGGAATGCCTGTTCGTTAGGTGGATATTCTAACCACTACACTATTGCTGTGCTGCTTCATTTGCATATATATATTCCTTGTTATCCTCTTCAGCCTTTTCAGCTGCTTTAACCATAGCTAAGCGATGGGCAAACCCGCGCACCTACAGTTAGCTGTACTTGGGGTTTAAAAAAAATAACTAAAAGGGTTTCTTCATTTTATTTGAATGTACTGTTGCTGTTGAACATATGGGGACTGTTGGTGGGGATATGCAGACACTTATGATCGATCTCGCTCATTTATTTACACATTCTTCTGTTCTACTTTGTAGGGACGTGTTTATTCTGTGAGCTCTGCTCTCAGACACGCCCCCTGCAATCGTCCACGCTCCGTGTAGCATTATTCGTACTTCATTATTATGCATGAAGCGCTGTTGCTCTCCTCTTAAACTGCTGCTTCCATGCAGGACTAGATTAGTCCTGCATAGAAGTTTAGTAAATCCGGGGGAATGTGTTGTGTTAGAATGGAGGTGAATCCAATGGCAAAATTGGAATTTTATTTGTTCTGTTTTAAGGCATAGCAAAAATTGAAGACAGGTAGGAATGGAGGATTTTTTGCCTTTTTCATGTTCTTCCTTTGAGGAATTCTCATTGAACAAAGTTTTGGCAAGACAGGATGGTAAACGAAATATTGCATGAATTGAATATTTAGATTTTACATTTTTGCCATTTATATATTTTGAAATACAAAGTTACTAGTGTCTGAAATGTTCAGGGACTACAACTAAAACTGAAAGAATTATATTGATTCATTTAAAAAAATAAAAATAAAAAAACAAATCTGAGTGAATGCATAGTCTTTTAGGTACATGAACTACCTGCATTATAAAATAATTACATTTTAATCAAATATGCCCCTTTTATGGTAGAACTTTTTGCTCTGTGAAGTCATCCTACTATTCCACATCTGCTTTTATATATACACACACACACACACACACACACACACACACACACACACACACACACACACACACACACACACACACACACACACACACAGGCTAGCAGTATTTAGCTGCTGTGGCACTAACAGCCCCTCTCATGCCATAGAGTGAAGGGTAAAGAAAACTGAGACAACCATTTTATCTCACATACTGTCATGGTATCCCTAATCTCCACAGAGCATCCTAGTATATCACTGGAGGAATATACAGTAAACCAGCACCCATGAGGATTGGTAGATGCTGGATAACTGTAGTTTCTGGTTGCTTGAGAGTTAATGTTAAAAATAGGCCTGAGTAATACTGTATCCTACACTATTTGTTTGGTTTGACTTGCTCTCAGGGTGGGGAGAGAGGAAATGTATTCCTTTGTTCCTTTTTAAAACTCTAAAACTCTTAAAACGTAAGGTATGTTTCTGCGGGGGGAAAGCAGGAAGTACAACACATGAAAATTGTATTTTATTTCTTTGATTTTTTTTTGCCGTTTGCTTAAGAGTGCTGGTTGCTTTAGTTCTGGTTAACTGAGAGTTTACTGTACATGTGCTTCTGTTGAAGAAATTCACGATCTGCAAGAAAACATAAGAAAAACCATGTCACTTGGTAACACATGTTTTACTACTGTATAGTTGCATATATAGAAGTAGGAACTCTGGATATCAAGAATAGCGCTGCTGTAAAGCTGAATGAGGAGAGTTTTGCTGAAAAAGATGAGCTGTAGTGTGATAAGATCTGCATATGAAAAATGTATGCTGCTTAACACTGCTGTCATGGTGCTTAGAGAAATCAGAAAGAAACATTTTAAAATGAAGATCATTTTTCCAGTATAAAGCTATAAGAAAATAGGACATTATCACAACCCATTCCTTTTCCCATATTTAAATGATGTTAGGGTATCATGTCAAAAATCACCATATCTCTCCATTCTGGACCATTCTCGTACCTTCTTCAATACTCGTATCCAGCTGTCTTAGATCATCTCTCACACAATCCATCTATCACTTGGCTGGACATCTTCATCTCCTTTTGTCTTTTTACTGTCTCTCCCAAATCTGCAAAGGATGATGAAATCCCACATGACTTTTTTTTCAATTTTGGATGCAATAAATTCTAGAATAGACAATGAATCTTTCAGATATTAGGCAAGCATTCATGTAGTAAAACATGAATCTAGGTAGGATTAAGACATCGCTTGTGAGCAAATATTCAGTCCAGATAATGAATCATTCACATATTAGGTAAACATTCATGTACTTAATAATAAATGTGTGTGTGTGTGTGTGTGTGTGTGTGTGTGTGTGTGTGTGTGTGTGTGTGTGTGTGTGCGTGTGCGTGTGTGTGTGTGTGTGTGTGTGTGTGTGTGAACATCTGTGAACCTATGTATAAGTAGGGTTCCTATTATGTGATCGAAGTTTTGAAACTTCGAACACGACAATATCAAACTTAAAATATTCCCTTTCCACACTATAGTGAGGTCTCGGAGTTGGTATATTTAAAGAGTGGGGGGTGTGGGGGTGCAGGGGCCTTGCCCCCTGCTTGCAACAGTTAGTTTACTGTTGTATCTTTTACTTTTTTTCTTTATTTGAACTTCAGCAAGTTGACTATATGGTTTTGAACATATAGGGTTCGAACCTGCTGAAGTTCGATAACGTAATAGGAACCCGTATAAGTAGTATAAATGTAGTATGCTATCAGGCCTGTTGTAGTAAATTGCAATATTCAAATATAAAGAGGTTTTTATCATTGATATTAAACATCATTTAAATATTTGTTACTTTATTCATGCATACTTTATGTGGTAGGAACATTAACACATCATCTGAATGTCATATGCTTTGCTTCATTATCGATCTGTTTACTATGAATAAAAACTGCTACTCATAACTTGATGACGGTAGATGTATTGCACAGCAGGCCTTACAGGGGAATTATCCTGGAAAATGATGAGTTACAGATATAAGTACTTTTTATTTATTATTCTGACTCATAGCTAAATTTGATGCCCAGTATTATTAAATAAACATTATTACCTTGGCTGAATATTCAGTATTCAGAAAAGTCAAACAGAGGGAGCATTCCTGCAAAAGTTATACTGGTAACAGTGCTTTGCAAGGCACAGACTTCACATTCACTTTCACATCAAATATGTTAATGTTCATATGTCCAGCATGTATAGGTGCTATTTGCATGAGACTGCATGTGTGTTTGTGTATCTTTGGGTATATGTGCAGTGTTTGAGAGGGTTAATTAGCTGCTTTTACACAGTATAACTTGGTTTGCTTTAACATTTTTCACAGTATTCTGGATTCAGTCTAAATTCAAAAATAGTATGCAATATTACAGTGACAGTGTATGTATCTTTGACATTCAAAGGAATCTTCTTTAGATGGAAAGAATCCTCCTTTATTTGTATCTTATCAGATCTGTTATTGAATATAATGCCCCTTTAGTAGGTATTTCTCTAAACATATCACTCACTTTAGCAACCCCGGGGTGCAGAGGGATAATGCCCTTAAAGTGTCCAAGACAACACATGTTTGGCTAGTGGTATGAGTTTTGGAGGGGCTGTAGAGTAGAGAATGAGACTGAGTTGCCAATCCTGGGTCCTGATAGCAGTGTTAAGAGTCTGGTGAACATCATGCTGTGATTATTATACTGCTTGATTGGGAGGTTGTAGATGCACCTCATGAAGGCAACAACTGCATATCTTTCAAGGCTACTGCTGTGTGGTGGTAAGAGATAAGACAAGCTCCTTCTCTGGCTTTATAACACTGCACCAGTGTCCTTGATCTCCTCACTAACTGTAGAGGTGGGTTGTGTTGAGCCTGGGGTCAGGCTATAACAGGCACAGTAGACCCAGTGAACGAGGAGAGGAGGGGTGGCAGCTGATGGCCAGCTATGAGGAGGGGAAAACATATCACTCAACTTGAGAGATGTCAGAGATTCATAACCAAAAAGAAATGTGGCCTCAAAAATCTTAGCTATCAGGACAGGCTGGCAGCCTCTCTCTGTACACAGCCTTTCATTGTTCTCTCTGTACTCAGTCTGTTAAAGAAACCTCCATGGAAATCTGTATTTAGCCTTTTGAGCCATGAAAGATTCAACCCTCTTTGGTCTACTGTTTCTTTACAGAGTGAGTCAAATACTTCATTAAAGAAACTAAACTATCGACAGATAAATAAGGCATCAGCAAGCATGATTAATTTCCTATCAAATCCTCTACTTTTGAACAAACGCCCACTACATGTGTGAAGATAGGTGAATGCTGCCAGCCTAGCCAGATAGAATTTTGTAGATAATTCTGTCATTTGTAAATATTAATATAAGCCACAGGCTTGTTCTCT
This sequence comes from Protopterus annectens, assembly GCF_019279795.1. NCBI lineage: Eukaryota > Metazoa > Chordata > Ceratodontiformes > Protopteridae > Protopterus > Protopterus annectens. The sequence goes on along the minus strand of NC_056730.1, from coordinate 604,306,762 downwards.
TAAATGGGAAAAAAATTGTGTTAAATGTGGAACTGCAAAAATGTAACAACAGTGCATTCCGCTGTAGGAAAGCTGATAAGTCAAGCATTGTGTGACTGCTTGATGTCAAAACTCAGAGCCTAGATGTCTAAATGATGGAATTCTTTCTATTGTTTTGAGGCCAGAGTTCATGGCTATTAATCTCTGAGTTTCTGTTAACTTGGGAAAACAGAATATTGTTAAGAATGATGTAATATGAATCAGCACTGTGTTATCAATTTAAAGAAAGAATCAGAGAGTATTTTGCATTTGTCTTGAGAAAATCCAACTCACAAGCACTGCCTATGCTCTATATGTAAGTTTATGTTAGAACTGTGTTTTCTCTTAGATATAGTTAAGAAATAGGAAGATCAGATTAGTCTTTTTTCTATATTGATGTCACAACTTTTCTACTGTATTATTTTAAGTATTTCTTTGTCATCTCTGAACTCTTGACAAGCACTGTGTAGTAAGAAGTATTGTCTTGTAGTTTTATTTATTAATAAATATTTATAAACCTTTCAACTGTGGCTGTTTTGTGTAGAGATAATTTAAGCTCTAGAGTGCATTGCATGTATATAGTGATACTGCCCAAGCCACTCCAAATAAGCCTTGAGTGTTCAGTTGCACTTACCATTTGGATAATAATATTGCACTGCAATAATTGGACACCCTTTGTTAAGGACCTTTTTGAGTAGCTGATATTAGGAGGTGGTGGCAGCTGGTACTACCTATTAGAAGGGGCAGAAAGGGGGCACAGCTGGAGAATCTGTGCCAGCCTTCCCCAGAAGTGCTTGTCTGTTTGTATATAACTCATATCTCAAAGTGTGTGTGTGTCAGCTACTTGAGCAGGGACATGAAGCACTGGTTGGACAGAGAGGGTGGTGGAAGTTTTAGCTTGCCCACAAGACTGAGATCTGGACCCTATAGCTGTGCCAGTGAGGAGTCTTATTGGGGATCTGGGGAGAAAGGGATAAACCAGCCCCAGACTGACTGTGATCTCTGTGTGCTCTTAAGGGAAATTGTACTTTACTGTGTGGGTATTTGTCATCCTCCCCTATGTGGACACCCCACACTGCTGTTAGTGGTGAGAATTGAGGCTACCTGATAGCTAGGACAGTGCATGGGCATCACAACATGTAAAGTAGATCAGCATCCTTGCTATCTTCATGTACTATGATCTGTATTGTGTTGCCCTCCTTGAGGAAGGAGCGAATGTTAGAACCTTTCAATATGGATTATTGGCTACATGTGTAATGATCTGCAGACTGCAGACTGATTGTCTAGTATTTATCTATGAATTTATGAAACTATAGGCATCATTTACTAAGGAAAAATCTACAATAAATACATTGAAACAAAGCACATAGGATAGAAAAGTTATCATTCCATGTCATAGAAGCTTTTGAGGCTCCCTGTTGAAATGTCGGCACTCAAAATGCCAAGTACTGAAAAAAAAAGACTGACAACACAAGAGAAGAGTTAATCTCAAAAATCTTTTACTTAAAACTTTTTTTACAAGGGTGGCAACCTATACATATCTACTCCAAGACAGCCACACCTCAGAAAAAAAGGAATATTCAGAGAAATAGCATCTTGGACTTAGTATATACAAGCATGATCTTTCAACCATTCAGTCTCCTCATTTCAGGACTCACTCTAATGGGTCCAGATATTTGAAATGGTTACTGGTTTTGGGTTTGACTACACCCCTGACACGTTTAGGCTTGACTAGTCATCTGGGCATTTAGAAAGCTCAGGTGGGGAGAGATAAGAGTGAGCAGGTGATGCTGACATCTCATCCCAGGGGAAAAGTAGTTAACTGTTCTGCCACAGAAGTGTCATATGAGAGAAGGCCCATAAGCACTGCTGTTGCACTCAACACGTTAACCGAGTAGTGCAAGTAGCATCCACCTACCCTGGTTCTGCATCACACTGTCTTATGACCTGAAGACATGTTATGAGGCGTCCAAAAAATGTCATAATACCTCATTCTCCACTCTCCATCTCAGTGTCTTAGTATGGCAGCAGTCAGGAGGCAAAGAACAGGTCAAAAGGGGATAGAGTCTAGATGACTGCTGGGAGAATGGGGGTTATATCAACAATTCAAATTAGCATGCTGAAAACCTGCATACCAATTGCCTAACATATTATACTGACTGTTACCTGGGCAAGTGAACTGGTTGAGGCCCTTTCCAGACAAGTTTAATACCACAAAGTTAAGGATAAATGCTGTTATAGGTACAGCAGTCAATCAATCAGCATGTTTTTTGGGAAAAAGCAGAGCACCCAGAGAAAAATCAACATAGCTACAAGTAGGCAGTGAGTCAAGATGCCTGAACCATTGAGCCACTGTGCTGTAAATAATTTTCCCTTTCTTCACTCCTTCTCCGAGTGTCTTACCAAAAGGACTTTATAAAGAGTGGGTCTTCTGAGCACTGCAATATACTGCACACCCCAAAATACAGTGTAGAGCTCAAGGATGTGATCCCAGCTTTTCAGCATAGCTTTCTAACAGGCACAGTGTCTTTGTTTTTCATTACATCCCACTGCTGGGGGTGTGGAAGCATGTGCTTCAGTGAAAGTGTCCGGTATCTGACCTCTCTTCTTCAGAAATCTATCTGGATGTGCCTTGCACTGGATTTATACATTTGGAGAGAGCTTTTATACAATGCATATACACCATCATCAGCAGACAACATTTAAATTTTATTTAACTTAGATGTCTAAGCAGTACACTTGCAAATCACTCTGAAACACCATTTTCAGTCAACTGACACATCTACATAAAAAGGGGGTACACCTGGACCTCAAGTATAAAAGATGAAAGGCAATTACTACCTCCCACATACATATCTATCTATATGTTATATGGGTCTACTTGACATGGTCGACTGTTCAGAAAGTCGACTTTCATATGGCCGAGACCATATGATCGACTTTCGAAAAGCTGACCATGTAAACTAAACACATAAAACACAACAGACACTTAACTTAAACTGTTAGCAGGGGGGCCACGCACCCCTGCCCCCCCAGTAACTTAAATATACCAACTCTGAGATCGTACTACAGTGCAGAAGAAGGAAATTTTCCTATTCTGCACTGTACAGAGATAGCGGTTCCCCATGGTCGGATTTTCGAAAGTTGATCATATGGTCTCAGCTATATGAAAGTCAACTTTCTGAAAAGTTGACCATGTGAAGGGGACCTGTGTTTTTTATATATATATATATATATATATATATATATATATATATATATATATATATATATATATATATATATATATATATATATATATATATATATATATATATATATATAGAAAACATATATATATATATATATATACACACACACACACACACACACACACACGCACACACACATATATATATATATATATATATATATGAAGCTATGTTAGATGATCAAGTTTTCAGAAACTCAAAATTCATATAATCGAGACCATATGATCGAGATTCTAAAAAGCTTGTACATCAAAAAAAATAACACACACAAGAAAAATATCTCCCTTTTTTATGTTTTTACAGGGGGGCAAGATTCCCTACAATCCCACTCAGAGATCGCACTACAGTGAGGAAAAGTGTAAATTTCTTGATCTGCACTGTACCCCGCTCTCCATTCAAAAACTTTGAGTTTTCAAAAACTCGATCACACCATATGAATTTTGAGTCTGAATAAGTCCCGCCATCAGTGGGCCGAAAAACACGTTACACTAATAAACTTTCTTTTGGTTTTTATTGTACCAGCGTGGATTGTTTCGGAGTTCTTGCTGCCTTCTTAGTTTGGTCTAGTTTGTCCATTGTCAGTTTATGCTTGGGATTCCTGAAAACATGATCAATTGATAGGAACCCATATATATATATATATATATATATATATATATATATATATATATATAAACTGGCCCTACTTTGTCAAAATCACATATAATTGAAACTTACTTTGTCAGCACTCAAATTATCAAACTCCCAAGCAGAGGAATTAAGAAGATCTACCCAGAATAAGTAACTACTTACCCAAAAAGAACAGAATCCAAACTGCAGCATCCCTAACCCACTCAGGTGGGGGAATGCACCCCCTACAGCCCCCAATGTGGAAGGGATGGCCCCCACACCCCTCCAACTAAATATACCAACTCAGAGATCACACTACAGTTGAGAAATGGGCAAACTCATCATCTCACACAACAGGTTACTTATCCTGGGAAGATCTTTGTTGTTTCATAGTTTCATAGTTTCATAGTACTAGGCTATCTGCCCTGGGGCATTTGTAAGGCTAGCCATAGTGATGTGGCTTTTGCCACCCCATGCAATGGTACAAAAATGTACAGAATACATTTAGAATACTGTGCCTCTGTCTAGTAGTGACACAATGAAGGTCCCCTTATATAATAGAATTAGCTTACTGTGCCCCTGTCTAGCAGTGACACAGATGTGACCCCTGGGGTAAACTTACGATCTCCCATCCACTCATCAAGATTTCTCTTGAAGAGAGTCAGTGAGGGGCTCTGCCTAATATGAACTGGGATCCTGTTCCAAAGCATGGGAAGCCTCTGCATTATGAATCTATCCCTCCAGCATGTCCTATTCATACTTGTGCCGAGGTTTAAGTCTTTAGCTCTCGTGGTCCTGATGGATTTGGATTTTTTGAGGTGGAGCATGTCCATCAGATCCTGATTGGACATGGTCTTGTACATCAGGCAGAGATCACCTCTGAGCAGACGGTATGCTACTGAATAGAGCTGAAGTTTCTTTAGTCTGGCAGAATAGTTACTTTGATGAAGTGCGAGTTTTATATTTTGAGTGTTGACAAAGTGAGATTTGATAATATGCAGTTTTGAGAAAGTCAGGTAGACCCATATATATATATATATATATATATATATATATATATATATATATATATATATATATATATATATATATACACTACTTCAGATCACTGAAATCCTATTTCACTGATTTTCATTTCACTGAGACCAAATCACTTAAATGTCACAACACAACACTGGCAACTCATTTCACTGAATCTCATTTCACTGACAGCTTACAATGCTAAATTTCAAAAGACAAAATGGGAAACCATAGACAAACACACACAGAAATCTAATGACTACCTCTTTCCACAACTTAAAAACTACTTACTTAACCTCTTAACAAAAAACAGACAACATAAAATCAAACTAAGTGGGGGGCTATGCCCTCCACACACCCCAAATTGGTGGACTTTGCCTCCTCAACTATATATACTAACTCCAGGATTGCACTACAGTGGGGAAAAGGTCATATACCTTTTACTTACCTCATAGTACTCTACACGCTGCCACTGCTGCTGATAAGTGTATAGCTTACAATTCAGTGAAATGAAATTCAGTGAAATTTATTTTCAGTATTTTGAAAATTAGGTGATTTGGTTTCAGTGAAATGGGATTTCAGTGATCTGAGGTAGACCCATATATATATATATATATATATATATATAGATATATATATATATATATATGCATATATATATATATATGTGTGTGTGTGTGTGTTTGTGTGTGTGTGTGTGTGTGTGTGTGCATGTATATACAGTATATATATATATGGGTCCCTATCTATTCACCGACAATTCATTTCACTGAAACTCATTTAAATTGACAGTTCATTTCGACAGAAAGATGTGCCCCCTTCCCCAATGTTGTGCAACCCTGGAGTTGATATATATAGTTAGGGGGGGTGTGGGGGGCACAGCCCCCCACAATGGGGGGTGTGGGGGGCGAAGCCCCCCACCTAACAATTTTTGAAGGGGGCACATCTTTCTGTCGACGAAATGAACTGTCGACGAAATGAGTTTCAGTGAAATGAATTGTCGGTGAATAGATAGGGACCCATATATATATATATATATATATATAGTTTTCTACCATCAGAGTGTAAGGCATCACCCACTCATAAGGTAAAATAATCTAGAAGAAAAAACTGGCACTTTGTAAGCAATGAAGTTGCTTGTTGAGTCATCTTATACACACACATTCATACTCGCACACTATTTTATTTTTCATGTCTTTTTATCATTGTAGTGCACTGATGAAAAATGACGATTCTCAGGTTATATATATTGGTGTATGTATATATATATATATATATATATATATATATATATATATATATATACACACACAGACACACACACACACACACACATGCACACACACACTGTGAGGATCATTGTTGTATATAATATTAGGAGGTAAGAACAGTCTGACAGAAGTTTACATTTAACCTCACAAATGGACATGTCAATAAATCACTCTTGATTTTTGGTAGTCTGTTCAATGCAAGAAGTGTTCTACAATGCAGATTGCTCACTAGGACTTTTTTATGTTTTATTTAATTATTCGCGATGCATCTTGTGATACAAATGTGCAGCATTTTTCTACAATGAAACTTGACCTTTTGTTTGACATTATACAGTGTAATAGCTTGATACCTTCGGAGGGGCAGTTCAAGGGTTTTGTCTGGAAACAGTATTCCACAGACAATTGGTCAAAATGGAGAATGATTTGCACATCACATTTTACTTGTTTTATATTTTTTAATGAGAAGAATTGGCCACATCACATTTTATTTATTTATTTTTAGCAAGGCATGTCCTATGAGCTATAGCACATTTACCACAGAGACTCATGAATAAAGATTTAAACAAATTTTAGTTTGGATTATGACAGCAATTGCTCAGCTAGGAAACAAGCTTGAATACAGAATCACTAATACATTATTAAATGCAGGATAATGACATATCAGCATTTTGCCACAAAAGTAACAACACACCTTAGCTGCAGGATACTTGCTTCAGTTACATAAACTTACAAAAAAGTAGTTCATATAGCAAGTTAATGTGACGTCAGTGTCAGGAATGCTTGCACGTATAACACGTTTTATGTATAGAAAAGGCAACCAGATTCAGAGGCATCTGCATCACTGCATATCTGAGACAGCAACCTCACTGCATACTATAGGCAACATTGTAGCTGCCTGTGATGTAGGTCTGAAAATTATTTCCTATATTAATTGAATCATGCATATATTAGAACATCCACAGTGAACAATAATAGGGAAGGTATGGTTAACCAAACTGCAATATAATGTACTATGAGTTGTAACACACAAAGCACAACAGAGTGTGCTGCGTGATACAGTGGTATAACTGGACTTATGCACAGGCAAACTAAGCAAACAGCTAGGGCACTGTTCTGCTAAAGGCACTTTTCCAACATTTATTTATTTATTTAAATAAATAAATAAAATAAATAAATAAGATAAGATAAATAAATAAATGTCTGAAGCTCACCTTTTAAAAGAATGCACAAATATGGCACCCTAAAGGGAGGGGCTGCACAACTGGTGAACTGACAGGGTTTCTGCTCCATACTACTCAGAATCTACCAGATTAATTTTTTAAATCACAGGTAAGATGCAGCAGAGTGCTAAAACAATTTGAAGCTGTAAAGTAATTGTATGGCCAGTATAGAAAGAAAAGAAGGAGTCTGAGTTGGATTTAGTGCGAAGTGTTGGTAAGCAACCAGATATGGACAATGGATCGCTTTTCAGGTCTGAGCTAGCAACTGTTTGCATGAAATGGAGATGAAAGGCATTAGTGTGGCCCATATTTTATCTTCTTTGTTTTTTTTTTCTTTTTTCAGTTTATTATAGCCAGACATCTGAGATATATACAGACAGCAAAATATGTATACTTGCAGGGTATGAAGGCAGTCTGTGGATGAGATTGATTGGCCCTCCTTCTGTTTGCTTATTATCCTGACTTTGCAGTACTAATGTGATTTATGGAAAAAGGAGATGAAATACTTCAGCATCTATTTGTGAAAAACAGCTGAAATACCATACTGTGACTATCAGGTGGTTCTAGGTTTGGCAGTAGTGTTGTATGTTTGTGTGCAACAAAGCTGAAATACATTACTGTGGCCATTGTTTGTATCACAATCAGACCACTGAAGAGCACACAGTCAGCAAAGAGACTATTATTGGTGGGTGGACGGGTGCTGTCTGTTAATGAAAGTTACTGACCCATTTCTTCCTTACTCATTTTAAATTGTCACTAATATAAGTTTGCAGGACTAACATGCATTTTGGTGAAGTATGACAGAATAATCTACTTTAGTTACCATGTGTTTGTATAAAACAAGCTTGAAATACATTCCCAGGCTGCTATTATTATTATTATTATTATTGCTATTACTATTATCGCTATTACTTTTATCACAACTAGACATCTAAATTTTCATGCAGTCAACAATGTAGCTATAAATCCTGGGTCTACAGGGCATCTATGGATGAAATAACCAAATCTACTGTCTGTTAAACTGTCATTAACTGGATTTACAAGATTTGCATCCATTTTAGTAAAGCATTGACTACAATTTCTTTCAATTTCCATCAGAGTCAGACATCAACATTGCAGTCATTGATGGTCTGGACAGGATGTGAAAGAAAGAAGCTGATTATTGGCATGATGGTGCAGCAAGTAGCATTGTCATCTCTCAGTACTTGGATTTCTGGGTGAACCACTGGCTGTGGCCACTTTTCTGCAGAGACTATATGTCCTCCCTGTCTCTGCATGGGTTTTATCTAGATACTCTAGTAACCTCCAACACCCCAAAGACATTTTAAAGGTGAATTGGCATTACAATAATTTGCCTGTAGGTGAGTGTGTGTGTGCACATGTGTGTATGTATGTGTAGTATAAAAATAATACCACAATTTTTATCTGCATGCACACACATTGTTGGTGGCACATATCTAAAAACAGTTAACTAGTCATTATATTTCAAAAATATGGCACAGAACATGCAGGTCCTAAGAATGTTTGGGAGCCTAGTTTCCCTTTGACGCAAGCTTACTAAGGACCTGTGTACTGGACTCTACCTACTCTAAACTTGCTAAACTTGCCACTGCTTGAGGTAATGACAGAATGTTGCTATAACTTGTGTAGGAGCTGAGTTAGTGGGGTCATTATTCATTTAAATTTCCTCACAATCAAAACCCAGGGATGTGCACATAAGGCTGCTACAGCTTGTGTGGGGTCTGGGACATTGTGGTAATTAATTTGCTTTCCTCAGAGTCAGATCTCAGAGGTGTACACAGAGGATCATTATAGCTTAACTTGTGGCAGTGTACTATCTAAAAGCAACAAGTTGGACTACATTACTGTGATTATTTATTACATTCTTTATGATTGCAAGTCAGGTATGTATATAGATGGCTGTCATTTGGCAAGGGAGGGAAGGAGACATATATATATATATATATATATATATATATATATATATATATATATATATATATATATATATATATATATATATATATATATATTTATATAGATTCATAGGTAGGTACTAGACTATTGGCCCAAGGGCCTACGTAAGCCTAGCCAACAGGGTTCCCTGGCTTACGCTACCCAAGAAAGTTTTTTTCCTGTGCCACTGTTGAGCAGAGACACAGAAGTGATCCCTGTAGTGTATTTCCTATTTCCCATCCACTCACAAGATTTTTCTTGAAGAGTGCTAATGAAGAACTTTGCTTAACATAGATGGGTAGCTTATTCCAGAGTATGGGAAGTCTCTGGGACAGGAATCTATCCCTATAGCATGTCCTGTTTATTGTGGTGACAAGGTTTAGGTCCCTAGACTGTGTAGCTTGGAGGGATTGGGATTTCTTTAGGTGTAGCATATTCAACAGCTCTGGGTTTGACATAGCTTTATATGTTAGGCAGAGATCACCTATATATATATATATATATATATATATATATATATATATATATATATATTGACATTTGTTACTGTGCTACATTTGTTTTAACATTTTTGTCCCAATCTGATATTACAGGGGCACAGAGACATTAACTGTTTTTTGGAGGGTAGGAGTAAGAGGCATGTATATATGTATGACAGCAACAACTTGAAATAGATGAGTTTAGCTATTTGTTTTTCACTTTCATCCCTATCTAACATAAAGTTAAACAGAAGGTGACTCTCTTTTTTTTCTTTTAGGGTGTATGGAGACAGGCAATATTCCCAAATATTCATACTCACAAGTATTGCTCTTCTCAGGTTATTGATAACTTCCATTTTGTCAGGTTTGAATGCTGAGCCTTTAGACACAATTTACTTTTACCCCAAAATATAACTCCATTTGTACAGGTGTAAGAACATGCCATGGTACACATAACTAATCTGTCTAAACAAGGGAATCCAAGGTAATGTAATGCAGGGGCATATCATCTAATCACGTAGATGGTCAGGACCATCCCTGAGATGGCAAAGAAGTATCTTTCAGCTCATATCCTCTCTTGGTATGCACCAAATGAAGAAAATATTCATTGATCTATAGAAGAAGCACCTTAAATTTATGGATATGCCACCTAGATTGTGAACTAAATTACAGCTGAAATATGCTCCTTACTTTATTTCCTTATGTCAACACAATTCATATTTACATACATATACTGTTGATTCTTTATGTTGTGCTAACCTGTTTGTTCTAACCATGCCATGGGGGACCATATATATTATTGCTACCCTGCCTGGTATACATGCGTGTGCTGTTCAGTTTGTATGGGTCTGGAAGTATACTATATGCAACAAGCATAATGAGTGCTACGGTTCCTTATGTGTTGTTAGGGGTGTGCACATAGAATAGTGATGTTAATAACATGCATTTCCTATAGCCACTCACTGCTATACAGAAGAGAATGTTGCCTGTGCATATGATGGTGCTCCACTTTGCATTGGCTGATGTGCTGGCAAATTATGTTGCTGTTTGATTCAGGTATGCCAGTGTTCATAGTTATCCATTTTTTTCCAAAGGTTGCATGCTGTGCCTGCCAAGTCTCTGCTACTTGTCCGGCATTGCAGGGATATAATTTTATGCATATTAATTCAGAAATGTCTCTGCATTGCCCCATAGGACTTGATGTCAAATTTGTGGAGCGGAAGTACACACCATGAATCATGCAGAATATTCTAATTTGCATAAAGGCATTACAGCACAACCCTGGGTGGTGAGGCTTCATTTTATATATATATATATATATATATATATATATATATATATATATATATATATAATATAAATATAGCTTCAGTTTGTCCACATTTCCCTTTACAGCTCAGTTATTTACTGCTCTAGTGTGTGCCTTTTATTGCATTCGAAACCTTCATAGACTGTTTATGTTTTACAAATCATGCTTTATGATCTGTGCTTTGTTACAAATATGGGATATTAGTCTTTATGTACTGTTTGTAGTCAGTAAACTAACTCACTATATTAATAAAACATTTCTTTATTAATGCATCACTTACCATGGTTGGTCCACAAAGCTGGAAATATTATTTATTTAACATTTGTTTACTGGGAAAGTCTGACTTGGAATAAAAACAATTTTCAGAGGCAGCCATGGTAGAAACGTTTCAGATGTATGTCTTTGTAAGGTGGGAAGAAACCAGAACAAACCCACACAAATGTAGGGCGGACCTGCAGACTCCACATAGAAGGCTCCCCAGCTGAGAACCAAACCAGAGAACCTCTTGCTGTGAGGAGGCAACACGACTGCTACACTACTGCACCATCCTCAAATAAGGATGCTGTGAAAAACACTAGCAACGTAACATAACTTGAATAGTTATGTAAAAAAAAAAATATTAGACTGATGATTGATGCAGTGGGGTAAGTATTCACCAAGCAGAAAGTAAGCATAAAAGCATCTCATTTGAGAAAGAAAACATAAAAAAAGATGAGTAGTGTAAGAATAGGAAAATGAAACAGTGAAGGGGGCAGGGAATTCTAATAATATGAATTAATAACTGCTGAAACAATACTGCAAAATTAGCAGAATGTTCAGGGGATGGAATAAGATGGACAGTGAGATGTTCAAACCTCTCAAAATCTTTGTTCAAGAATTTTGGACAAAACAAAAAATAATGGAGTGACAAAGGCCCCAAATCAGGGAAATTTTATAAATATTATTTAAATCACTTAAAAAGTTAATAGAACAGATTTTGCATCAACATGCATTTTCTGAACAAGAAGTATGAAAAAATGTCAGGTATTATTGAGTTATTTATAATCCTCAATAATTTATCAGAAAATCTGGGATAGGGCAAAAAGAATGAAGCAGATTCAGAGATATTTTGCAAAATCATTGCAAAATCAGGGACAGCTGAGAGCTGTAGTAACTCCTTCAGTCATCTGCAGCAAAATATATTTCCTGTAACTATTTTTTACCACTTTTGGAGGTCCCCATTTTGAGTGTTTAAAATTCCATGTTCCACACCATTCTCCACTTAAGAGATCTGCCATACTTTCATTATTCAGATTTTTTTAACAAATTGCCTTAGTAAATATTATTGAATCGTAGTTTATCAAAACAACTTTTTTATAAGTATGAAGAAACTATTATTAACCATTCTGTAAACTTCCTAATTGAACTTGTAAGTGTTCCTGTGTTCCACATATTGTCAATTTATTCCATGCTATGTGGGAGTTATTGTTTCATATTTTGGAGATGGAAGGCTGAGAGTTAAGGGGGGCATTCAGTGGAAGGAGGCAAATGGCAGGCTGATAGTGATCACTCACATTAAAGTCATCATTGCTGTGGTTTGGTGGGGGTGAGGTGGGACAGGAGTTAGCATCTGAAAGCTCCAAGTAATTACACAACCCACAGTTACATCTGGATTCCTGTCACAATTGCAAAAGGTCCATGAAATATTGCTTTGCTGCATTTCCTTGCAGTCTCTAGTCATACAACTATCTGACTAGATATTACCTGCGACTGACTGCACTGAAACAATACAGTTCAGTAGTCTCTAGTCATATTCATGCTTGACTAAAGATTGCTGACAAAGAGAGCACTGTGATTGGCTGCCTTTACCAACTGATCCCATTAACTTAGACTGCATTGTAATGTCATATTACTGTGAACAGAAAATAAAAACAAAAATGAAAAACAAAATATTTACTAGGGCACTCACCAAGGCACAGTATCCTGGTTCTGGAGCATGTGCCCAAGGGTGGCTTAGACTGGCACTACTTAGGCCAGCCATGGTGATGACATGTCATCACCACCTGCAGCTCAGTCGCACAGCACATCATTTTCCTTTTTAGAATGAACATTTAGGTCTGACACCAGGATCATTTGCCTATTAATGCTTTTATTTTTAAATTCTCTGATAAAGTATTCTGGTGTGCAAAAAAGACCAGTCATCTACAATGGAGTACTTTGTGCAATGATAAAAAGCTCCCCAATTTTCTTGTCTGCAACACTAACCACAATTAATTTGGGCAATAACCAGCAATCTCTACCAGACCAAGGTTTGCAAACCCTTTTTGCATTTTTTTTTGCATGCATCCATTCAGGCATTAGAACCCTTTAAAACATCTGCCACCCTCTCCCTGTTACTGCATGCAGTGTCAGATGTCCCAGCCCAGAGCTCTCTGATGTAAGCCCTAACTTTTTTTTTTTTGGAAATACAGCATGTATTGGCCCTCCAGTACTAGACCCAGTGATGAGAAATCTTATGCATATGTTGATGATTCAGATTACTAAAACTCAGATGTATATCCCCTGTACCAGAGATGAGATGCTCAAAAATCTGAGACTTTGTCTTAGGAAACCAGTAAATTGTTTACTAGGGTCGGCCTAAGGTTCTTTCAGCTCATTCCTAATTCACTCCAAGAGGATGTTAAACAAATAAAGATCCATTCATTTCCTCTGTTCATCTACCTCTGAGCCATACAATCTGTACCTTCTCAATAATTATTGTCTTTCTTTTTGGGTTCAGAAGATCCAATAATGAGGAAATTCAAAGGATATAGGCCAATGTTCATGGAGAGCCTTCTAGGTATGAGATGCTGGCCTGTATCTGCAAGCAGCAGTTTGAAACCTCCTGCAAGAGGTCTTCACCATTCTTCCAGAATCAGATTGTTTCTATTGCTGGTGATATAGCCTTAGCTGCAAAATTGTTATATAGTCACTTGACATAAACACCATTTCTCTCTTTAAAGGCCACTGTGCTAAATCAGTGAAATTAACAACCTTCTAGTCACCACCATACCTAGTTAAACAGACATTTACCAAATTATTTGTCATTAGTGCACAGTTTACAGTATTTCAGTATGAAAGCAGCTCAAATGCCACTAAAGATATGCCAAAAAAAGAATACGAAGTCTGCATTTTGGTGAACATACAATGACTACTAAAGTTGGATTTGCAAAGACAACCAGATGATCAAATCCAGTAGACCACTTCTGATTGCAGTCAAGCACTATTTGCTGATTGGAAAAAGTCCTGTAACCATTTATATAAGTTTCCTTAGCTGTACAAAATAACAGGAAGCTAAATATTTCAGGTAAGTGACACATATCTACAACGGAAAGGGGGTCACATTTTTCTTGTGGTATAACAGTATTTTATATACAATAATCAATAGATTAAGCATCACAAAGAGATGCACATTACACTGTTGTTTGGCCTTTTTCAGTTTATTCATAATAGGTTTATTAAATTCATAAGCAGAAATGATGCAATGTTTTCATCTTGTGGCTTTTCTGCTATGAGCAGTGTCATGCAACTAGACAAACACAATCCAGTCCCATCTCATATAACTGTGTACACTCTGTGTCTGATTGCAGGACCATTTTTTAATGAATATATTTACGTAAATGTACTACTAAAGCTTTTTATGAAATTCAGTTATAAAAGCTCTTGTTAATTCCATTAATTTAGTACATAAAAAGTACAACCCTAACAACCAAGCATTTACTTGTTGCAGTTATTTGAAGTGCTTCCTGTGGATGCTTTCTAGTTTTCATTCACATGCCAAAGCATGGTTTTGGTTGACTGACTAGACTCCTCATGTATATGGTATTCACCCATGTAATTCTATTCCAAGTAATAGGTGAGGTGTCTGGGAAGTCTAATGAATTTTCACATCCATTGTTAAAACACAACAAGCAAACAAACGTCAGATTTGTAGAATTTTTAATGATTGATTGTTTATTGATACATTATGAAATAGCAGGTTTGATTTTAATTTATTTAACCTGTTACATCTCAGGTCATGAATTGTTCTCAATGTGCAGTAACTTTTGGACTTCAAAGAAAAATATAGTTCGGATTTCTTTTTGCATAGCACTAGTGCCTCCTAAAATGTAACATTTTTTTTGCCACACTGCAAAATCATTCAGTTCCACAGCAAAACTGCATCCTATACCAGGAAGTGGATGTAAGGCATAGCATCGGTCTTACATGGGCCCTTTTGTTCATCACATGCTAGGACTGAATCACAAAGTATAAGAACATGGATGAGCTATGAAAAAAACTCTTTTTTTATGTGAGTATGTAAAACAGTTTAGAGCACAATCATTTTAGTGGGTATTCATAAGCACTAAGTGAGTATGCATTTCTGAGTGTGAGCGACAGCTTGGAGTACTTTCAACATATACAGAAATGATTGTGTTACTAATATTCATAGTAGAAAACCATGGCTGTGTTGTAGCATATAGCTGTATAGATGATCAATACGATTTAAATTACCTGGTATATTCTGTTGTCTGACTCAATACTTAACCATAATCCATAACAAAATCGCTAGGATTATTTAATACCTGTCTTGCCTTTAAGCGATTTCCGCATATGACACATTACTTTTAAAAGCAGGCATAAGTAAATGCCTTCATTAGTCAGCCTCCAGCAAGCTGTATAAAACTAAACAAATTATCAATGTTAAAATCTTTGTTATACACAGGCATGTGGCATGCCCTACCTTTGGGGCACTTTAAGCTATATTTTTTACCTGTAGTTTGTTATATATAAGAAAAACAAGACAAACTAATAGGTAGAGATTTGGAATTCTGGAACATAATAAGCATCTAAAGCAACGTGTCCCTAAACCCTGGAGCAGAGTATATTAATGAGTTTCATTCTAATACTGCAGCTCAAGTCAGCTTGGTAGTGCTGGTGAAATTAAAACCATTTTTTAGAAGTATTGCTACTTTAAATCTAATGGATGGAAGAGAATGCTTTAACATTTTAAAAGTTCACATTCTTGAAACTAATGGGATGATAAGTGAAATTCACTGGAAATACGTCCAATGGTTATATTATTATGTCCCTCTTGTTATCTTTCCAGCACTTTTTCCTGTTCTTGATTTCCCAGATTTACAGTTGCTAACTTATTTACCTGTTAACCTGCTTTTGACTGAAATTGGTTGTACTTTTTTCAGATTAAGTGTGATGACTTCATATACATTATTCTCACAGAAGGCTACTGTACAATCATACAGCATTTTGTGGCATGCTAAATACAGTTTCATAAGTACTTTTGTGTTATTATTAAAATAATTTCCATTCCAGAACCATAATGTGTGCCGCCGGGTCTATGTCATTTGAATGAACGTCCATTTGATCAAAAAGTGTAGAAGTCTATGGAAAGTATCTGATGGAGTCAGTTCTTATCATAGGAGTTATTAAGGAAGTGAATCTCACAGACTGTGCATGAATTGCAATGGCCAGCACCATGTTGTACCCCAACTTTGTAGATTGTGCTTTTGCTACATCACTAATTCATTGTGAGTGGTGGTTTTTTTTCAAATCTCAGCATTTACATGACCATGGAATTAGTATAAATAAGTAAGAGGGGAGTGGGTGGTAAAGCCTCCTACATGGGAGGTGCATGGGGCTTGCAACCCCCCCCCCCCAGAAAAAATGTTTTTTATGTTACACATGTTTCAAAGAATGTTTTCTATGAAATTAGTTTTCACTCAAATGGGTTTAACCATTTGGGTTTCAGTAAAATGAACTTTCAGTCAAATGACATAGACCCATGACATCACATAACTTAGGTAAATAATGTTAGGAATCTGTATATAGGAGTCACAGGATTTTTGTTGTGATAACCATTGGTTCAAACATGAGGCAAATGGCCTTTCATCATGATTTCAAAACAGAGTGGTAGAGGGGTGGGTAACTCCCAAACAAATAAGCAAACAAATATACAGCTTACCAAATGTCATTTTTTTCATAAAATTACTTTAACATACCTTAGAAACAATATACTGCAGAAGTAAAAAAAAAATACATTATTTAAAACTATGATTTTTTTTTTAACATTTGTTAACTGGGAAAGTTCAACTTGGAACAATGCCAATTTTCATCGAAGGCCAGGGGAGAAATGCTCCAGGCACATGTCTTTATAACATGGGAGGAAACCCACACAAACACAAGGAAAACATGTAGATTCTACACAGAAGGCACCCCAGCCAAGAATCAAACCAGAGCTCCTCTTGGTGGGAGGTGACAATGTTACTGCTGCACCATTGCGCTATCCACCAATTAAAGTCTGTCTACTATGTGTTCCACTTTTAGGACTTTAATATGCTACCATTCATACTGTCATGCACTACATTTAAGGGAAATAGTATGACTGCATTGCTGTAATTCTCCAAGTACCACTGACTTAATGTGTTAATGCAGTCTTCTAACAATACTTATGGTACACCTTGCAAACAACTGATTGGATAGCTGATTTTAAGCATATTACAGTACTGATTGCACTGTGGTATTCCTCATAGTATGGGGAGGGGGTGGGTGGAAGTAGAAGTAATGTACAGCTCACTGAGCACATATATCACATACCCTCTTAGGATTATAGTAAAGGCAGGCACAGGCAATGCCCTACATGTGGCTTCACAGCATCAGCAGTGCTGTCGTGTTATGTACTACCTGTACTATGCATGTGAGTGCAGCAGGGTATCTGTGAGAGGACAGTATAGTATTTGTGAACATGCACTATAAGGCTGCAGTAGTACCATATATAAACTTGCTTTAACTAAGATGAGGTGTTACTCTCACATTCAATGGCAATTAGTTATCTAAAAACATACATTTCATATCTTTGATGCATGCACACAGAGCAATTGTAGAATACCACATTTTTCCACATTAGTATCTACCATGTGTCTATACTCATATCATCTGGAGGAGGTAGATAGTGTATTGCTGCTGGGGATTATTCTAATAACAGAATGCCACCTAACCATAGCCAGTCTGATGAACATTTGTAGGATACCTTACTTCTCCAATATCATGTGTGTGACTGTATCCCCATACTATGCCTGATGTGAGTTGCAAAGTTTTACAACTTCTTCTCAACATCTGCTTTTGCAAAAATGTACATGTTGCCTTAAGCATGTAAATTTGATGCTATCTGTGATACCTGTACTGATGATGGACCCTATCAGGAGCACTAGTCTTCACTGTATTGTCAGACACACAGCATACGCTATGACCATTATTTTGGGAATGGAGATGGGATGGGCATTCTTGCTCTACAATTTGTTGTAATGACCTTTTCTACTAATATAATATTGCTGCTCTCTTGTATGGGAAAATGCAATGATAGTAAAATGTATTGATAGAGTTTGGGTACATCATGTTTGTAAAAAAAAAAAAAAGGTAGCTCAGAACAGTACATGCAATTGGCTGTTGTATTACATACATTGGTATATGATGCCTGCATATATTCACGTTACAATGCCACTGTCCTGCATAAATGCACTGAACTTTCTTGTTTGGAAGCAACACGTTATTATACCATGTGGTGGCACTGCCCTGTGGTTTGCAATATGGTCTCAATGAACATGGGCTATTTACAGAACATCTGTGTTCTATGGGCACTTATTTTTAAGCTGCTTAGAAGACTCTGAGCTATGACTATATGGGGTCAAAGGTGTAAACATCAAGCTTTTGACTTAATGATCTTCAAGAAGCATGATTGCAGTAGGATGTCTGGGGGAGTCTGTTATTTCCCTGCCATGCCCATCCTCTTATGCACTATTGTTTGGTTTAATTTCAGTTCTTTGTAATGTTTTAATTTTGAATTTGGTTGTGGTTGTGAGGGTGGGGTCATTTATTTTATTTGTGTGGAATTCATTTAGGTTTATTTTTCTTAATTTTGGTGGTTATTTTGGGTGGCATTCTACCATGTAATTAATTAGCATTTATATTAGTTTACTTTTTTATTTCTGAAATAGTCTTAGATGTTGAAAGTTTTTAAAATGTGTTTAACATTAGGATAGTTATGTTTTATGCTTGGAAATTAATTTGTTTTTCTTTTGTAGGGGGCCTGTTACTGAAATTATTTATTTAAATAGATTGTTTAGCTTTAACTTCTTTCTTTCATAATAAATAATGTTAGTTTTTAGTGGCCTGCTTGTAGTCCGTGTTGTTATTTATCCATACAGTAAGGTGTGAGGGATTTGTGCATTGTACTTATATTATTAGATGCATAGGGGTGTTCTGAGGCACATTTCATTTTTTTTTTCAGTTTAGCAGTTTATGCATGACAGTTAATTTTTTTAGTATATTTTAATGCAGAACCCCCCCCCCCCCCCCACACACACACACACACACACTTTTATTAACTGATTGCTTTGCGGGGAATTATAAAATTTAAACTGTGTGGAATTTTGATATGACATTTTCAAGGTAGTCATTTAACGAACCTTTCTACGAAAATCTTGTGATATTTGTGCAATGGCGCCTCAGCAAACATTTCATTTTCTAAGATAGTACAAATTTTGGAGTTAGCCTAAAATCATGATAAAATCATTCATTTTCATTATAACATAAATATATGTTGTCTGAGGTATTTGTAGTAATATTTATGATTTATGAGTAATAGCATTATAGCTGCAAGAAAGCATGCATATGAGTTGGACCTAAGCAGCAGCCCAACCTCAGACTACACAATTACATTTTTGTTTTCACATTTATATTTACTATGACTCAAAGCTACAGGCAACTGCTGTCCAGCCTGTATAACTGAGTACTGGAAGCTGAATGAGTCCAGATGAGGAGATAACATGTATGCTGCCTTTCAGGCAGCACAGCCTCAAAATTATTTTCTCAGTAGTAATTATATTGGTTGAAAAATCCAAGAATTAAAAGCTCATATTTTTATGCAATAATGCTTACCTCATTTTACTTAAAGGAAAAATCTACCACGATTGTTAGGTTTCTTTTCTGCCTACAATATGGTTCCAGCATTGTGTATGTACCAGAAACCTGCTTGTAGTTTTTGAAACTTTTATTTCCTTACATTGGAGTCAAAGGAAGGGAAAGTCCACCTATTTTTTTTTTTTTAACTCAACTTCTCTCATACTTTGCAGAGAAATTTGTCTCCACCTGCATGACATATCATAGACACAGTTAAATCTGTAGCTTACCTTGTCAGGTACTGCTGTAAATCTTAGATGGGTAATTAATCCTGCTAATGTGAGGAACACAGCAGCTGATATAAAAAAAGACAGAAAGCTGTGGAACTGTTTCCACTGTTTTTATTGCAGAGTGGAGGAGAACTTAACACCCCCCTTTCATAGCAAAACAAAGCAATTAGATCAGTCAGGGCTTTAAAGGCAATTGTCAACTCTTCTGACAAATTTACATAAGCAGCAACACAGTATTGAAATTCTAAGCTTTAAATATTATTTATAATAGTTTGTGTTAAGATAACTTAAGAGTAGTAGCAAAGATTCCTGTGACATTTAGAGAAAAGTCAATAAATATTTTTCCTTGCAAAGTATAAATGCATTTACTATTTACAAGCCCCCCCACACCGGCCAGAAATGCAGAAAGAGAGTCAGGAGGTAACCCTATCAACTAGGTGCACTGATACTGTTCATAAAAAAGGTCTTTTATGCTTTGTGTGACATCCTTCCAGAGGGGGATGCATATCTGGTACATGCAGATCCATTGTAAGAGATTCCCACTGACTTTGAGTCAGTCCTTGCATTGTCAGAGAGCAACCATAATATACAGCTGAATTTACTTTAACATACATTCACTATGTGCCCTTCCATTAAGAACACTAAGAAAAGGAAATTGGAAGTATTTTTAACTGTGTTTAAGTGCACACACACACACACACACACACACACACACACACACACACACACACACACACACACACACACACACACACACACACACACACACACACACACACACACACGCACACATGCTTTTGAACACGTACTTTATATACATACACATATACAGAAACACACACACATGTGTGTGTGTGTGTGTGTGTGTGTGCGTGCGCAAAATGTGTGCATACAATGAATTATTTATAATAAACAACATAGTATAGTTAAGCATTATTAATCATTTACTTGGTTACTGTCACACATTGGCTATGTGTTCCACATGCAATCTTAGTCAATGTCTCTCTGTCAGTATTTTTTTATTTGTATTGAGAAGTGCTTTTAATAATTGTTATTATCTTTGTCAAACTGCAGTGGTGGTGCTGCGGTTGTGTTGTCGCTTCACCGTAAGACGTTGTCCTGTCTGATTCTCAGCTAGAGCGTCTTCTGTGTGGAGACATACGTGAATGGGGCTTACCTTTGTTGAAGGTTGTGCATCAGGGATGGCACCTCAGTATGTAAAAATCAACTGCCAATCATTAGCAGACCGGAGTTCCGCTGTGGCGACCCCTAACCTGGAAAAGCCGAAAGACACAAACAAACATCTTTGTCAGTATAGCTCATGTTGTGGCTGAAAAGGGTCCTGGGACCAGTTCACTTTCATGGTTACCAAAGTATAAATAAATATGAAATAGAAAAAAGAAGGGGGAACATGACAGAAATAATTGAGGAACTAGTAAAGCACATTTTAAGTCTGCATCATTCATGAGAGAGAAAAATCCTCACACTGAAGGCATTGGGAAGTAGCAGACAGACTAAGTTTAGAATCCTACTATTTGTCACGTGTAAATGTACAGCAAGGATTATTTACTGCAGTGAGAGTTTTTACACTTCAGCATGAGAGTATGGGAGAGGGTTTTTCAAGTTTGTTAGGACTACAAAAGACTCCTCTTACAAAAAAATGTTTTTTATCTGATTTCGTTTGCTGCAAGTAGCTAAAGGCTATTTATAGCATAGAACAAGCTCTGGCAGACAGATAAATGAGGCTCGGTCAGGTAAACAGAGAAGCAGCTCTTTCACATAAGGTGTGTTTAGATGACAGTGCTTCACAGTGCTGCCATTATATTTTAATGGCATGTGAAAACAGCACCACTTCCTTATGTCTGGCATGAGTCATAGAAAGAGGACCTGAAATGTATTCTGGGAATCAGGAAGGAAAGCAACAAGATAAAATCACGTTACCAAGGCAGGCCCCATCATCTGCCATTTTGAGAGAAACACATTAAAATTGTAAAAGAAGCACTTGGGCTGATTTTGAGGCATTAAAATAGCTCAGAAACAAAGATACAATGAAAAAATATGTTTTGAGTTGAATTACTTAACCATATGCTTTTATTTAATTTGGTTTCAGTGATAATATTTTATGTATGTTATTGTTATTTTCATATACGTTTATATTTATGCAGTATTTTATGCTTGTTTACTGTACCTTCAACTTTATCTTAGACCAACACCTAGCAGAGAATTTTCTACTGCATATGTGAGTGTATTTGTGTGTGTGTATGTGTGTATGTGTGTATGTGTTGATTACTGGGAAGTATGTCTAATTTGAGTCACAGTCCTAATTTCTGTTTTGCCTTTCTTATAGGTTCATAAGTTCATAGGTTGGTATTAGGCTATCAGCCCAAGAGCCTAAGTAAGCCTAGCCAACAAGGTTCCCTGGCTTACGCCACCCAAGAAAGTTAATTTCCTGTGCCCCTGTTGAGCAGAGCCACAGAAGTGATCCCTGGGGTATATTTCCTATTTCCCATCCATTCATCAAGATTTTTCTTGAAGAGTGCTAATGAGGAACTTTGCTTGACATAGATGGGTAGCTTGTTCCAGAGTATAGGAAGTCTCTGGGACAGGAATCTATTCCTCCAGCATATCCTGTTTATTGTGATGACAAGATTTAGGTCCCTAGAGTGTGTAGCTCAGAGGGATTGGGATTTTTTAAGGTGTAGCGTGTCCAACAGCTCTGGGTTTAACATAGCCTTATATGTTAGGCAGAGATCTCCTCGGAATAGGCGATCTGCTACAGAGTAAAGCTGGAGTTTTTTGAGACAGCCAGTGTAGGGCATCTGTTTGAGGCCAGTAATCCTCTTTGTGAGGTACTTCTGCGGCCTTTTTAGCTGCTGCAGATGTCTTGTAAGGTACATTCCAAAAAGGGCGTTGTACTCTTTAATGGGTCTAATGAGTGCCGAGTAGAGGGGAACAATGACCTCTTTTTTCCTGGATGAGAACCCTTTTGTGATGAGGTGTGCCACATAGAAGGATTTCCTGACTACTGTGGCGATGTGATTATCAAAGGAGAGACTACTGTCCACCTGGGTCCCAAGGTCTCTTCTCACACATTCGGCATTAGGTAGACTGCTGTTTATGTTGTAGTTCATGAGGTTTTTACCAAAGGGGATGACAATGCACTTTTTGGCATTAAGCTTGAGGCCATGCCTCTGACACCAGGCATCTGTCTCATTGAGGCCCTTCTGTAGGATATCCACATCATTTGGGGACTCGACTATGGCTCCTAGTTTACAGTCATCTGTGAACTTCATTAGCCAGAGGCCTTCTGTGTTAGCCTGTACTTCAGAGAAGTAGATACCAAACAGGAGAGGTCAAATGACTGAACCCTGTGGTACTCCACTTGTCACTGGTTTGAAGTCAGATTTGGAGTCTGCAACCTTTACAGTGTGGGTTCTGTCAGTGAGCCAGTTGGCAACCCATCTTGTGACGTAGGGATTTATACCTAGTTTAGTGAGTTTAGCTATTATTTCAGAATGGGGGATGGTGTCGAAAGCCTTGGCGAGATCAAGATAGGCTGTGGGAACCACCTTACCCTCGTCTACGCCTTTGGTGACTGCCTTAAAGTAGTTGATCAGGTTCAGAAGGCATGATCTGCCTTTCGCAAACCCGTTCTGGGTGGGACCCAGAGTTTGGAGGTTACCAATGTCTTTGTTTATGAGTTCCATAATGATATGTTCCATGGCCTTGCAGACCAGGCTCATCAGGCTAATAGGTTGATAGATCCCAGGATCAGTGGTGGCTCCCCCTTTGTGGAGTGGGATAACTTGCTGTGTGCCATTCAGTGGGCAAAAAGCCTGACGTGAGACTATGACTGAGCATGGTGCTTAGGTGGGGAGCCAGTTCATTCTGAAATTCATATAAAACGCAGCCTGGGATGTTGTCCAGTACCATGGATGCTGTGTGTTTGGTTTTAGAGAGTGCAGCTTTTGCCTGCATAGATGTGATTACAGGGACTCTGCATTCTTCCTGTATAGATATGGGCCATTTAGGGGGTGAGAGGGAGGAAAAGTTAGCACTGAACCTATCTGCCAGGATGTTGGCAATATCAGATGGTTCTGTAATTTTCATGCCATTGTGCTGTAACTCAGAGCAGATCTGGGTGTTGCCATTGAGATTCTTGACATAGTTATAGAATGCTTTGTGGTTGCCCTTAGAATCAGTGGTGATTTTGTTTTTTGTAGCTAGCTTTGGAGGATCTTATAAGGGATCTCAGCTTCTTACTGAGCTGACCAGGGAGCTCCTCCACTCATGGGAATTTACTCTCTTTTGCAACAGTTTCTTCCTTCTGTTGTAGAGTTTGTTTATGGCAGGGGACTACCTGATTGGCTTCCTTTTTTGGAGGATAGCGTCTTAGTTCTGTTTGGGATAGCATGATCCATGCACTTGTGTACGTGTTGATAGAGTGCATTTGTGTAGGATTCAGCAGTTGTAACTGTATTGTCCATCTGAGTAGGTGTCATGAAGTTTGCCACTTCTGTCTTAAGAAGCATGAAGTTGGCTTTGGAGAAATTTTTTACTGTGGTTTCCTTAATGATGGGTGGCGGCAGGATGCAGATATCTAGGGTGATTAGCTTATGGCTGGATCTGATCAACGAGGAGTTGACTTCGGGTGTGGAACACCGGTCACTCATGTTGGTAATGACTAGGTGTAGGATATTGTTGCCCCTGGTGGGGGTGTGAATAAGTTGATCCAGGGCATTTGAATTTATGAATTCCAGAAAGTGTTAAGCGAAGGAGTTGGTACATGAGTAGTTTTCCCAGTTAATGGTGGGGTAGCTGAAATCACCAAGTGTTAGGGTGTTTGGTTGAACCCTAATATTCTCCAGTATATCAAGAAAAGAGGAGTGGGAATCCTGGGGCATGGTGGGGGATCTGTAGCAAGCTACAATTTGGATTTCAGTTTTGCCAGAGTTAATTACACTTGGATAACCTTGGATGCATTATGCTGCACAACTAGCCTGGTGGTGTGGATATCCTTAATGAATATGGACACACCTCCACCTTTGGTGTTCTGGTCCAGGTTAGATGGCCGAAAAGTGTGGTTATCTGTCATAACCTGGTAATGTATGGGTGCTCTCGAGAGCCTTGAACCAGGTCTCAGTCACTGCACAGATATCAATGTTCTCCATTTTAAGGAGTGCCTCGAGTGAGTGCATTTTGAGATTTAGACTTCTAGCATTGAGTAGCATTACACTCAGTTTTTGCTTGCCTTTTCCTGCTATGGTGGTGAATTTGTCATTTGAACCTTGTCTAAAAAGGCACTATAGGGGCGGCAAGACCCTTAGCCAGTATCCAAAATCCCTGGGGTGACAGGTGCAGGCCATCTCTGGCAAAGCATCGTGGTCTGTTGACCATGTCTTCCCAGGTAGACAGATACTGGATCCCCTTAGAATGACACCAGAAGCTTAGCCAATTATTGATGTCAATCATTTTGTCCTTGTACTGTGGTATCATTCTGGGTGATGGCAGTATGCTACTCAGGGCTAGGGTCATACCTGCCTGGGCTATAAGATCAGAGAGCTCTTCCATGTCTCTTTTCATTTTGTCCAGGGAGGTATATCTCAGGTCATTCACACCAACATGGACAATGACAGAGTCATATTTGTACTTGTTGTGGAGTGACCTGAGTGCATGGGTTATGTGGTGAATCCTGGCACCTGACAGGCAGCTGACAGTAACCTTCTCCTTGTTTAGTCTGGTAAGTGGGACATCAGTGTGCCTGACTATAGAGTCACCTATGACTAGTGTGTTGGGTAAGTTGTTATGCCTTATGGACTGTGGTTGATTGACACACCGAGTCTGTGGGCTATGTGTCATTTGGGTTGTGTTGGGGGGGTGGAGGTTGCTTGCGTTTCTGCTTTGGAGGTCTCTGCTGCTTGAGCAGATTATTATTGAGAGCCTCTGTGAATGTTTTTGTGTTTCTATGTGTGGAATTTCGTGGTGTAGGTTTAGTGGGACTATGTGATGAGTGTGGTTTGGTGCCAGTGTTTACCTTCTCCTCTTGACTGTCAAGTTCAGTCTTGGTTGGAGAGAGCTTTACCTCCAGTTTGGCTAGATAAGTGCATCACTCACAGGTTGTGGTGTTGGATGGTAGGAGGAGAGGGTTTTTTTGTACATGAGGCAATTGCTACATTACCCCAAGATGCCCAGATTCATCAGATACACAGGAGAGAACACTGGGAGCTGACCTTTGGACATGCTAGAATAAAAATTACTTTCCTCTAGACAAGTGAGGAAAGTGAGTATAAGAGCTGTTTGTCTCTAAGCAAGTGTGGAAAGTAAGTACAAAAAATGTTTTCCTCTAGGTAAAGAGGAAGGTTGAGTGCTGTAGTAATTTGTAGCTTATTTAGTGCTAACAACAAGTTCTGAACAAGTGCTGAGCACGAATAAGCAAATTCAAGTGCTAAAACTAAGAATCTATACCTGGATCTTGTGGTAGACAGGCTACCTAGTGCTTACCACTCCCACTGATAAGCTAGAATGCTTCCCTCCAAGGCAGAAAGGCTTGGGGGGCTCAGAAGCTTACAAACAGTCCTGGATACAGCAAATCTGTATCTGGGCTAGACTAGTTGGTGGGAAACACGTGCAAACATGGGCTTTTAAACCAGAAACTTGATAGAGATGGAAAAAACTGCCCAAATGGCCTATAAACTACAATTTATGGGCCAGAAACTACTCTTGTGGTAGATAGGCTACCTAGTGCTTACCACTCCCACTGATAAGCTAGAAGGCTTTCCTCCAACACAGAAAGCCTTGGGGGGCTCAGAATCTTACAAGCAGTCCTGGATACAGCAAATCTGTATTTAGACTAGACTAGTAACAGGATAGGTGGGAAACAAGTGCAACCATGGGCTTTAAACCATAAGGTTGAAAGAGATGGAAAACCTGCCCAAACGGCCAATAAACTACAATTTCTGGGCCAGAAACCACTCTTGTGGTAGATAGGCTACCTAGTGCTTACCACTTCCACTGATAAGCTAGAAGGCTTCCCTCCAGCACAGAAAGGCTTGGGAGGCTCAGAAACTTACAAACAGTCCTGGATACAGCAAATTTGTAGCTGGACTAGACTAGTTACAGGAAAGATGGGAAACAAGTGTAAATGTGGACCTTTAAACCAGAAAGTTGAAAGAGATGGAAAAACTGCCGAAACAGCCAATAAACCACAATTTCTGGGCCAGGAACCACTCTTGTGGTAGATAGGCTAACTAGTGCTTACCACTCCCACTGATAAGCTAGAAGGCTTCCCTCCAACATAGAAAGGCTTTGGGGGCTCAGAAGCTTACAAAGAGTCGTGATTACAGCAAATCTGTATCTGGACTAGACTAGTTACAGGAAAGGCAGGAAACAAGCTTAGAACATTTTTATTTATTTATTTTACTTTTTTGGAAAGTGGAAAGGAAGAAAGGAGAAACAGAAGAAAATTCAAAATTAAGGACCTAAGTGGCTTGCCCTTCACAAATGTTCTCTCTGTATTAGGTAGAATGAGCTGGTGACACTAGACTGGAACAGAGCTGGGATAGAGCTGACCAGATGGGATTGGTAGGAGTGTCTGAAGTCAAAGTATGATCTCACTGTACTCTGTTGAGTGAGCAAATGAGATAGATCCAGGAGGAGTGTTCAAACACAAATTTACAGGAGGGCCGGGCAATTCCAAAGCCACCAAGATTAATACCAGAACAAGAACAGGGACAGCGGGTGGGAAACTAACTGCAGAGACAGAGAAAAACCACAGTATTCTATGAAACAATTAAATAGAAAAATAAATAACTACAGAGAGACACAGACCACAATATTCAATGAAACACATAAATAGAAAAATAAAATGCAGTACAATCTTTAACACTGCAAGTATGTACTTAACTCAGCTAGCAATGCAGTTGATTGTAGGTATTTAGCAGAAGCCAAACAACTCAGATATTGAGCAGTAATAAATTCAAAGATATGTGACTAACACTTATACATACAGGGAAACCCTCTAGGCTAAGAGTTTAACACTGAATATCAATGAAGTGAAGCACAATTGCCCCCACTTACTGCAGAGACAGAGAGAGACCACAGTATTCCATGAAACAATTAAACAGAAAAATAAATAACTACAGAGAGACACATACCACAATATTCAATGAAACAATTACAGAAAGAAAAATAAAATGCAGTGCAATCTTTAACACTGCAAGTTTGTACTTAACTCAGCTAGAAATGCAGTTGATTGTAGGTATGTAGCAGAAGCCAAACAACTCAGATATTGAGCAGTAATAAATTCAAAGATATGTGACTAATACTTATAAATACAGAGAAACCCTCTAGGCTAAGAGTTTAACACTGAATATCAATGAAGTGAAACACAATTCCCCCCACTTACCGCAGAGACACAGAGAGACCACAGTATTTTATGAAATAATTAAACAGAAAAATAAATAACAACAGAGAGACACAGACTACAATATTCAATGAAACAATTAAATAGACAGAAAAATATAATGCAGTACAATCTTTAACACTGCAAGTTTGTACTTAACTCAGCTAGTAATGCAGTTGATTGTAGGTATGTAGCAGAAACCAAACAACTTGGATATTGAGCAGTAATGCATATTATTTTAGGCAGATTTAGTGATGTGTTTGAAATGTGAGTATGTTCCCAATGTTTGTTACTGTCCTGTTATCTTGTTATTGATTTACCGGCTTGTTTATTTATTTATGTATTTATTTATTTATTTTTTGAGTATTTCTACATTTGATAGTATTCCCTGTTAAATAACTTCTAAGATGCTGGTAGTTTGTTGGATTTTGATCTCTGTGAATCTCACTAATTTATAATTCCATGTTTCTACTTCTTGATCTAAATAGTGATTCAAATGATATACTCCTTTACTTTTGAATATAACAGCTTTTTCTGTCAAAAATCACTGTATTATGCTCTATACGATTCACTAGTTTTTTTTTACTGTATCTATCTTTCTGTTTATCCACTATATTGAATCATACTTTATAATATTTAATTTTTAAACTTTCTAATAAGTTTATGTATTATCTTTTTTGCTGTAATTATATGTATTGTTTTAGGTACTTTTTGTGTATTGTGTTTTTAATTTTATGTATTGTATGTATGTACCTTAGAGCTTTTCTCCCCGGGCCTCCACTGAAAATGAGCTGGCTTGACCCAGTGGACATTCCTGGTAAACATATGTCAATAAATAAATAAACAAATAAATAAAGTAGAAGGGGTCTCTGACTAAAATGTAGGTGTGCTACATTAATTTTCTCCTTTGTAGAGGAATTGGTTTGACACAAACGCAACTAGCAATCAATGTTCCTTACCAATTTTATAATTGAGTTTAATAAGCCCATTTTAGAATTGAGTTTAATGACCACTTTGGTAAACTAGTAAAATTAGACTGAAGTAGTGGCTGCTTTCTTACCCACTATTACTGTAAATTGATCTGGTAATTAGTGTTGTGAGTAGCATGCATATTACTAATTAATGATACCAGAATATTTTAAGTAGCAAAATATCTGATGCAGTAGTTAGGATATATGCCTTTTTATCCTTTATGTACTTACATTATCTATATATATATATATATATATATATATATATATATATATATATATATATATATATATATATATATATATATATATATATATATATATATATATATATATATATATATATATATGTTCATAGATTTATATATATATATATATATATATATATATATATATATATATATATATATAGCTATATAGCTATATATAGATACACACACACACACACACACACACACACACACACACACACACTCACACACACACACACACACACACACACACACACACACACACACACACACATATATATATATCTATATGTATATATATCTATATATATATATATGGGTCTACAGCTTTTAGTCAAATTATACTTGGTCAAAAATGATTTCAGGCAGCCCACTTCACCGAAAATGCATTTCACTGAAAACCCATTTGGTCGAATTCCATTTGGTTGAAAATGGAATATAGCCCCTGTCCCACTGCAGTGTGACCCTGGAGTGAGAATATAAAGTTAGGGGGTGGGGGGCACAGCCCCCCAACATTGGGGGGTATGGGGCGTAGCCCCCCACATTGGGGGTGTGGGGCATACCCCCCCACATAATTGCAGTGTATTCACTATTATATACTTGGGTATCTATTAAAAATACATTGAAACATATAATGTCAGTCAAAACTAGTTGCAAAATGTGGGGACCTATGCCCCCCACACCCCCTAACTTTATAGTCTCACTCCAGGGTCGCTCTGCAGTGGGGCCGAGGCTATATTCCATTTCTGACAAAATGGAATTCGACCAAATGTGCTTTCAATCAAATGTGCTTTCAGTGAAGTGGGCTGCCTGCAATAATTTTGACCAAATGTAATTTGACGAAAAGCAGTAGACCCATATATATATAACATGAATGAATGAACATGAATGTAACAAGTTATCACAAATGCTTTTGGATAGGGGCTATTTAGTTTATTTTATAGTAAAAATTAAATCAGACGTACTATCCCTTAGGCATACTAGATGTGATCTTAGTCTAGAAAAAAAGGTACTGTGTGGCAAAGCTTCTGTTAGTAGTGCTGTTTTTAACAGAAGACTGGTTCTTAAATATCACTCCTTAAATCTGGAAGTACAAAAGGTTATCTCAAAATATTGGTCTGTATTTGGTATAGATGCTAAAGCACCTAATATTGTGGGGGAGAGACCACTGTTTATTTTTAAGAGGGGTAAAAATTTAAAAGCCTTTTCTGAGGAGCATGTTCCCATAAATGAAGGTGCATCACAATGAATGAAAAAAAAATGTGGTCAGTGCAACAAATGCCCTTTCATTTTAGCATGTGATTTTTTTTAATGTATTTGCTTGAAAAGTTAAAATTCCATTACTGGGTGGTTGTAACTGTATGGCAATGGGTATTATGTATATTGCTATTTGTGATTACTGTGATGTCTTTTATATAGACTAAACAGAGAAAACTTTATGTAGACATATATATGAACACAATTATGACAGCGGCAGATGTAACTAAATAATGCCTTATACAAGCACAAATGGTTTGTAATGGCTGTAATAGGTTTCTTTTTGCAGTATTTGAAAAGGTTAACAAGAATCGGAGTGATGGACCATGGGAAACAGTTATAGAATTTAAAGAATTGTTATGACAGTTACAATTAAATGCACAAAACCCACCAGGGTCTAATGGCAATGTCTCTATTACAAGTGTTCTTAAGCTTCATACCATGAAATTATAAGAATCTTTTTAATTTGAACAATTGACATATACATAAATATTTTTGTCATTATTTTGTATTCAAACATATTTTTATATAGGTTTTATAACTTTACTAAAATTTACTAAGTTGTTTTGGAATGATGACTTAGAGTTTTAAAATGTTGTATTGACTAATTGATTAATTATGACATATTTGCTTATATAATTTATGTAAATAAGCGGTTATTTGGTTCTGAAGAAATCTTAAGTAATTTAAAGGACAAAAGCACTTAACCATGAATAAAAGAATTTGATAAATTCTATTATTATTTCTGCATGTCCTGTGATTTTTTTGGAGGCAATAGGTATGTTGAAAAAAATTCAACGGAGACTGTGTCAGAGTTGAAGGAGAATCACTAAACATTCTTGAAGTATAAGAAAACACAAAACCTCATTACTTTACCCTCCTTTAACTGATAGCAGTGCAATCTGAGAATTTTCTGCTTAAAAAGACTGGGATAACCACTCCTACTACCCCTAAAGTTATAGGGGGCAGGGTACTGAGGTCAGCAGAGATTCATTCCAGAATTCTTAATTGAGAGAAGATCAGGTAATTGCTATTATTTGTCCTTTTTATCAAAGCATATGTGAAGGTTTAGTAGCAGAAGCCATTCTTTTCCACAAGAGTGGAAGCAAAACTAAATTAGAAGCTTCCAACCTATTGATCTGTCATCAGTGATAGGAGAGATTAAGGACTGATTTTTGAAGCAAAATTGGAAATTAGCTGGACTGAGTAAGATAAATGGTTAATGAGCTGGTTGCATGGTAAAAAGGTGGTGTCAAATTATTATTTATTTATTTTATTTTACATTTGTTAATCGGGAAAGTCAGACTGGATTTTGGTCCATTATCAGCAGAGGCCTGGGGAGAAAATTCCATAGATACATACATACAGACAGTGTGACTGTGACAATTAAACACTTTTGTACAAGAACAGTTACATACTTTGACACTTGCATATGTTATGCAGAAACTCTTGCAGAAAGCTATTCCGGTTATGCCAGAATATATAACAGGTTTGGGAATTATGAACTTTTATGCACGAACATAATAATTTTAGTTGTACATAGATGTGTAAGTTATCTTGCAGTTCAGGAGTACACTATCTAATCAAACATCTGAATCAGTTGAGGTATAAGAGCTATGGTTATGATCGTTTCAACATGAGGCCAAGTTTTAAGAGATACATAGTAAAGAGAGAAGGGGTTAGTCAGGGCTTGTACAGGGGCATAGCCAATGTATGTTTATGTGTTTTTTAAGGGATGTTTTAAATTGAGTTAAAGAGGGGACTGCAGTGAGTTCAGCAGGGAGTAAGTTCCAGATTTTTCCAACAGAGTTGGTAAATAGAGAGACACCAGCAAAGTTATTGGCTTTAACAGTAGTTAGTAGTTCTACCCTAGAGCTTGAAGGTTCAGACAATGGTGTTGTCTATATAGTGAACCTGTGGCAAATCTGGCAATGCTATTGTAGCAGCTAGCGAGTTTAATTAGATCAGATTTACTTAAATTTGTAAGAATAGGAGAGACATACAGCAGGATTGAAAGTAAATGAGTTCGGGCAATCACAGTCCTAGCAGATGGAGTAAGGAATTGTTTAATCTTATAGAAAGAGACAAGTTTCTTATTTACTGTCTTAATAGTTCGGTCAACGTGAGCATCAAACTTGAGATTGTTGTCGATTAATACGCCTAATAGCTTAGTTGTAGGTTCTGGGGAAATTATGGTTCCATTGTTGGATTTTATGGTAAGTGATGGCAAAGGAACTTTACGAGTGGGGGTGAAGAGTAACACCTTTATTTTATTTGGATTTAATAGGAGACGTCAGTGAGTGAGCCAGTTTTCCACCTTATTAAAGGTGCTTTGTGATAAATTCTGTAAATCTGTTGGAGAGGTAACAGAGCAGATAAGGGTAGAGTCATCCGCTTACTGAATACAAGTTGCTTTTGGGATGATTATATTTAAGTCATTAATGAAAATGGAGAAAAGGAGTGGACCTAATATGGACCCCTGAGAGACTCCAAAGGTAATTGGTAATAGGGTGGATAGATTCCCCTTCCATAATACAGCTTGTTGTCTACCACTTAGCTAGGACTGAAGTCAGAGAATTGCTTAGTTATCTAGTGCAAGTGTTTTTAGTGTACATAGTAATAGCTTGTGGTTTACCATGTCAAATGGCTTGGAAAGGACTAAGAAAAGGGCAGTGGAGAGCTTGTTGTTATTACAGCTTTGATTTATTGTATGGTAGAAGGGGCTGAGGTCATACTATGGTATGGTGTGAAACCATGCTGGGTGGAGGCTAGAAGATTGTTTGTATTGAGATAAGGTAGGAATTGTTTATGTATACATTTTTTCCATAATTTTTGCCAAGGGTAACAGTACGGCTATGGGTCTATAGTTTGAAAATTCAGTGGAAGTACCCCCTTTATTAAGAGGAATAATGTGGGAGATCTTCCATATGTAGGGAATATAGGCTTCAACAATAATTCTATTGATTAGTATTGAAATGGGTTATGCTAATTAATCTGTGGCTTTTTGAACATACTCTGCTGGGAGTAGGTCAGCTGATAGGGTGGTTGGCTTTAGTTTCTTAATTAGTGACTTGATAAGTGATGTTGGTACTAGTTGAAAGCGGAAGGACAGATGTGATTTGGGTGTGGGGTCAATAGTTCTTGGGCTATTGGGGACTAGGTTGTTGGTGAGAGATTGAATAGTTTCTGTGAAGAAGGCATTAAACATTTTCTGGAG
Organism: Protopterus annectens; assembly: GCF_019279795.1. NCBI lineage: Eukaryota > Metazoa > Chordata > Ceratodontiformes > Protopteridae > Protopterus > Protopterus annectens. The sequence continues at coordinate 604,272,329 of NC_056730.1, read as the reverse complement.
ATTTTTGGAGAGTAGTCAAGGGGGTAGGGGTAGTGGAATGTCCTGGGTGGAGGAAGTTATTCAAAGTAGACCAGAATTTCTGTGGTCAATTTTGGTGTTTCTGTTGCAGGTGACAGTAACAGTTTTTTTGTCTAGTGTAATGGACTTCTTTGTATCATTCCTGGTAGGTTGAATCTAGTGTTTGCAGAAGTATGCATTTATGCTTGTGATTTAGGCATAGGCATGTGATCTTTTTGCCCTCAAATTTAAACTTCTTGCTCACTGATAAACTGATTTCTCAGAATAAAGGCAATCTATTTTAAGGGAATATATATATTAAATAATTCAACTAAGTCTGTACAAAGATTCTCTTTCATTCATTATAAGGAATGTGTAGTACATGAAGACCTTATAGTCTAAAAATAAGACATTCTTATTCTTTTGTGTTTTGCTATGATTTTAAATGGCAGTGATATGATTCTTAATGATTAGAGGTTGAGAAGTGTGCTTTTGGTGTTCAGACTGCCTGAAACTATGTTGTAATGCTAACATATTGAACTGAATTAGGGACTCCAAGGCTGTGCAGCATTTTTGTGTATTTACGTATTTAACCTTCAGTATGCTATTAAATATAAGATCATACCCATGTTTTGCACAGTCATAATTGTATTCCTTTAATATGACTTCATATTGTATGGCACTGTTAAACTGCTCTGTTAATTATATTTAATTTATTTACCTATATTTATGACAAATTATTATTTTTTGTTTTACACAAGTGTCAAGAAAATAATAATTTTTTTTTGAGTCATGGCAGTTTATTTTTCACTGTGTTGGGAAATTATTATGCTAGATTCAAATTATTGCAGCTATTACAGGATACTATATATCCAATATTTAGCTTTAAAACAAATAATTCTGAATAGTAATTAAATAGATTATGTTATATAACATATTTTTGTGTCACATGATTATCGCTGAAACTGAAAAAGCAGAATAACAAATGTTAAGTGTATTCATTAATTTATGAAACTTTCATAGTGACTTTTTATCTGTGATTATCTCACAAATATAAAAAGGCACTGCATTTTCTGGAAAAAGATTACTGTTTGTGTCAATCATAACTGTAGTTGAACTCAATAAGATGTGAGAAACAATAGAACAAATAAATGATTATGTAAGACTATAGTACAGTGACATATAGACCCACATAGGATGAGGCACTTAAATGCAACCTTCCTAAACCACAAAGATCTAGATGAAGTACACATAACAAATACCCTCAGCAGTCCCAAATGCACTCTTTCCAAACAGCACCCACATCAACACATAGAGTTGCATCTCATGGAGCCTCTACCTCTAAGCCCATAAAGCAAGCCACCACAAAATCCGACATTCTAGTCATTGGAGAATACATTGTGAGACACACTGATGTCCCTCTCATCAGGCTGAGTAAGGAGAAAGTCACGGTCAGTTGCTTATCGGGGCTAGGATCTGCCACATTATGCACACACTCAGGTCATTGGACCACAAGTACCAATAAGACTCAGTCATAGTCCATGTGGGAGTAAATAACCTGAGACATACCTCCCTAGACTACATGAAGAAACACATCTTAGAGCTCTCAGAATATGTGTCTCAGGCATGTATGAGCCTAGCATTGAGCAGCATTTTACCTTCTCAAAGGATGATGCCACAATACAAACAAAAGATGATTGACTTTAATAATTGGCTTAGTTTCTGGTGTGATTCTAAGGGGGTGCAATATTTGTCAGCATGGAAGGGGATGGTCAACAGACCATGCTGCTCTGGCAGGGATGGTGTGCACCTCTCCCGTCTATGCTTTCAAATATTATCTAAAACATTGTCTTCCCCCATAGTGCTTTTTAGGCAATGCCAAACTGAAAGTATTTTCAACATAGCAAATCAAAACCAAGAATATCTAAAAGTATTACTGCTCAATGCTAGTAGTCTAAACAAAAAACTCCACTTCCTAGAAGCTCTCTTTACCCTAGAGAATACTGGCATTTGTGAGATCATTGAGACATGGTTTAAAGCTGTGGAGAGCGCACCAACAGTGCAAGGTTATAATGCCTTTCACACACTTAGACCAGCTACTACACTGGCAGGGACTAAAGGTGGAGGTGTCTCTATTTACATCAAAAATAAATATACCTCAAGACTGGTCAAACAGGACAATGCACTTGAGCTGCTCCATGTTCAAATCACCATAGGTAAAATCCAGTAGGACTTTCTTGCAAGCTATAGGTTCCCCTCTATGACCCAGGAAACACATACCATGTATTTAAACTTATTAGAAACACTAACCATCCAACCCATTACCGTATTCGGGGGTGACTTTAATTACCCCACTGTTAACTGGGAATTCTATGCAATACCAAACATACAAGCACAGAAATTCCTGGATTTTGTAAACACAAACTCCCTGGATCATGTAGTGAATACACCAACCAGGGTATGTAAACATACTGGATCTTGTCCTCACTAATATGGGAGAGTGCTGCACACCACCTACTGTAATGTCTTCCCGGGTAAGGTCAGACCACAAAATGGTCTCCTTTGAAATAAAAATAAAACTGGTACCCCCAACTAAACCTGGAATATTCAGGAAGTACTCTAAGACTAAATTCTTGCTATTAAGTGATAACTTGGCAAAATTTCAAGCCCCTATAAACCCTAAGAACACTGCTGCCTCTGCAGAACTGTTCACAGAAGCTCCATACAAGCATGTTAATAGCTGCATAGAGGCAGTTGTACCCACTAGGAAGAAGTACAGAACTAACTCAAAAAACAAGCCACCCTGGTGGAATCACAAAATCAGTAGGCTGTATAACAGAAGGAAGAAAATCATGGCAAAAATTAGGAAGTGCAGCACCCAGCAGGATAAAAGCATTCTCATCAAAGTAAAGAAACAACTCAGAGGACAAATAAAGTCTACCAAAGCCAAATTTGTGGTAAATTTGGTCTCCCAGGCCAAAGACAACCACAAGGTATTCTTTAGCTATGTTCGCAACCTCAAAGGCAATACACAATTGTGTGCAGAACTCATTGTAAATGGAGCCATCTACACTGAGCCAGAAGATACAGTAAACCTCCTGGCTGATAAATTCAGCTCCAGCTTTACTTCTCTCTCCCTCTCAGCCTTCCCTCAGGAAATTCCATCAAATATACTGTAACTCCCCCTGCTATCACTAGGGAACAGATTCTTAATGCTCTCTCTAAGGCAAATAATGCTGCATCAATGGGCCCAGACAATATTCCAGAATGGCTTCTAATTAGCATGAAACATGACCTATCAGGGCCTCTGGAATTACTATTTAACTGTAGCCTCCAAACAGACTTCATGCCTCATGAATGAAGAACAGCAACAGTCATCCATGGAAATAATTATCATGGAAATGATCAACAGTGATATAATAAACCTCCAGACACTAGACCCAACCCAGTTTGATTTCGTCAAGGGCAGATCATGCCTACTGAACCTGGCGGACATCTTTGAGAAGGTAACCAAAGCAATGGATGAGGGCAAAATGGTGCACACTGCCTACCTTGAACTAGGTAAGGCATTTGACACAATACCTCACTTGGGCATTGTTGATAAACTCAAGAGGTTAGGTATAAACTCATATATCATCTGGTGGATAGCCAACTGGATCACAGACAGGTCCCAGGAAGTTAGAATTGAGGAGTCCACCTCTACAAAGAGGCCATTCACAAGTGGTGTCCCTCAGGGAATCAGTCCTTGGACTGCTCCTTTTTGGCATTTACTGCTCTGAAGTCAAGGCCAATGTCAGTGGTCTCTGATTGACTAAATTTGTAGATGATTGCAAATTAGGTGCTGTCATTGAATCCCACAGTAATACAAATGTTTTTTCAGGAGGAGCTGCCACAGGCAAACAACTGGTGTCAGAGCCATGGACTAAAACTAAATGCCAAGAAATGCATAATAGTATCCTTTGGGAAGTCATTCTCCCCAGTAACTATCATATTGACAACACACCCCTTAGAGTTGACTCAGTAGTTAGGGACTTAGGGACACACATAGATAGTAATCTAGCCTTTGATCATTACGTGTCTACAGTAGTAAGGAAATCATTCTATGTTGCCCAACTCATAAACAAAGTATGGCATCTAAGTCCAAGGAAGTCATTATTCCACTGTATTTGGCATTCATCAGACTTATCATTGAGTTCAATGGGCCCTTTGGTATGTATTTAACCAGGCATATCCAACAACTGGAATGTCCACAGAAGTTCCTCACTAAAGGAATATAGGGCATAAGTAATATGTCATATGCAGACCACCTCAAAGTCCTATCACTGTATTCTGTCTCCTACAGGCTTTTGAGGGGAGATCTATGCCTGGCATAGAGGGCAGTGTCAGGCCTCACTCTGATGGCTCTCCTTCATATCCACAAAACAAACAGCACTAGAATTACTCATTCTAAATACTTAAACCTTGCCTGTGATATAAATAGGACCTGCTGAACAGACAGGTATGTATCCCAGAGACTATCCTGTCTATGGAACAGGCTCCCCATCCATGTGAAGCAGAGTTCCTTCCTAACTCATTTCAAGTGCAACTTAAACAATTGGATGGGAAACAGGAAATTCATCCCTGATTTGACACCTATGTCGCTAATGGACACAGGCAACCTGTAAATGGTTCATCTCACAGGCCCCTGCTTGTAAATGTTTCATCTCCCAAGCCCCAGCTTACACTTAACAAGGGTATCTGAACTTGTCCAAGATTTGAGATGCATGGCTAGGCTTAAAATGGCCTTTGTGGTCATTAGCCTAATAAACACCTATGAACCTATGAATATATTTTCTTCATAAATAACTTCATAGGAAACATGGGTGTTAAATGGGTGTATATTACGTTATCGAACTTTTAAAAGTTCGAATGTCATATGGTCGAAGCCATATGATTGAACTTTTAAAAAGTTTGAAAAGTGAAAAAAAAATAAACAGAAAAAACCTACCTGACCGTTTTAAGCAGGGGGCAAGCCACCCTTCACCCCACACATGGGGGGCTGTGCCCAACACCCCCCCTCCGCTCTTTAAATATACCAACTCCGAGATCACATTACACTGCAGGAAAGGGAAATCTTCCCATTCCAAACTGTATGGAGATCTCCGTTGAAACGTTCAGACTTTTAAAAGTTCGATCATATGGTGTCGACCATATGACGTTCGAACTTTTAAAAGTTCGATAACGTAATATGTACCTGTGTTAAACAGAGCACACGTATATCGCTGCAACATGTCAGGAGGCAGTTTTCTGTCTGCAAATGCTATATGTTCTTGTTTCACGCACACATATTCTATAGCTGTAAATGGGGTACTGTTACTACTACTTCTAGCATGTTATGTTATAAGAAAACAGCCTCATTGTTTATTACAAATACAAAACTGAATTTTTGTTAAAAAGTAAATTGCAAAAGGCAGCTTTAAGGGGTTGATATACACATTTAGAATATACAAAAATGCAGTTTAATTGACAGTGAGACAGTATTATTCCTGTATACCTTTGATGTGTGATAATAGAACAGGCTAGAGTCCAAGCAAGTTTTTAACTGCTGCCCTACCTTAACTTACAGATACTACTCTGTCAAGTATATCAGAACCTATGTCATACTATAGTTCTTATGTTTCCTTAAATTTACTTAATCCATCCACCATTAATTCCTCACTTTGACAACCTAACCCCGATCTTTCCTCACAGCTCACTCTTTGATGAATAGTAGCTGTCAACACTGGCTATTCTCACATTCTCCACTGTGCAAAAAGCTATTATGAAAATACTTTTATGCTGTAATCAGTCTTATTCTACCCCTATCCAAAACACATTTTGATTTTATCCATAATTATCCTGTTTTTAGGTAACATAAAAAATGAGCACAGGAACACAGGATGTACTGTTCTCAAACTTATACAAAACAAATTATTAAGTTTGTCTATTTAAAATTTGCTGCTGTTAAATACAAAGTAGAAGCAAAATAACTTTGATGTGTAATAGATTCCTGATGAGAAAGCACCTCTTTCTTTTAACTGCTGAATATAAAGTATTTCATTCACTATAGTCCAGAAAATACAAAACAAGGAGTTCTGGGAAGATCAACATTTCTCATTAAGCATCACTTGGTATACAGTCTGGCTGCTAATTTTCTAAATAAGTAATCTAAATAAATGTGCTGCTATATCCTTTATTACCTTACATATAACTGCATATTAAATATTCAATATAGTAATTTGAGTGTATATCATAATAATCATATATATTTATTTAACACTTGTTTACCAGATAAGTCCAACTGGGACACTACCATTAGCAGAGGCCTGGGGAGAAACACTCCAAATGCATATCTTTGGAATGTGGGAGGAAACCAGAGCACCTGGAGAAAACCCACAGGAGCACAGGGAGGACACGTAGACTCCCCACAGAAGGTACCCCAGCCAGGAATTGAACTGGAGAATCTCTTGTAAGGTGACAATGCTAACACTGCATCACTGCACCACCATAATAATCACGTCAGTCATACTACAAAGTGTTAACTATCGTGGTCATCACAAACTTACTTACAAAGCATCTCCTTCAGTAAACAGTCAGCATTCACCATTTCATCATCAAGGATAATATATTATAAAATATACACTCTTTGTTTCTTAGAGGTCAATACTTCATACAATTTACCAATTCTGATAAAACACATCATAATCTAACAAAACATATATGTTTTGTTTAATTATAAATAACCAATCTTCTTAACTTGGCAATGAATAATGATAAGGGAACAGCTCTTGGAACAAATACATGTCAGTGCTGTACTGGAAGTTTTCTTAAATATTGTATTACTTCTTCAGTCAAAATGTTTTCTACAAATGCAGATGAGAGATGGCATGCTGTTTTGAGTCCCACCTGAAGCAAAAGACAATGTTAGAAATGAGTCATTGTTTGGGTAACATATATAGAAATCCAGGTTAAGTCCTGGGTGGGAACTTCTTTTTTTTAAACTGATCATTTCACTGAAAAGAGCTTCACATACCTATAGAAACGGGCCAACTTCAGACCATCGAAAACCCAGATCGTCAAAACTCACATCACTGGGACGATTTCAGGAAAACTTCATACCATCAAAAACTGATAATATTGAACCTGACTCTATTGAAATTCAGGTACTTCCTGTGTCTCCATAGCAACACTATAAAGAAGAATGGAGATACTGTATGTGCATACCACACTGGCTGGCTCTCGTGTAGATGCAGACATGCATTGGGTATTTACCCTCATTTACAATGTAGTGCACTCTTGGAGTTGGTATATTAAATTTGCAGGGGGTGTGGGGGCAGCAGCCCCCAGACAAAAATGTTGGATAGGATATTTTAGGTTTCTGGTGTTTTAGGTTGTGTGCATGCTGTAGGTGGAGTTTGTTTACTTGTGTTCCATAGTCCGGGGATGTGCTCACTGAAGGCAGGCTCAATATCGTCAGTTTTTGATGGTATGACAGTTCATTGAAATCATTACGATGATGTGAGTTTCGATGATCTGGATTTTCAACAGTCTGAAGTAGACCCATAGAAACATATGTCATGTCAGTATGATAATCACAAGCTACATTACAAAATTCTAAGACTGGAACAATTTTCAACATGTGAAATATGTAGGATACAGGATAATAACATTTACTATCTTGTGAATATTTTAAAATGTATATGATATTCTGCAAGTATGCAGAAGAGGGAAAGCTCTTTGACAGAGTTTAAGTTTAAAAGAACTCCAAAGAAACAGCTAGAGCAAACCACCAATTTGAATATTTCCTTTATTAGATAAAATCCAAGTTAAGCACTTTCATCCCCCAACATTATAGGTTTCATAGGTAGGCACTAGGCTATCAGCCCAAGGGCCTACGTAAGCCTAGCCAACAAGGTTCGCTGGCTTACGCCACCCAAGAAAGTTATGCCATATCCTATTACATTGGACTTCTTCAGAACTAAAAACCATCTTACTGTAGCAATTAAAATATCCTATCCAATTAATCAATAAACCAATCAACTATTCAATTAAGATCAATTAAAATTTTTAATTTTTAACCCTCAATATGTTTTAGTTTTAATAAACAATTGATATTAGTGCATTCGTTCAAGCCAAGATACACAAAGGCATTCAGCCTTAACTCCCATTTTAGTTCACATAATTCAAGATGTTCAGATAAAAATTTGCCTTGAACATCAGGGACAATCTGTTGTATCACAGAGAACCCAAATACATGTTCCATGTACTCAGTGACATGCTTACATAAAGTATTAGTTTGTTTGCTGTTCTTAATGTACAAAAGATGTTGAGCATTCTTTCCCATAAACACCTAGATGTTTTCCCTATATAGAATGCAGGACACTATAAACATTTTGCTACATACACATTTTTTGATTGACATGTAAAGTGTCCATGCATCCTAAACTGAAAATCAGCCAGTTTAAATTTCAACCCCATTGCAAACTTTCTAACTATATATGGGCATTGTCTGCACATCCCACATTTGATGTTTCCAAAAGGCTTGTTACTGTGGTCTGATGTTGTATTTATTGACAGTGCGGTGGTGGTGCTGCAGTAGCGTTGTCACCTCACAGTAAGACGTTGTCCTGTTCGATTCTCAGCTAGAGCGTCTTCTCTGTAAAGACATGTGTGAATGGACATACCTTCGTTGAAGGTTGTGCATCAGAGCTGGCAACTCGGCACGTACAAATCTACTGCCAATCATTAGCGGACCAGAGTTCCGCTGTGGCGACCCCTAACCGGGAAAAGCCGAAAGACACAACAGCAACAACTTTCTAATAGGTTTTTAAGGGACATATCCCTTTTAAACACAATAGCTGGCTTAGTACCCAGCTTACTGGACACACGGAGGATATATTATTTGGATGTTGAAATTCTGGCAGATCCTGTGAATAAGAAATTAAATTCTCAGATTTATAGAAAACCTACTTTTTCCAACTCCTATCTGGAATATCGTAGCTGCCGCCTGCTTTGCTAAAAGAGATCAGTGGTTAAAGGGCAGTTGCTTAGAGCAGCTAGGATGGTAACAGATGAGGGGGATTTCATCACTGAGACTGAATTTATATTGAATATGTTTAGGAAAAGGGGCTGTCCTGAAACTCTTTTGGAAAATGTGAGCAAAGAAGTTAAATTAAAAGGAAGGAAAAGGGATTTTTAAACCAATCGTATGCCATCAGACTATTCCATCTGAATCTAGGCATGAAAATGTTATAATAAATGATGGTCAACAGATAAAAAGTACAAATGTTAACAGGAACCTTTCCTTCGTAATGGTGTTTAATAAGGTTAGTCAGGCAGTGGTGAAAATCCTGAAAAAAAACTGGGGTTATTTTGCTCTTGACCAAACTGTGTCCAGTAAGCTGGATACTAAGCCGACTATTGTGTTTAAAAAGTATAGGTCCCTTAAAAACCTATTAGAAAGTAACATGTTAATAAATACAACATCAGACCACAGTAACAGGCCTTTTGGAAACTTCAAATGTGGGATGTGCAGACAATGCCCATATATAGTTAGAAAGTTTACAATGGGGTTGAAATTTAAACTGGCTGATTTTCAGTTTACGATGCATGGACACTTTACATGTCAATCAAAAAATGTTGTGTATGTAGCAAAAAGTTTACAGTGTCCTGCATTAGATATAGGAAAAATGTATAGGCGTTTAAGGGAAAGAATGTATGAACATCCTTTGGACATTAAGAACAGCAAACAAACTAATATAAGCATGTCACTGAGTACAAGGAACATATATTTGGGTTCTCTATGATACAACAGATTGCCCCTGATGTTCAAGGCAAATTTTTACAGGATCATCTTGAATTATGTAAACTAAAATGGGAGTTAAGGCTGAATGCCTTTGTATATCCTGGCTTGAATGAATACACTAGTATCAACTGTCTATTAAAACTGAATTTTAATTGGTCTTAATTGAATAGTCGATTGGTTTATTGATTAATTGGATAGGGTATTTTAATTGGTAAAGTAAGATGGTTTTTAGTTCTGAAGAAGTCCCATGTAATGTTGGAGGACGAAAGCGCTTAACTTGAATTTGTACCTAATAAAGGGAATATTTGAATTGGTGGTTCACTCTGGCTGTTTCTTTGGAGTTCCTTTGGAGTGTTATTGTGCTTTTGGTTACCTGCTTGAGAGTTTAGATTCATGCAACCTCCATCTTGAAAAGATTATCATAAAACAACACATTGCACAGCTCTAAAGCTGAAACAATAACTCTGCATAATCAGTGTAAAATGAGATGTAAGACAATAATGTTTAATATTTTCAAATGCATTTTTATTTATATAATTTGCTGTAGGTATCTGAAGCTGAAGTGGACAATGGGAAATGTAGGTGTCCGTGATCTGCAACTCTAGATGAAAAGATTCACCATAAGTGGAAACATTTCAGGGATATGAAGCTGAAATAACACTCTACAACCTAAGTTATATACTATTTGAAAAGAGCAAAGGCGGTATAAATATCAACAACCAGATTCCTTAAAACAGGCAGTTATGCAAATCAATAATAGCCTATTAGAATAAAGACCCATTCAAGACAGAGCCTTCACTGTGCTATCCCTTGAACCTCATATAGTGAAGGCCCATGGGATTTATGCAGATGAACCCTGAAGGACATAACCATGTTTCAGTTACATGTCTTCTGAATGCCTGTGACTTTTTTTTTTCACCTTTTTAAGTCATTACTGGTGCATTCAGGCCATTAATGCCAAGCCCCAATAGCTGTAAACATGTCAAGTTTTGTTCTTTGTCTGAGCTTGTCAGTACAGTATAAGTGGATTGTTTGGCCATATCTTGTAAACACAGGGCTTAGAAACAGGTTCAACAGAAAGTTCAGCAGAAACAAGCTCAGAAAAAGTGCAAAACGTGGCATGCATACAGCTAGTGAAGGCTTGGCCTTAATGGCTTGAATATACCAGTAAAGATTTAAAAAAGTAAAAAGTCATGGGCAATTGGGCATCCAGAAGTCATGTAGCTGAAACTGGGGTATGTTCTTAATGGTTTGTTTGTATATATCCCATGGGCCTCTACTACAGGAGGGCTAAGGTATTACACAGTGAAGACATTATCATGGATGGGTCTTTCTTGCAGTTTTTACTAAATGGTTTGTCTCTGTGATTTTTTTTTTTTTTTTTACCATTGGTTTGTGTGATAGCATATTAGATAGTGAATGTACAGCACACACATAATACCTGGATAGTTCTTGATCAAGCAGAAGACCACTCATTAAGCAGTAGAATTTAAATCCATTGCAGTTTTTGTCTGGATGCCTCATCATTTTGAGTCCTTGCTCCTACAGGATAAAACTTGTGAATTCTTATGAATCCAGACATGGCTTGATATAATATTGGATAGAAAATTATTAGTGAATTTCTATGGATCCGACATTATTTGATATGATATCTCCACACGATAATTAATAAGTTCTCTTGGGATCCTCAGTAGCTATTAGGCATGCAAACTGGGAGACCATTAAGGAGCCTCATCCAAATTCTCCGTTACCCTAGAGCGCTGTTTTGTTTTATATTTGCTCAAGATCACACACTAGGCAAACAAAGACAGAGGGGATCAAACCATGTACCACAGGAAGCAGCACTTTAACAGCTCAATGCCTTAATTGTCTGCACTGACATACAAACTTCAGTGCACCATTTATATATATATATATATATATATATATATACATATATATATATATATATATATATATACATATATATAGACATTATGTGGATTCAAACTGAGATTACAGTGGCCACAACACAGAGCACTAACCATTATATGATCATGGAAAGCTACCATCTTAGCTATTTTTGGGTCATAAACAAATGTTAGCCATGATTATTAAAGATATTAAAATATCCTTATGTAGAAACAGTGTTCAAAAGTATACCTCATAGACAATTGTAATATTTTAAAACCATGGTCAGTCGAGATAAAATGACGTTCACGTAGACTCCTGGAGATATGTGTCCAGATATTTTTGATAGTATTGATAAAACAACTCTTTATATGGTAAATCTGAAATTACTTTAGCAGTAGGTATTAAGCAACATGAAAAAAATAATTTGCCTATTGCTGTAAGTTCATGAGGAGACATGAGCTTTATGAAATGACAAATTACTAATGAATACATTTTGGATAACATAATAATTTGTAAGCATTTTGCCGGACTAGTTACTAATTAGGGGAAATATGTATTTCTTTTATTAGACAATCCTTATAATTTGCTATATAAAGTTCTAAATAAGACTTAGTGTGAATATGAAAGAAAATGTTTATTTTTTGAAGTAGTCCATTCAAGATGAAATATACTCATATTTATGTCTATTATATTTATAAAGTCAAGTTACCTTTAGTGTGGCAATCCAGATCAAGTCCAAGAGAGGATAAGCTGAAGATTTTAAGTGCCAGTTTGACAGCATAACACTGCTGGAACTATGATTAAGGCTGGCAAACAAGCATGATGCACTAAAGCTCCTTCACATCTCAATAACCATCAGAAAGGTCCCATACCATGTATTAGCTAGATATAGAATTACATCTATTACAAAAGAAAGCCTCAGTGCCTATCTATATGAAGCAGAATCACTCAGTATTAAACCCAATATAATTTCCTAGGTTATCTAAACTATTTAACTATAGACTAGAAAACCTACACCACCACCACTAGTGCACAAGCACAGAGATTCCCGGACTTTGTCAATACAAATGCCTTGGACCAATTAGTCAAAGTATCCCTTACGGGGAATAACATCTAGAATCTTGTCCTTTCTAATATGGGGGCATCTTGCACCATCCTTTGTATATCTTCATCACTTGTTAGTTCTGACCATAAAGCAGTCACCTTCAAAATGAAACTGAAACCATAGATCACTTCCACTCAAGGCACCTTCTGAAATTTCTTTAATACAAACTATGCACTCCTAAGTGATACATCAGCAAGTTTCAAATCCCCACCAAATCCAGTTAACTCCACTGCATATGCAGAAATGTACACCACCACCACACTATAATAGCATGTAAACAGCTGCATAGATGCAGCTGTACCTCATAGGAAAAAGTGCAGAGAAAACCCCAGAAACAAACCCACATGGTGAAACCACAATATCAACAAACTTTATAATAAAAGGAAAATAATTATGACAAAAAATCTACTTCTTCTTTTGGCTTTTTCCTGGTTTAGGGGTCGCCACAGCAGATCACCTGTCTACTCATGATTGGCAGTGGAGTTTTTATAGTGTCAAGTCACCAGCCCAGCACCCAACCTTCCACAGAAGGCACACACATGCACTCACACCTAGGGCCAATTTAGAGTCTTCAATCCACCTGCAGCATGTCTTTGGGATGTGGGAGGAAACCGGAGCACCCGGAGGAAACCCAAGCGACCTCAGGGAGGACATGCAGACTCCAAACAGAAGGCACCACAACTGAGGATTGAACCGGAGAACCTCTTGCTATAAGGCAACAATGCTAACCACTGCACGACCACGGCCACCCAATTATGATAAAAAATAAAGAACAGTAATTCCCATAATGCTAAATCCCTTTTCAATGAGATAAACAAACAGCCCGGGAGCTTAATAACATCCAGCAAAGTCAAATTTGAGGCTAAAATGGCTATACAAGCCAAATATATTCACAAAGCATTTTTTAGTTATGTTCGTAATTTCAAAAACACAATGCAGCAGTGCACTAAGCTGATTGTGAATGATGTTAACTACACAGAGGATGAGGATATCGTGAACCTACTGACCAACAGATTTAACTCTAACTTTACCCCTCTTTCCCCTCTGTCTGTCTCTCAAGACATACCTGAAACTGGCTTGCTTCCATCTATGAAACAAAAAACTACTTGAATAGAAAATAAGCAAGTGGAGTGGTAGGAGAAAGGTAGAAAAAGCTAATACAAGTCATGTATTGCCACTGCAACAAATCCGTTTATTTGGTAAGCGCTTTCGGTGGTACAAATAATCTACCTTCTTCAGACCAAGAACAACGTCTAACAAATACATATATATATATATATATATATATATATATATATATATATATATATACTCCTGTTATTCAATTAGTTGTTAAATTACCCTGTGAATCAATCAATTAACCAATGAATAAAATAAAATACATTGTTTAAATAAATGATCATAAAAAATCTTCTCTTGATGAACACACAATATTATGATGCTATAAACCATGCTAAACTAACAAAACTTTTTTTAAAAATATATCTCAAAATGAATTACATGATAAATGCTATTAGGAATTACTTAGAAAAGTCTACAATGGTCAATATTACATTTAATAACCTTACTAGAAGTGGCACACAAAAATAAATTAATAACTAAATGATAAATGGTATCTTAAAAAATACAAAAACCTATATTTATATTTAATGCATATATTATATAAATATGAATGTAAAAATTATATCATATAAATTTATATAGTCAATTAAAATAAATTAAAATACATATAATAACTACATGCTGGTCAGGAACAACTATCTAAACATTATAGAAATACTATATAGGTAAAAATTGATATATAAATAAAAACTGATGTATAAATAAAAACTAGTCAATAATGCATACCATAATTGAAACACCATATATATATATTGTATTATGTTAGTAACCTTATATATGAAATTAATAATTTATCTATTTAATGCTTTCAATTTTAAAACACTTTTAATGGAAACATAATCATTTAGACCGGGGAAAATATATGCAGCCGTTTTAATTGGTTGACAGCATTCTTAAACCCCTCATTAGTCAGGAAACACAAATATTTCGTGACTCATAGAGCTTCTTGGAAAACATCAACAACTTGGAGTATAAGGACAATAACATCTTTGTTACTATTGATGTAAAAGATTTATATACGGTAATCCCTCACCAATTGGGCATCGAATGGGTGAGAGAATTCATGTTGTTTAAGAAGGTGGATCATGACAAAATATGCTTGATCGAAACTCTTTTAGACCTGATTTTGTCTAACAATTACATAATGTTCGACAAAAACATTTTCTTGCAGAACAAGGGGGTGGCCATGGGGTCTCCCTGTGGCGCTAGTTTCGCCAATAGTGTCATGGCATATTGGGAACATAATTTCTTGTTTTCTGATAGTGAATTTCAAGAAAATGTGTTATGGTACACCAGATACCAGGACGACATGTGCCTGGTATGGCAGGGTGACATCAATTCAATTGAAGGATTTATACAGCATATCACAAATAAAACTGACTTTCTTGAATTTACTTATGAAGTAGGGGTTGATAGTATAACATACTTGGATGTGGAACTGAGCAATGATAGGTATAACAAGCAGTATAAAGCTTCCATTTATAGGAAACCCACCTACTCCATTGCATTCTTGTATTACACTAGTGAACATCCTCACCATCAGAAGAAAGCAGTTGTTAAAGGTCAGATGGTGAGGGCTGCAAGGATGGTCACTGAAGATGTAGATTTTGACTCAGAATGTGAAAAGTTAAAGTCCATGTTCCTGAGTAGGGGGTATCCTTTAAAATTACTTCTTGAGATATTAACAGAAGTAAAAAACAAGAGATCAATTGGTTTGTTTAAACCTATTTTGTCCAGTAGGGCTTGTGTGGATGATGTTGCTATTAATATTAGTCAAATTGCACGACAGAATGATACAATTGTCGAGGAAGACATACCATTACATCTCAGTTTCTTGTCCACTTTTTCATCTACTACTACAAGAGTCGGAGATTTTTATTAAAAATTGGGCAGTTATTTTGGAAGAACCATCTATCTGTACTAAGCTAGGCATCAGACCTCACTTTACTTTTAGGAGGGGTCTGAATCTTAAGAATATTTTGGAGAAGTATAAGAAAAACAATCAAGGACAGAACCAACAGACATATAAAGGTATGCGCAAATGCGGGCATTGCACACAATGCAAGTACATCCAAGTGACTACTATTGTTAACATCAATCACAAGGAGTACACAATTAATGGCTCTTTTAATTATGAGTCTAAAGCTGTTGTGTACGCAGCATGCTGTCAAGTTTGTCCCTCATTTTATATAGGGAAGACCGAGCGGAAACTAAGACAGGGAATATACGAGCATTATTATGCAGTTAGTAAAGGGGATGTCAACAATGCTCTTGCAAGACACATTTTGCAATTTCCAACTCATGAGTTTTTATTTTTAGTTGTACATCAGACATCTTTAGACCCGAGAGGGGGGCCTTGGCAACTTTTATTAGAACAGAATGAGTTGTATTGGCAAATTAAAACGGCTGCATATATTTTCCCCGGTCTAAATGATTATGTTTCCATTAAAAGTGTTTTAAAATTGAAAGCATTAAATAGATAAATTATTAATTTCATATATAAGGTTACTAACATAATAAAATATATATATATGGGGTTTTCAATTATGGTATGCATTATTAACTAGTTTTTATTTATACATCAGTTTTTATTTATATATCAATTTTTACCTATATAGTATTTCAATAATGTTTAGATAGTTGTTCCTGACCAGCATGTAGTTATTATATGTATTTTAATTTATTTTAATTGACTATATAAATTTATATGATATAATTTTTACATTCATATTTATATAATATATGCATTAAATATAAATATAGGTTTTTGTATTTTTTAAGATACCATTTATCATTTAGTTATTAATTTATTTTTGTGTGCCACTTCTAGTAAGGTTATTAAATGTAATATTGACCATTGTAGACTTTTCTAAGTAATTCCTAATAGCATTTATCATGTAATTCATTTTGAGATATATTTTTAAAAAAAGTTTTGTGAGTTTAGCATGGTTTATAGCATCGTAATATTGTGTGTTCATCAAGAGAAGATTTTTTATGATCATTTATTTAAACAATGTATTTTATTTTATTCATTGGTTAATTGATTGATTCATAGGGTAATTTAACAACTAATTGAATAACAGGAGTATATATAGGTATTTGTTAGACGTTGTTCTTGGTCTGAAGAAGGTGGATTATTTGTACCACCGAAAGCGCTTACCAAATAAACGGATTTGTTGCAGTGGCAATACGTGATTTGTACTAGCTTTTTCTAGCTTTCTCCTACCACTCCACTTGCTTCTTTTCTATTCAAGTTGCTTCCATCTATCACACAAGACAAAGTCCTAAAAGTGCCATCAAAAGATACCATATTGATGGGTTTTGCAATTTCACTGGATGGGTCTAAAATAGCATAAACCACGATTTAACCACACCCCTTACAACACTAATCAGTATCAGCCTCCATACAGGTTTTAAACCCAGTGAATGTAGAACAGCTACAGTCATTCCTCTGCATAAGGAAGGACTTTTCACAGACCAGGCAAGACCCATAATGCTGACCAGCCTCATATGCAAAGCCATGGAAATACTTATCATAAAACTAATCAATCAGAACATAGGGATCCTCCAAACACTGGACCTGCCTTAGTTTGGATTCATCAAAGGTTGGTCATGCTTACTCAGCCTGGTGGATGTTTTTGAAAAGGTCACCAAAGCAATGGATGAAGGCAAAATTGTACACACCACATACCTCAACCTGGCCAAAGCTTTTTACACAACTCCCCACTCAGGCATAGTAGAAAAGCTATATAAACTGGTAATAAACTCCTATGTCACTTGCTGGATTGCCAAATGGCTCACAGGTAGGATGCAGATAATCAAAACAGGAGAAGTTACCTCCAGAAAGAGACCAGTCAACAGTGGAGTCCCCTGGCATTCTGTGCTTGGAAGTTTCCTTTTTAGCATCTACTTTTCTGAAGTAAAAGCCAAAACCAAAGGGCTCCGGCTGACTAAGTTTGCAAATAACTGCAAGCTAGAAGCAGTCATTGAAGTTCCAAATGACTTAGTCATCTGACAGAAAGGTTTGTCCTAAGTAAATAATGGGTGCCAAAATCATGGACTGAAACTAAATGTCAAAAAATGCATTACTGTATTCTTTGGGACGTCATCTACCCCATGGAGCTACCATATTGACAATATGCCTCTAGGAATTGATCCAGTTGTTCAGGATTTGGGAACTTATGCGGACAGTAATCTAACTTATGACCAACATGTGTCTATTGTAAGAAATTTCTTCAATATTGCACAACTTATAAACAAAGGGATTGTGTGTATATTTAGAGGTTATTGTCCTCCTTTACTCAGCCCTTATTGAGCCAGTCATTAAAAATAATGCCCCCTTTGGCATGTATCTGACAAGACACATGCAACAACTGGAACACCCACTGAGATACCTTACTAAAAGGATAACAATTCTAAACAACATATCCTACATGAACCGACACAAAGTTCTACCCCTATACTCGGTATCATACAGACTGCTAACAGGTGACCTGTGTTTGGTATACAAGGAATCTGCTGACCTATTACTGATGGATTTACTGCACATCATCAAGTCAAATGGCAATAGAAATACTTAGTCTAGACATCTAAACCTCTTCTACAATATCAACAGAATGGTTTGGGGGACAGGTATATCTCACTGAGGATGTTGCAGCTGTGGAATAGACTTCCCATCCACACAAAACAAAATTAATTCCTGGCCATATTCAAGAACAACTTAGATCTATTAATGGAACACAGAAAATTTACCCCAGGACTTGTCCCTGTACTACTTATGGACAAAGGCAGCTCCTACATGCTTTATCCCATGCATGGGTCCCCTCAAATTATCTATGGTATGATCCCAGTTATTTTCATTATAATTATTGACCATGGGATGGGTAAGGATAATCTATAACCAAATGAAAAAAGGGAAAATGGATAGGCTGAAAATGGCCCGCAAAGACACCTAGCCTGATATTTACATTTGAATCTATTACATTCGAGTAAACTTGCAAGTAACTTAGAGGCTGTGCTCTTTTTATCTTCTGTTATATTGCAAAGGTATATGTTGACTAACTTAATAAATTATTTCCCATAAAGTGATTCAATATTTATTGTAATATTTGTGTTGTCTAAAACAGGCTGTCAAAGAATTAACTCAAGTATATCAATTCTCTTTAATGCAGTGTGAAAATTAAGGATATGTGGTTTTAAATAAGAAGGTAAAATAAAACATTTGAGTCTGTATTAAGGAATTAAAAAATGTAACATTTCTGAGTAAAAAACTCAAATAATCTATTTTGGAGTTTTCTCCATGTACCCATAATGGGGTATTGAATGGACTATATTTCCAGTGTCCTAAAATTCAGAATAGTTTTAATAATTCTTTTGAGAAGTAAACTAACTGAAGTTTTGGTAACTTTAGACCACATTGACATTTAGGATCAGGGAGTTTATTCATATTAATTCTTGGAGCTTTATTGTTCCAATTAAATTTAAAATGTTTATTGATTTTCCTAATGTACTCCAGTGATAAACATGAACATGCATTGTTACAGAAGTAGAAAAGAAAGAGGAAAACATTAATTTTAACTATCAAATATTTTGCCAGAATAAAACACTAATTTTGATTGTCAAAATTTTCAGGGGCGGCCCATGCTATTGGACTGCAGGACTGCAACCCCCCCAGCTGTAAAAGAAAGAAGAAAGACCCCAAAAGACCAAAAGAAAGAAAAAAGAACAAAGATTATGGAACTTTGTGCATGCGCACTTACAACATTTCTGACATCCAGACTGCTGCTGAACCAGTCCGGACCATGTTCAGAGCTCCAGACTGATTCAGCAGCAGTCCAGATTAGAATCACAGCAGTCAAGAGCATCCCAGAAGTCTATGCAGTTAGTTGGCCTGCTGTTGTGGGACAGAAGGACTCATCACATGGGAGTCTGTGTGCACATATAATGCCCCAGGTGCTGTACTGGTGGCAAGAGAGACCACATGGTGGTGAGTAGAGAATACCCCAGGCTTGAACCCTGTACCTTGGTTGCAGGTGGCAAGGGCCTGAATTCCCTACCCACCACCATTTGTAAAAAAATTGCAGATTTTTGCTCATATTTGTTCTGTTCTGTTCCTCATAAAATCTGTGGTTTCTGTATTTTTGTTACCTTACACAGTTAGTAGTGCAGTGGTGCACTGATAGCATTGTTGCCTGATAGCTTCTGGTTTGATTATTGGCTGGGGTGCCTTCTGTGTGCAGTCTGCATGTTCTCCAACCTTGCAAAGGCATATGTCTGGAGTGTTTCTTCCTGGGCCTCTGCTGAAAATTGGCTTTTGTTCCAAGTCGGACTTTCCTGGTTAACAAATGTTAAATAAATAAAAATAGGCATTTGGATTTCAGACTTCATATTCTTCAGAAAGTACATGGTAGCATAAAACCTTTTATTCTAGCCATTTTCTAAGTTTATAATATGGGTATTTGACATTTGTCTCTATTTTTGGGACTGTATTCCCCCATTATTGGTTTTGCTCAGGTGTTTTATGCTAAGAGGTTGACAGCTATGGTAAGAAATGAATTCAGTAAATGGTACCATTTAAGTTTCAGTCTTCCTCTCTTTTGCAAAATAGATGATTGGGCATAGTAGTATGGTACTCTGACAGTTTTGCATGGGGTCCTGTGTTCAATACTTGGCAGTGAAATATATGGTGGTAACACCAAATTTTATTCTAGCAACTTTCCAACATTATACAAGCAATGTTTAAAAATGTGTCCTTGATTTTTGGGCTTTTGCCCCCCCCCAATAAATGTTGTTTTTTTCCAGATTTCTTGTGCTGCAAAGTTCAGAGATACAGCTGAGTGTCAAGTAAATGTTACAAGAAGCTGAGAGCTGCAGGGGAACAAAAGTTTAGTGCTGCTTATGGTGAGCTTGCTCGCATTGTTAATAACCCAGCCGGTAGTGTATTTGCTTTTGATGCAGAAGGCTGTGGGTTCTACTCCCACAGTAGGTAAATGCATTGCTGATACTGTACTGTGTTGTAAAGGGGGTGAATGCTGCAGTCCTTTTTGGCGAAGATACCTAGTAACTATGAACCTGTTATCAGTTTACCATCCATTCCCTATTGCAATATTACTAGCTTATCATTTTTTAATGCAACTTAGGCAATTTATTACTCAAGGGCAACAGGTACTTTATTTGTAGATGTAACAATGAAATATAAAGTTGTTTGCTAGCAGCAACCTCTTCATTAGTTACAGATTTCTTTAATGTGGAATTATTTAGATGACTTTTACTTCTTCAGAGATTGTGCATATTTACTGATAATGGTGGACTGTAGAGGTTTGAGTAGACTTTTATGATGGGAATGTTCTGAATTGGGCAGTTTTGTCATTATTGGCGCATGCATTTTGTTTCATTGTTTACTGGAAAAATGTTCTGAATTGGGCAGTTTTGTCATTATTGGTGCATGCATTTTGTTTAATTGTTTACTGGAAAAATGTGCAAAACAATACATTTAAAACGCCCTCTAACAACTGTACTGTATTGTACAAGGAATATAATTTAATACAATCAGGAAGGTGTATCAAAGAGCACATGTATGTTTCATGTGCAAGGGGCCTATGATTTGAAAACAGCCCAAAGTTAATCTTTATCTGCCACTGCCAAAATGTATTTTCTTTGAATGTGGGTTTTAATGCTGTTTCAATGAATGTGAGTTTCAAGGGCAGAGTTTTAATGCTGTCTGTTTTCATTGTGAGAATGCATTGCTTTATTTAGCAGATGTCTTAGTGTTTGTGCTGTAAAATGCAAAATAAAACTTTCAAATGAAGTCCAAATCATCGTAGAAGTAAAGCAGTATGCACATTAGTGTTTATGGGGTGAAATAGCCAAGTAATGGATCATTGGAATAGCTGCAGGGGGAGGCTCCATTAGACCATGATTTTGTGAGGGGGAAGGGCAGCAAACTCAAAGACAGCCCCAGCTGAACTATACCTCTCAACTGTCCAGATTTTCGCAGAATGAATAGATTTTTGCTTCTTATTTTTGGTTTGTTCCTCATAAAATTTGTGGTTTTCTGGCAAATCATTTAGGAATTAAGTCACTAAACAATGACAGACACTGAGTTTCATACTTCATAACCTTCAGAAAAATGCATGCTAAAGCAAGACCTGTTATATTCTATCAACTGTCTCAGTTTATACAAGAGCAATTTTTAGTACTGTTTATATGTTCCCCCAATATATTTGGCCTTGTCCAGATTTCCTGCATTAACAGGTTGAGAGATACGTGCAAATAAATTGCTTTATAGAATTAGGCATATCTAAACCTCTCAACTGTCCCAGATTTTGACTCAAAATGTTGCTCTTCCCCTAATAATCCCAAAGCAAAATTGCAATTTTGGAAGAAAACGTGGAGGGTTTACAATTAATAAGTAACTAAAATAATCAGAGTTATTGATTACTTTTATTTCAGAAATGCATGTAGATTCTTTTATTTTGTCAGCTGCTCAAGTTAGCAGTACTAATATTTAAAATGTGTCCCTTCTTTGATAGGTTCCTAGCTGTATTGTATGGCTATTTTATATTTTTGCATCACGTTTTTGGTCCATTTTTCATAAAATTGTGTTTTTTTTGGCAAATTAGTGGCAAAGCATTAAAGACTGAAGTTAGAAAATAATGACAAACATTTGAGTTTCAGATTCCATACCCTTCAAAAAATTCATACTAATGCAAGACCTACTATTCTATTATCTTTCTAAGTTTATAAGAGCAATATTTAAAAATTGTCCTTATTTTTGGGCCTTTGTCCCATTTCTATGTATGGCTTTGTCCAGATGTCTTGCTCTGAGGTTAAGAGGTATGACAAATGTGCCAGGGCCATCACAGTCAGCCAGAGATATTTCAAATTGTGGCATACTTGTTGCACCCCACTCCCCCATTTAATGACTCTGGATGTGTCCAAGCAAGGCAAGGAGCAGTTTTGCAGTGTAAATGTGCAACATATCTCCCCATCCAAGGTAGACACAAGTACTACAGTGGCTTTTCATCTGTCCTTGATTTTGCAGAATGCTCTGGTTTCTGTCATATTTTTATACTCTTGATTTATGCTTATTATTACTCAGAAAGTGTCTGTTGCTCTGTGTTTAAGTAGCAATGCTTTAATGACTATCGGGTAAGCTTGTCT
Organism: Protopterus annectens; assembly: GCF_019279795.1. NCBI lineage: Eukaryota > Metazoa > Chordata > Ceratodontiformes > Protopteridae > Protopterus > Protopterus annectens. Next base: position 604,249,227 of record NC_056730.1, on the reverse strand, counting down.
GTGATTGTTTGAGATCTGAGATGCAAGTAAGCTTTAATAATCATACTGTTAAATAATTGCCAACATTGAAAGCCTTTCTGTTGTTGCCATGCAGATAATACTTACATAACGTATTGGGTATTGAAATGCATATGACAGTATTTGTAATGAAGGACAGGATTACATTATTTTAAGAAGTTTATTGCATTTGTTGGAAACTTGCAGTCATCTTTGCAGGCTTTACCTGTAAACTAAACAGAATGCCAATCTATCACGTGTGGTCCATAACCTTAAGCAATGTATCTTGAGCTTGTTTCTTGTTTGTTTTTCATTTTTTTACTTTGATCATGTTTTCCCCTTGAAACAAGTAGATAGTTGTTCAGGCCGCAGGTCTTTTTTGGATAAGAAACATTTTTACAAGTGGAGGTATCACAGAGATTGCTACTTTCAAGGCTGTAAAGATTTTAGATTTATAATTTTAGAAAAAGTATTAAAAAATCCAAGGGGTGGGGACTACAGAACATATATAGAAGAAAGAGAAACTAAATGGCAAATAAGATTACAAGCAAGCCTACCCCCGGGTCTAAATGAAATTATTTCCATAAAGCCTATATTAAATAAAAAAGTAGAATTTGCAAAATGAAAGTGAATGCTTTTATGGGAATATATGGAATTAATATTAGTGTATTTGTGTTTATAAGTTTTTATTTAAGTGTGTACACATATACGTTTTTTAACATGATTTTAACGCACCTTGCACTTTAAATCCAACCTATCAATTTTGCAACATGTGACATCATGATTTAATTTAAGTATTTATAGGGGAAAATGGGAATGGATGTAGACTCTGATGAAATCCCTGTTTGTAGGGAAGAAAGCGCTCAATCGTGTGTAATTTTTTAATAAAGATCTTCGAGGTGTGGATCCCTGCCGTTGCAGTGTTGTTTTTTTTGGTTTTACTTTCAGCATGTGACTTGGTACTTTAATAAAGCTGAATATAAATTATAATTAGAACTGCGGTGCAAGGAGAAGTGGTTTGAGTTGAGTGCTGCTTGTTTTTCTTATACTTGATTTTGACTGGCATTCCAATAATGTACTTAAAAAGTAATTTATTTTTTCATGCCTCACAACCTTTTTGTTTCCATCTAGATAATAAGTAAGCTGTCATGCACCCAATGCATTGAAATATTTTTTTCTTCTACACTTCATTGTGTCTTGATTGGACTCTCATAATGACGGTTTGGCACCCAGGGCAGCGTATTTAATTAAAGATACAGTTTTTGTGGTTTTGAGTATAGCTCCTCCCCTTTCTAGTTGGCAGCGCCCCTTCCCATTGACCCCACCCGTTCAGCTGTCTCCTGCAGCCCCCCTTTGATTTGAAGTCACCAGCCACCACTGAAGATTTTGCAAATAAGTTACATTTCAGTTTCAGCTCTGACATCATATAATCTTTTATTTTCTAGCTTAATTGACCTAAGTTAAAATGGATAAATTATACTTTATATTTGACTACTGTGTATTTAAATCTCAAAGTGATGCATTGGTTATCAGAACTAAGACATTACAGGCTGATAAGTTTATGAATGTTTGTAGGAAAAGTGTTGATTTTTATTAATCCAAACTAAACTACTTGGACTACTCAAACTTGTTCACCACATACTTTATTCCATCAAGAAAACTCACCAAAAACTCAGCTCCCTCTATAGGACCAAGCACTACCTGACATATCAAGCAATGATTACCTTAGCAGCAACATATCTCTGTCTTTATCTAATAAATGCTTCCCATCTTCTTACAAATATCAAAATTACATATAAGCTATATTTGTAAACAACCAACCAACCTTATAAAACACACCACTGCCTTGCATTAAAACAATTAAAGTGGCTTGAACTCCCAAACCAGTAGACATACAAATAAGTAATCATTGCCCACAACCTATTGTACTCTCCAAACAAATGCTCTGCATTAGAAATATCCTGCTGCACTATTCACCCACTAGAGACCTTAGCTCTAGCCATAAACTTTTATCATGTATCAGTAAGACATTGAACACTGCTGTAGGCTCTCGCTACTCCCATCAAGTGTCAAAACACTGGAATGAAATCCCCACACAGGATTGGGCAATTGCTATCAATCATAATAAAACTCCCTAGCTTGTAGAATTACAAAAGGGAAAGTCCTTTGGATTAGTACTGCCACACTATTTTCACTGATAGAAAATATGCCAGTGCTGTGTAAGTTTATACTCATCAATTCGTGCAGCCTGTGCAGGAGGCTTCTGAATTAAATAGACCCTTGTGTTCATTTGATAAAGTATATGCCAAAATAATTTCCATTTTTGAGAAATCTCAATGTCATGGTAATTCCATGGTGAGATTTTTATTTGTGTCATTTCCTAATTTATTTAAGTACAAGTAACTTTTGGCATATAATAAATCTATAATAAAGAATCTCACACAGCATAAAAGCAGTATGAAGCAGTTGGTTAGAAAACATGTTTAGATGAACTGGACATGTCTTGCACATTTAAAACAGAAAATCGAGCATTTCTAAACAAGTTAAACTTTATATTACACAAGAAGGCAAAAATTATTCAGCAGTCTAATGACACATAGAAATATGTCTTTATTACAAGTGGCTCCATGCAAACACTTTATCCTGCATTTTTGTCAAATAACATTACGGCTAGTATGGACTTTTCTTCACACATAGCTACGCATCTCTCCCAGTTATAACGCTTCTTCCTCATTACTTTAGTCATATTAAACTGACAATTACGCAGCAATCATTCATTTCAGTCTTCCTTCATCTCTAGGCCATTTATTTTTTTCAAAGCATAAATAAAATATTAAGTTACATTTTATATTATGGAAAATCCAGTGCTCATGGCTTACTTTGAACTTTTCTTAAAACTTTGCTACGTTTTCATGTCCATGTCCCTTGCCTGCTTTTTCACCCTGTCACAGGCAATAGTCTCTTTTCCAGACTTAGGGAAATAACAAATATTACCATTTGCACAGTGATGTTAAAGACATGCAGGTAGGTGCGACTGTGAATGGGCATGCCTTCGTTGAAGGTTGGGCATCAGGCTAGCAACTCCGCACTGTAAAAATCCACTGCCAATCATGAGTGGACTGGAGTTCCACTGTGGCAACCCCAAATTGGGAAAAGCCGAAAGTCTTTTATCATTTGCACAAGTACCCTGACCCTACCTTTCTAGAGCACTTACTGTCAATACCAATCTGCAACCAGCTCAATATAAATTTCTAGAAAAAAAAAATCTCATAGTAGGTTGGGAAAGAAATTTTTATTGTGACTATGAAGTTACATCTGAGGGCCAGCATAGATTCTAAAAAGGGCACAGCACAATCATTTGTGAATTAAATTTATTGTGAAAAATATGTTAGAACTCTTAAGAATTGAAAACACACATGCTGTCAGTACTTCTCAGTCTTTACTTCTTCTTCTTCTTCTTCTTTCGGCTGCTCCCATTAGGGGTCGCCACATCAGATCAACTGTTTCCATTTCCTCCTGTCCTCTGCATCTTGCTCTGTCACATCAACCACCTGCATGTCCTCTCTCACCACATCCATAAACCTTATCTTAGGCCTTCCTCTTTTCCTGTTACCTGGCAGCTTCATCCTTAGCATCTTTTTCCCAATATACTCAGCATCCATCCTCAGCACATGTCCAAACCAACGTAATCTTGCATCTCTGGCTTTGTCTCCAAACCTTCCAACCTGGGCTGACCATCTAATATACTTATTCCTAATCCTGTCCATCCTCGTCACACCCAGTGCAAATCTTAACATCTTCAACTCTGCCACGTCAAGCTCTGCCTCCTTCTCATTCTTTACAATGTAGGTAATTCACTGCAATTCATCTTTTAGTTTGTCTATACGTGTGTCTGCATAAGTGTTTGACTGTATGAGTGCATGCATGTTTGTGTATCTAGATATGCATATATATGTGTGAGTGTGTGTGTGTGTGTGTGTGTGTGTGTGTGTGTGTGTGTGTGTGTGTGTGTGTGTGTGTGTATATATATATATATATATATATATATATATGTACATATCAGAATACTGATGGATTAAAATGCAGACACGCAAAGTACTAACACCAAAATATCGACAGTTCATAATCTCAGCAGGTCAAAATATCAACAGTTCATTATATACAGTACTAAAAACACACCTAACCCTCATAGTGAATAAACTACAAAAATGACTAAGCTATACTAAGACAACAGTATAGAATAACAGCAAAAAAATTAAAATCATAGCAATACAACAGGACAATATTTGACTGAATAGTGGTACTATTATGGAAAGGGTTTTTGTAAGGTAAGGAGCAGGGTTAAGGGCAAGGTCAGGGCTAGAGTTGAATAGTTTAGTGTTAGCACATTTTAGTAATGTGGGCAGGTGGCTATCCTTGCAACTGTATTTTACTAATTAGTATGTTCTTTTAACATGTCTAAAAACAGTCTCCTGGAACAGTCTACTGTATCTGATTAACAAATCTTTAGATAAAAAAAAAAAAAAAAAAAATATATATATATATATATATATATATATATATATATGTATATAAAAACTCTATGTTGCTTTATAACTTTCAACTACAAGGTTACAGACAAAAGCGGTGTCTGTGAAGCTGACCTAAATGTTTGATGCTGTCACTTACCTGACACTATCTTATTAAACATCATTGGGATCGGATTACCTGTAATTACATTTTAAAATTTTCCTGTTCAACAGGTCCATTCAAGTACTAAGCAAAAACAAACTTTGTTATCCAGCATCCCTACAGTACTGCAAGAAGATACATAATGATCCAAACTGAGACTCAAGCTATTTACTTAATTTATTAAGGACATTTACACAGCACAGACTGTAAAGACTACCTTATAAAGATGGTCCAGTAATCTACAGCTCTCTTACTGCTGTAATTATTGTTACCACTCTGTAAAGTGACATTTAAAAAATCCATACATGATTCAGTGCTAAACTATTTTTGATTAACTTGTTATTCAACATCATCTCTAGCTCAAAAGATTGTTTGTCACTGGATTGCTTATCATTGCAATGTTTTCAAACCTACTTCTATATAACTTCTTTTTCTAGCATCTGTATAGTTTCATAGATATTACAAATGAATCTTCTGACCATTTACTCCCTGATAATACCCTCAATCAGGCCACACTTCCTTTCTCTAGTAAGCCCACACTACTCAGTACCAGAGTAAATGAGTGGACAACCATCCAGTCATCTAGGTTATGTTGAAAGTAATATAATGAATTATAATGGTTAACATGCAGGGGAAATTTATTCTAGATGTCTTAGAGGTGCTGGGTTATAAACCTGTCCTGCCACCGTATTTTATTTATCTGCTGATAAATATTTATGTCCCTTGTTCTAGCACTAGTGGAGCTATTAGACTTGTGGAGACAGAGATGGTCCAATACAAATGGATCTCTAATGCCACAGTATGTGAGACAGAAATCTCCATTTAGAAGTCTCTAAGATACAGAATAAAGTGCTAGTGCTTCCAACTTCTCTTATTAACTCACAGACTTTAGGCCTGTGATCTTTTTGGTTAGGAACCTTTGGGCCTATTTATTTGAGATATGTTTGGTGAAATACATCTCAATGGGGAATTATTTTTGATCAATGTTCTGCTCAATGCTCTGTATAAGGGATTGATTACCTCTTTAGACCTTAATTACATTCCTTTGGCAATTAGGTGTGCCAAATTAAAGGATTTCCTGACATTTGCTGTCACATGATTGTCAAAAGAGGAAGTTATCAACCCAAGCTCCTTTGTCCCTGTCTACATTTTTTTCTTTTGGATTGATGTATTGTCTACTAAAGAGTACAATGAGAAAATGAATTGTTTACTAAAAGTGATGATGCTGAACTTTTTATAATTTAGTTTCAACCCATTTTTAGTATTTACTGCAAGAAATTAAATGATGATCTATACTGAGACTTCTGTTATGCACTTTAGTGACTGACTTTTACACACCATGCATTGTAAAAAAAAATATACAGATAATCCCATAACTGGCTACTTTCTTACCCGTCTACTACAGTCACTACTATATCATTTGATGTATAGAGAATCCATACATAATTCACTTCCAAACTGCAAAGTGCAAGTTTTAAAAACTGAAACCGTCCATGCTGCTTAGCAATATTCTTAGCTCAAATGAGTAAACTTTCACTGGTGTATGGAATGGCCTAAACCAATGAAATGTCAGAATGTAAACACTTCTCATTGTGGCTGAATCTGGCATTGACTTTATCCTTCTGTGGGATAAAGAATAACTTGGTTAACAGTGTGACAGCTCTGTGCTATGGAATATCTGATTTACTTGACTCAAATGCAAAAAGGAAAATGTATTCTTATTTATAAGGTAGAAAATCCACTACAGGATATCACAGAAAGTTCATTATGAACATACAGATTATGCAGACATTCCTGATCAGTACTAATACAACAGACGTCTTACACTGTCTACTTTACTGATTTGTCATATGCCCATCACCTTTCAAAAATATATTGACCTCCATGTTTTGATTAATACAGAAGATAATTACAGGAAAAAAGTAGAAAAAGAATCGATATCTGAATACAATGGCTGCAGAAAACCTGAATGATTCACAGTTTCCAAACAACAACTTCTGTTTTTATACACATTGTAAGGAAAAGATATTCCCTACGATTTGCATAATATAAAAAATGGCGTGATAGTTTGTGAGTGACAGTGAGAACCTAATATTTGTGTCCACTGTTTGGGTAAGCCTCTATTCAAACTTTAGTTTCTGTGTTCCATTATTATCATGCACTTCAGGAGTATAACAAACCTTATACCAGACATTTGCTGGTGCAATATTTTCTATTAGAGGTTGTTAA
>NC_056730.1:604079830-604237330 GCF_019279795.1 Protopterus annectens | reverse complement strand
CCTGGCCTGTCATCTCAATATTAGGAGTATTAATAACAAGGTGCATGAACTGCATGTTCTCCTGGCTGTCCACTCTCCTGAGATTCTGTATATGAGACCTGGTTAAAACCTAACACTACTGACAATGAAGTGCTACCACCTGGGTATAACATACACAGGCTGGACTGTGTTTCCAGGAAGGGGGGTGGGGTAGCTATACTCTACAAATCAGAGTTGAATGTGACCATAGATGGTAGTCAACCACCTCAGATTAATAACTCCGAAATTCTTGCCACTAGATTTCAACTTAACAAAAGTAAATGCATCAGCATCATCTGTATGTATATTCCCCCAGGTAAAAATATAGCCACACTTGAAGACACCCTTCACTGGCTATCATGTCATTACCCCCAAGAAACCCTACTACTTGGTGACTTTAACATAGACTGGGGCACCTGTTCCTGAGAATCCCCCTTCTACCCACATAAACTTGCATGCATTTACACAAACCATAACCACCCCTACCAGGCTAGGTAAACCCAACCAAAAAGAAAGCATACTCGAGTGGGTACTCATAAATAGTAACCCCCCAACTGTACACTGCTGGTACCCTGCCTGATGACCTTAGTGACCACCTTCTCACTTACATAGTTAAGCAAAAAGCCATTAATCCACAACAACCCTTACTCAGAAAAGTCAGAAACAAAAAATACTTTTACCTTGTCAAATTCCAAAAGGAACTTTACTCCTGTAACTGGTCTATGCTAAAACACCTCCCCTTAGAGGAGGCAGTTGTATATTTTAACAACAGATTTCTTGAAATCCTTGATGTGCATGCACCTGCCCACTCAAAGCATACATAAGCAAAAACTGCACCATAGGTTCATAGGTTCATAGGTAGGTACTAGGCTATCGGCCCTAGGGCCCATACAAGCCTAGCCAAAAAATGTACCCTGGCTTTCGCCACCCAAGAAAATTATTTTCCTGTGCCCCTGTCGAGCAGAGCCACTGAAGTGATCCCCGGGGTGAATTTCCCATTTCCCATCCAATCATCAAGATTTTTCTTGAAGAGTGCTAATGAGGAGCTCTGTTTGACAAAGATAGGTAGTCTGTTCCAGAGTATGGGAAGTCTCTGGGACAGGAATCTATCCCTCCAGCATGTTCTGTTTATTGTGGTGACAAGGTTAAGGTCCCTAGAGCGTGTAGCTCGGAGGGATTGGGATTTCTTTAAGTGGAGCATGTCCAACAGCTCTGGGTTTGACATAGCTTTGTATGTTAGGCAGAGATTGCCCCTGAGTAGGCAATATGCGATGGAGTAAAGCTGTAGCTTTTTGAGACGGTCTGCATAGGGAATCTCTTTGAGGCCAGTAATCATCTTTGTGAGGTATTTCTGTGGTCTTTCCAGTTGTTGTAGATGTCTTGTGAGGTACATACCAAAAGGGGCATTGTACTCTATAATGGGTCTAATAAGTGATGAGTAGAGGGGAACAATGACCTCTTTTTTTCTGGATGAGAATCCTTTTGTGATGAGATGAGCCACGTAGAAGGATTTCCTGACCACTGTGGCGATGTGATTATCAAAGGAGAGACTACTGTCCACCTGTGTCCCAAGGTCTCTTATCACATTTTCGGCATTAAGTAGACTACCAGCTATGTGGTAGTTCATGGGTACAGGGTGTTTACCAAAGGGGATGGCAATACACTTTTTGGCATTGAGCTTCAGGCCATGGCTTTGACACCAGGTATCTGTCTCAGTGAGGCCCTTTTGTAGTTTGTCCAAATCATTAGGAGTTTCGATGGGTTTCTAAAGAATCTAGACTAAAAATTACCAGTAGAAACAAACTTTGGCCTCTATGGCACTCCACCAAAGACCCCCATGATCATGTTAAATACAAGCAAGCTAGGAATAAAACTAAAAAATCCATCCTACAAGACAAAAAAACAATACTACTGTAATTTGCAGACAACTAACTAGAATAATCCTCTGAAGTTTTGGGCAGGTCTGAATAATCTACTTCATCCAGGAAAAACGTCTATCCCTATCCCCGCTGCTACCATTGATAAATCCATTGAGGATGTCTCAGACAGTTATAACTGTTTTTTACTGAGACAATTCAAGCCCTAGCTAGCCAACTACCTCCTAGCTCCCCTGGCACTGATAGTACCACCCCTATAAACCTACTCTCGTGCAGCTTCCAACCAGTGTCCACATCACTTATTCATACCTTGAATAAAAAATTAAAACCCATCACCCTCTCCGCTGAACAACTCCCTGCTGAGTACCTTCAAAAATCAGCTGACACCATTGCCTGTCCAGTATCAATATCAATTAATCGTACCATTGCAGAGGCTAAAATTACCACCATTTGGAAAACATCCTACGTAATTCTGCTACATAAAGGAGATTCCTCCACTGAATTCTCCAGTTATAGACCAATAGCTATACTTTCTCCACTTGCAATGATTATGGAAAAATGTATACACAAACAACTTATGCACCACCTAATCCAGTATCACCTCATGGCTGATACCCAACACGGCTTCCGCCCACACCACAGCATGACATCAGCCCTACTGGCTTTTAGCAATACAATAAACAATAGCAGTAACAATAGTCACATATCCTCAGCCCTCTTCTTGAATCTTTCCAAGGCATTTGACATGGTGGATCACCCACTTTTGATTCACACTCTGCAAACTTTCTGTTTAGATTCTAAAGCCATTCAATGGTTTAAATCCTACCTCAATGGGAGGCAACAAGCTGTTCTCTGGCAGAACAAGCTCTCTAACCTATTACCTAACACCCTTGGAGTACCACAAGGCTCCATATTAAGGCCCCTATTGCTTTACATCTTTATTAACCACTTATATACTGTCATCCCAAATGTCAGTTGTATCCAATATGCTGATGACTCGACCCTGATTTGCTGAGCTACACCTCCTACTGACTTGAAGTCTGCTACCCAGTCCGAATTTAATACAATTGAAAACTGGGTCTCTGAACACCGATCGTTACTAAATCCCCCAAAAATCTAAAATGCTGTTATTCTCACCAACACAAAGGTCTACTGCTTTTACCTTCACCATAAATGCAAAAGACGGCACAATGATCTCCCCTGACCCTTCTACAAAACTACTAGGTGTCATAATTGATAATAACCTAAAATTTGACCTACATGTAAACCAATCAATCAAGACCATCAATAAAAAACTTGTACAGAATAAAAGCCTTCCTAAGCCCTCCAGCTAAGATTGCCATAGCTCGCTCTCACCTACTTTCAACATCTCTATATGCTTAGCCCCTTCTGTCTAATCTAAACAAGTCTGTACGTAATAGAATGTCAACCTGTTATAATCACATTGCCTGGTTTGCCACTGACCTGCCTTTAGAACCCACCACTGCATCAACCTTAAACAGCATGGCTGGCTAGAACTTCCCAGTCTAATCCAATATAACCTTCTGATTATGACTAATAAAATCCTCTATAATCCAGATAATACACCAGCTCTTAAAAATATTATCACCCCCCCATAACAATCCAAGACAACTGAGATCCTTGAACAAACTACTAATTCAGACAATTAAAATTAATGCAGCCGGTGACTCACTCTTTGCAAACTCTGCAGGCAGAGCCTGGAACTTACTTCCAGCTAATATTACTTTGCTCTCCTCCCTAGGCCAATTTAAAACCAAACTCAAACAATATCTGGCACTAAACTGGCTTTGCCACTGCAACAAGCCTGGCTAACTCTCATCATGAATGTGAATAATCTATTAAAAAATCTACTGCTAATTTTTCCCCTGACTGTAACCAGGGGTATCTCTAACCTGTGACTGTATTCATGTTTACTTTGCACTCTTTGTAAATACCATTCTGTAATATGTCTTCATTGTTTTTTTATTGTATCTGTTTGCCTTGGAGCTTTTCTCCCCGGACCTCCGCTGAAAATGGACATGTATCCAGTCGGACTATCCCGGTCAACAAATGTAAAATAAAATAAAAAATAAATAAATGTAAAATCTCTTGCCTCAAGCTTATAAAGTCAGTATAGCATCGATCAGTTGCATTCGTTAAATACATTCCCGCTCTCTGTCTTCGTAAATCTGTCACTGTCAGGTGAGGTTTTAAATCATTTCTAGCCTTGTGCAGGCCATCTGTAGTTCTTGCTAAACTGTAAGAAAGATTTGTAGATTAAAAAAGAAACGGATTAGTAATTGAAACACTGAGTTTGATTAGTATTTTTCTACCTGCAAGGAAGGGGTACTCTGTGTGAAAACATGCTTGAATATGCCCACCACCATAAATATTCACTGATTCATTTCTTAAATTCTCTTAGTTTCTGTTTAGTCATATCATTTTTTTGTATTTTACACTATACAAATTTACCGTTATCCTTTCCACTTATAGTTGTCAAGGCTTTTGCAGTCATGTTGTGTGAATGCACATGAACAACTGAAAAATGCCAGTAGCTATTATTTCATAATGTGAAGCATGACTTGTAATTTCCCTGTGCATTTTGCAAATTAAAAATTCAGTCCTCAGCTGCAGGGCAGAAAAGCTATCAATCAGTATGTTATGCCATTTGCAGTAAATCTAAAAAATAAAACAGAAGGCAGTATGTGAAAGACACCAAACCACTCATGCTTCCTGTTTTTGACATCTGTTCCACCATTTTCCCACTTGTATCACATTTAATTAAAATAATTTATAGTCTAGTAGGTATTTTCTCCTTTGGCAGTTACTTTCAGTTACAGTGTAACTGTTTCATATTAATGCTACATTTATAGTTTACTGTACTCACAAACCTCCCACTGTTTCTCAAAATTCCTTCCTTACCACCTCTGGAGCACAACAAATCAATTAATCATTCCCTTGTGGTCAAGTTTCACACAAAGGATAATATAACTGTCAAGCCATATACCCAACCTTACGTAACAGTTCCCATATGTGTCACTTACTGACACTGCACTCCACACATCTCCACACCTCAATGCTTAATAATGAATAAACAAGGCCTATAATGTGAGCAGGCTCCTTTTAAATTTGGTCATTGGACCCTCTGGATGCTGTGTGTCTGTCATTATGTAGTCTTTTAGATGAACTTCCCTTTATTTGCAGTTAATGTTGGAAGAGTGACAAACAGACTTTTGAATCAATGTTATTTAAATGTGATATTTATTACTGTACATCTCTCAACAAATTTGTCAAATGACCTTCAAAATTTGATGATAAAACTCCTTATTACTTCCAAAAACAAATTATCATGAAGTGGAATGTTTTGGGTGTGCCTTCGTTGAAGGTTGGGCGTCGGGCTGGCAGCTCGGCACCATAAAAAATCTACTGCCAATCATTAGCGGACTGGAGTTCCGCTGTGGCGACCCCTAACCGGGAAAAGCCGAAAACACAAACTAGAATAACACAAATAATTTAGGAGCTAAAACTTTTTTTTGATGTTACATAACAAAAATTAGTATTCTGTGAATACAAGATACAGATGACCAAATAAAGGTAAAATGCTCTTTAGCAGATAATTGCAAACTTTTCAGTGAATGAAGGAAAAAATGTTGAGGATATATGTGTGCATGTATGTGAAGATACAAAATCTTAACATTTTTGTATTAACTGAGTGACTGCTGAGGTCACTGGGAAGACTGCTTTACATCTTTTTGCTCCATATTTTTGTTCTTTTGTATATAATGCATTATTTGCATCACTGAAATGTATCTGCATATGGTTATGCACATACACACAATTGTGCTTGTGTGTGTGTGTGTGTGTGTGTGTGTGTGTGTGTGTGTGTGTGTGTGTGTGTGTGTGTGTGTGTGCATGTGTGGGTTCCCTACAGAATATCAAAATTCTGAAATCTTGAATTTCATATGGTCGAGATAATATGATCGAAGTTTCAGAATTTCGAAATTCTGAACGGAGATCTGCATACAGCGTGGAACAGGAGATTTCCCTTTTCCTCACTGTGGTGCGATCTCTGCATTGGTATATTTAAGTAGTGGGGGTGTGGGGGTGCACCTGCATAAATGTTTAAGTAGCTGTTTTTTTTTGGGGGGGTTGGGTATTCGTTTCAGACTTTTGATATTCCAAAACATCGATCATATGGCTTTGATCATATGAGATTTGATGTTTCAGAATTTTGAGATTTTGAAGTGAATCCACATGTGTGCATGATGGTAGAATGCACAGATCATGAGGAATGCACATCAGTCTGATACCTTGGGGAGGGTCAAAGACAACATGCCTATCACTCACTTTATGTGGCAAATAAGAGCAACAATTTATTTTATTTTACATTTATTTGTTAAGTGGATAAGTAAACCGATCTGTTCTAACCCCCTTTTAACCACGATATGGAGTACAAGGACAAATGTAGCATATATGGATTTTTGCTCACTTTAATTTTTCCAAGTCTTTTGAGTTTCTAATACCTTGATGGAAATAGACCCATTCCTAAGTCAAAGTATGATTAAAGTTCATGAACTTAGCACTGTTTCAATCTTGGATGTTAGCCAGAAGTGCTCTTCACAGTACCCGCAGTGTGCCCAGAAATGACTCCTTCTGTAATTCATACAGAGTTACATGTATCAGTAACATATCTTTGTATGATTGTAACTTTTTTATAAGACCTGTTGGTCCTACTGCTATTGGAAATATGTGGGTATCCTTCTTCCACATTGCCCTATTTTTTTTTCCTGTAAATCCTAGTGTTTCATGACTTTGTGTCTCTCTGTATGTAAGACATTGTAGTCACTGAATGTAGCAAATGCAGTGATCAATGCTACTTTTGTCTTCTTTTCATGGACTACAATATCTGGTTTTCTTGCATCTATTTTTTGCACTGTTGGCAACAGGTGATTCCATGTGATATAAACTTCATCATTTTCTATAATGCTTTGTAGCTCATGATGCCAATGCTTCTCAGCGCCTTCAATATTATAATGTTTGCGCAATCACCAGTGTAACAGTCTTGCCACATTATTATGCCTTTCAGTATACAGTCCCTCTGCCATTAGTGTATCATTCCCAGCAATGAGATGCATGACTGTTTCCAATTCTGTTTTACAAAACTTGCATTTGTCTGTTTCTCCCACCTGTTCAATGGACTTTGTGAACCAATGTGTACATAGTCTACTGTCCTAGGCTGCTAATAACCTATTGTCTTTTTATCGTCTTTTGGTTTAAATTCACCTCTCCTTAACCATTCCTGCATTTGGTCCTGATTGACATGAGCTTGTTCCAAAAGTTTTCTGTAGTTGCAACTACATTTATGCATTTTCCACATTTCTTGTCTTCTCATCTGATCCTTCACCTTATGTTCTTTCTTTTGTGTTTTTGCATACTCAGCTATTGCCTGATTTTTATTTACTTCTGGTTTAATTTCCATTCCCGCTTGACACAGATATGCTTCTGCTAAACTGAGCAGGAAAGTCATCTTAGACTTATTCTCCTCATGTTTTAAAACTTTCACTACATTTGGACCTCGTGAGGTCAGCAGATACGTATGCAGCCCTATGATTGTGGATCTATATACCCAATCTGCTTCGAGGAGGTCCATATCTCCTGCAGAAAGGGGAATATATAATTTTGATATGATCTGATTTCTTTTTAAATCATTTGATAAGCATGAAGCATTTTTCTTGTTTTCCTGTCCAATTGATCCAGTACCTTTGGGGTCAGTCAGTCACACAAAAACTGTAAGTTAGGATAGGAAGAACACATTGGTTTATTGCCTGGACTTTGTTCCTAGATATCAAAGCTGTTTTCAGTATTAATTTTAGTCTTCTAAAATATTCCTAAGTTTTATTCACATTTATTCATGTTTTATTGTTGATCCTTCATCAATTTCCAGATATTTATACACTCTCTCTTGGTCAAGTTTTTTTTTTATATCTCATTTGCCATGTCAAACCCAGATTTGATGAATGCCCTTGGGCAGATAATTCCTGTCCCAGGCTGAAGTTTTCTTGGTGCTGCAGCTCTCCTGCTTTAAAGGTTGCTTACAAATTTATCAAGACCAAATTACATTCTTGTATCATCTGAGAAAGTTTTGACCACTTCAGTTCCTCATCTGATGAACTATACAGTTTTAAATCATCCACAAAAGGAAATTGAGTAGTCTTTACACTTTGTTGTTTTGTGGGATCCAAACCGTAGCCATGACCTAATCTGTTAAGTAAATAGCCTAGTGGGTTATGGAGAAGACAAAAGAGCAGTGGTGACAAAGAGTCACCATGGACTATCTCCCTTTGAAATTTTATCCCTGGAATAATAATTTGTCCTTTATCGTGGCTTAACTGAAAAAATGGGTTGCCACTGTCTCATGGTTGCTATAATGTAATCATTCATTATACAGTGTATCTTATACCTTTGTAAGTACTCTTTTATCCATGAATGTAGGATGCTTTCAAATGCCTTTTGGTAGTCTATCCATGCCATACTTAGATTCTTCCCCTTTTTACAGTTCTCTGTTGTGACTTTATTTAACTGAAATGATCCTTTGTTCCATATGACTTTCTTTTGTTACCCCTTTGTTCTATTGCCATGATTGACTTTTCTTCTAAATGACTATAATATCTATTGGCATCAATTCCAGTGTATATTTTATACATAATTAGGCAAGTTATTGGTCTAGCATTTTTAGGATAGCTTGCAGGTTCACTCTTAATGAGGAATATTGTTTTTCCTGTTGTTAACCTGATTGGCATCTGTTTGTAGTTTTCACTCATAGTTATATCTTCATGTAAAGATGTTAATACTTTTAGCCAGTAGTTAGGTATTGTATCTGGGCCTGCGGTTTTAAAATTAGGAGCTTTTCTTAATTTTGTTTCAATTTCTCTGGCTGTTACTTCATCTAATTTCATATCCTGTACATTTGAACTTCTTATTCTTATTTATTTCTTGTATCTACTCAGCATCTTTGTTATGTTTCGCAGGATCTTCATAGATATTTCTCCAAAATGTCTATTTCTTCTTTTTTTTTGGTGCCGTTTTAATTCCTTTTGCATTGTTTCCCAGTTCTCTATAAAACATTTTTGGGTT
The DNA here is from genome assembly GCF_019279795.1 of Protopterus annectens. Classification (NCBI taxonomy): domain Eukaryota; kingdom Metazoa; phylum Chordata; order Ceratodontiformes; family Protopteridae; genus Protopterus; species Protopterus annectens. The sequence goes on along the minus strand of NC_056730.1, from coordinate 604,228,301 downwards.
ACCAATAAATTGCTTAATTTGTACTTTTCCTTTATATTTATTTGCATATCTGCTAAGTTTTTCTGCCTGTGCTATCTTGTTTATTATTTGCAATAGTATATGACAGATCCTGATCTGTTCTGATACTGTGCATTGCTTTTATCACATCTGTCTTTCAAAGTATTTTTATTGATCTGTTCCCTCTTCTGTACTGTTCCAGCAGTGACACTTCTTGTCTTAACTGATTTACAGTTTTCTCTATTTGATACTTTAATAACTCAATATATGGAAAGTTTAGAGTAACCAATGTACAAACATGATTTTGAAGAAAACCAGGCTGCCTGAAGAGATCACATGTAACACACAAACTGCACAAAGAGAATGATTGCATCCTAGACCCTGGAAATGTGAGGTATGGGTATTATCACTGAGTCATTCTAAACTTGATGTGTGTATTATACTTAAAATAGCATAAAAGAGAACATTTGTGTATTTTGCTGCAGCATTGTAGAGAAAAAACAGTGACATCACCATTCAAATGCCAGGAAGCAAATGCTTAAGGACACAAAAGAAATTTTTTCAAGATCCCAAAAGCTTAGGTTCTGCACTGAGTGCAAAGTGTGTTGTATGCATGTTGTGTTTGTTTTGAAAAATCATTACTTTAATTTATCTTTGTGGCTTCTCCTATCTTTTAGACTGGTACATACTAGGGTAGGGAATACTGTGTCTTGGCAATTAGGATTTAAACTTGAGGAAGAACAATATCTGAAGAAACTGGAAATCTGAAAATGCTACTGTGAGAAGAAAAGTAGTACCTTTCTGTCCCCAAATTATACCTGGGAAGAATACAGCAATTATTTCAAAATTTTCCAAATATACTGATGCACGCAGGAAGATTAAATTATTTTTAAATGAGTTCTGTGTTCCCTAGAAAACCTCTGTCCTAGCTTTTTTTTTTTTAATTCAATCACTTACTTGCTCCTGGATGTTTCTCTGACTATTTAACGTCATACAACATATCTTAGTGTAATAATGTTCCCCTTCATAATATATCATGCACACTTTCTTGTTGGACTTAGTACTTCTAGTACTACTGGGAAGTGTTATGATTTGTGTAAGCACATTAGAGCTCTGCAGCTCCTGTTTGCGCTCAGCTAAGCACAGCTAAGCAGGGGTGTGTGCCTGAGGTTGCTAAGCTGTGCTTAGCTGGTTAAAGAAAAGCTAAGTGTGCTCGTGTACAGGGAAGGGTCACATCTGCTGAGCAATGTTTATACTGGAGCTGTAGGTTTACAAGGCACAGCGCGGGGCATAGAAGTAGGGAGAAAATTGAAAAAAAACCCGAAAAAGCTTAGAAAAGTCAATCAACTATAAATGACTAATACACCCTCTGCCACTAACACTGGCCCATTCAAACCCCTCACTAATGAAGCTGGCAGGTGGAATGTATCATAGTCAGCCAATCACACAGGCTGCATCTGCAGCACACCAGTATAAAATATGCAGGCACCCTTCAATCTGACTTTTCCAACATACTCTGCACCATTGGAGTACACACTTGGGGGTTTTAACTGGCAAAATGATAGGGTCTGCTGCTGCTTTGCTGCATCTGTACATGCTACAGGCTGAAGTCAGTGATGGTGATGATGCTGAGAACTGGCCTAGACTGTGGAGGAGAAGAGTGTTCAGACCCAGGGTAACCTTTCAGGGCTACATGAGTTGGAGATAGTAGAGTGCTACAGGGGGGACAGGGACATACTACAGCAACTAGCTGAGCTCTGCTGCCCTCACCTCAGACCCAGATCCAACAGAGGGGAACCCATCCCAGTGGAAACAAAGGTATGTGTAGCCTTAAGAATACTAGCTACAGGTACTTTCCAAAGACCTACTGGGGACATCATGGGGCTCTCACAGGCATCTGCATCCAGGGTACTCCACCAGTTCATGGATGTCATGCTAACACACACCACTGAGCACGTATATTTCCCCAAAACTCCTGAGGAGAGGACCACCAATATGTGTCTCTTCCCCCATGTAGCACACTACCCAGAGGTGCTTGATGCCATTGACTGCACTCATGTCCACATCAAAGCACTACCTGGTGAGGAGGGTAGAGTCTACATCAACCGCAAGCGGTATTGCTCCAACTGCCAGGTCGTGTGCAATGCCCAGGGCATTATCATCAATGTGCGTGTGCTGGCAGCCCTGGCAGTTATCACATCTGGCATGCATCACAGCTTTACTAGGCATTTGCCAGGAGGGACATCCCATATGGCCATCTAGTTGGGGATGCTGGCTATGCACTGGAACCATGGATGATTACACCCATCAGAAATGCATATACACACCCATTAAAGAATGCAATAATGAGGCACATGCAGAAACTAGGAACATCATAGAGTGTGTGTTTGGGCTGCTCAAGTCACGGTTCCACTTCCTTGACATATCTGATGGAACTCTGCAGTACTTTCCAGCCACATGTGCACACATGATCATAGTATCTGTCATGCTACACAATATGATCCTGTGGAAACAGCTATGGCAGGAAGATCACAGGGAAGGGACACACAGCTCCCCACCAATGCCAAGGTCCCCACAGGCAGAAGGGGACTTGGAGGAGAAACCACCAGAGCCTGTCCCTGTAGGCAGATGTAGGTGTGCCCAGTACACCCTGGCCTTGGCAAAGAGGAAACGCATAGCACATACACTGACACCCTAGGGACCCAGGGACTGACACCTCACTCTGACTTGCACACACAGTAAAAAGGATGCCACACACACATTTTTTTTGCCTGAATTTCCTTATGTTCTGACTGTGCTTTTCAAACATTTTGGAAATATAGAATATATTTTAGAGCATTTATTATAACTGTAATTGCCTTAATATTGCTACAACTCAAGTGCTCTAGGTTGCACTGCATCTGAAGTGTTTGTGTGTTTTAGCTGCTTTTCTGTATATATAGACTTCTCTGTGTATGTAGACTAGCTACTTATTCTGCTGTGTTACTGCCTCTTAAATCGTTTTCCAGTTGTGCACTTGCCTTGCTTCATTTAAAAAGTTTTAAATTGCTAATTTTGTAGAGTTTTGATTGCATTTACTGTTTAGGACTACACACTCAAGTGTGTTAGCCTTTTCTGTGTTTATTTACTGTATTATTGCATTGTTTAGCCTGTTTCAACAAAAAAATATATACTATCTTGTTTGCTCGTTTCCCACCTTTTCTAGCCAGTCCATATCCCAGGCTTTGCTTGTCTCAGGACTTTATTTTCTGTGCTCAGAGCTATCCAGGCCTTGCTGTGGTAGAGGGAAGTCCTACTGCCTACCAGTGGGACTGGTGAGCATTGTACTGCCTATCTAATGCTAGAGGAGTGGTTTCCAGCTCTGAAATTGTAATTTTATTAGCCTTTTTGGGCTGATTTCTATCCCTTTCAACTTTCTGGCTTAGAAACACTTGTGTTTGCACATTTTTCACATTGTGCAGCACTACGAGGCTACAGTTAAACTATTCCAGGTGCCAGAAAGTCTGCTCTTTAAATTTTCCCTTAAAACTAGCTGGTTTCTCAGTAGTAGCACTAAAATCTGACCCCTGTGACTAGCACTTGCTCTAGAACCTGCTGGAAAGTACTAGGAAGCCTGAAACTGATACAAGCACTCACCTTGTCAATAAGGAGAAATTAATCATAGACACTAAACAGCCTACACTTGCAAAGTACCTTGCAAAGGTAGGGAAAACAGCTCTTAAACTACAAAAAAGCACCTAAACAGGCATGTCCAAGGGTCAGCTTCCAGTGATTTCTCCTGTACACCTGGTGAATCTGGGCATACTGGGGCAATGCGGCAACTGCCTCATGTACACAGACAATCCTCTCCTCCTACCACCCAACACTACAACCTGCGAGAGATGCACTTACATAACCAAACTGGAAGCAAAGCTCTCTCCGGTCAAGATTGTGCTAGACAGTCAAGAGGAGAAAGCTAACACCTGCATTACACCTCTAGCAACTCATAGCCCTTCAAAACCCAAACCATCAACACCCACACATAGCAACACTAAACCCACATATGCGGAGGCCCTTAACATTAACCTGCCCAAGCAACAAGGACTTCTGAATCTGAAACGCAAACAAACACCAGTCACAACCAAAGTGACAAATAGCTCACAACACCAGTGTGCCACCCAACAACAGCCCCTAAGGCAAGACAATGTACTCAATACTTTAGTCATAAGTGACACTATAGTCAGGCACACTGATGTCCCACTAACCAGGCTGAACAAGGAGAAAATTACAGTCAGCTGCCTGTCGGGTGCCAGGATCCACCACATAATGCATGCACTCAAGTCACTCCACAACAAGTACAAATACGACTCTGTCATTGTCCATGCTGGAGTGAATGACTTGAGATGTACCTCCCTGGACTACATGAAAAGAGACATGGAAGAGCTCTTGGATCATGCGAACCAGGCAGGTATGACCCTAGCCCTGAGTAGCATCCTGCCTTCGCCCAGAATGATACCACAGTATAAGGACAAAATGATTGACTTCAACAGTTGGCTAAGCTTCTGGTGTCATTCAAAGGGGATCCAGTATTTGTCTGCCTGGGAAGACATGATCGACAAACCATGATGCTTTGCCAGAGATGGTCTGCACCTGCCACCCCTGGGATTCAGGTTACTGGCTAAAGCTCTTGCCACCCCTATAGTGCCTTTTTTAGGCAAGGTTCAAAGGATAAAACCACCACCATAACAGATACAAGCATGCAAAATCTGAAGGTAATGCTACTCAGTGCTAGAAGTCTAAACCGCAAAATGCAGCCTCTCAAGGCACTCCCAAAAATGGAGAACATCGATATCTGTGTAGTGACTGAGACCTGGTTCAAGGCTCCAGAGAGCACCCCTGCAATACCAGGCTACAATTCTTACCACACTTTTTGGCCACAAAACCAAGACCGAAACACTAAAGGTGGAGGTCACCAAGTATATTCACACCTCCAGGCTAGTTGCCCAACACAATGCATCTGAAATTCTCCAGGTGCAACTAACACTAGGAAAGACTGCAATCCAAATTGTAGCTTGCTACATATCCCCCACCATACCCCAAGATTCTCACTACACCTTCCTAAACATACTGGAAAATATTAAGTTGCAACCAAACACCCTAATACTGGGTGATTTCAACTACCCTGCCATTAATTGGGAAAACTACTTGGGTACCAACTGCTTTCCCCAACGGTTCTTGGAATTCATAAATTCCAATGCTCTGGATCAACTAATCCATTGTCCCACCAGGGGCTCCAATATCCTAGACCTTGTCATTAGCAACATGGGAGATAGATGCTCCACACCAGTGGTCACCCCCTCATTGGTCAGGTCTGACCATAAGCAAATCACCCTTGACATCCACATCCCACCCCACCCCCCCCAGTAAGGAACCCTCCTTAAAAAACTTCTCCAAAGCCAACTTCATGCTACTGAAGTCAGAAGTGACAAACTTCACGACACCCACGCAGACGAGATCTGGAAGTTCGACTGCAGAATCCTACAATAAGGCACTGTACGAGCACATCCACTTGTGCATGGATTGTGCCATCCCAAATAGAACCAAGATGCTCTTCTCCAAAAAAAGGAAGCCGATCTGGTGGTCCCCTGCTATAAACAATCTATACAACAGAAGGAAGAAACTGTTGCAGAAAAGAGGAAAATCCAGGATGCAAAAAACTCCCTCACCAACCTCAGTAAGAAGCTGAGATCCCTCAGAAAATACTCAAAAGCTAGTTACGAAAATAAAATTGCCAAAGATTCCAAAGACAACCACAAGGCATTCTATAGTTATGTCAAGAATCTAAATGGAAATTCTCAGATGTGCTCTGAGCTACAACAGAATGGCATTAAATATACTGATCCAAAGGATATTGCCAATATCCTGGCAGATCGATTTAGTGCCAACTTCACACCCCTCTCACCCCCTAAAGGGCCCATCTCAATACCAAAAGATTGCCAAATTCTGATAATCACAGCCACACAGATAGAAACAGCACTCTCTAAAGCTAGGAATATGGCATTCATGGGACCAGATGACATCCCAGGCTGTGTACTACATGAACTACAAAATGAACTGGCACTCCACCTAAGTGTCATGTTTAATCATAGCCTCACCTCAGGCTTCATGCCCACTGAGTGGCGCACAGCTACAGTTATCCCACTGCACAAGGGAGGATCTGCCTTGGATCCCGGGAACTATCGTCCCATCAGTCTGACAAGCCTAATCTGCAAGGGCATGGAACTCATTATCATGGAACTTCTAAACAGGGACATTGACAACCTTCAAACACTGGACCCCACCCAGTTTGGGTTTGCGAAGGGCCGATTTTGTCTCCTGAATCTGATTGACTTCTTTGAATCGTCTCCAGAGCTGTGGACGAGGGTAAGGCAGTCCACACAGCCTATCTGGACCTCGCCAAGGCCTTTGATACCACCCCCCACTCTGGAATCATAGATAAACTTACTTAGCTGGGCATAAATCCCTATGTCACTCCATGGGCTGCCAACTGGCTTACTGACAGAACCCAGACTGTAAATGTAGCCGACTCCAAATCTAGCTCCAGACAAGTGACAAGTGGAGTACCTCAGGGTTCAGTCCTGGGACCACTTTTGTTTGGCATATACTTCTCTGAAGTACAGGCCAACACTAAGGGACTCTGGCTAACAAAGTTTGCAGATAACTGCAAACTGGGAGCCATTATTGGATCCCCAGGTGATGTGGATATTCTACAAAAGGGCCTTACAGAAACAGATGCCTGGTGCCAGAGCCATGGGCTCAAGCTTAATGCCAAGAAATGTATAGTTATCCCCTTTGGAAAAAAAACATGTACCCATGAACTACCACATAGGTGGCAGGACATTAAACATCGAAAGTGTGATGAGAGACTTAGGGACACAAGTGGACAGTGGTCTCACTTTTGATAACCACATCGCCACAACAGTCAGGAAATCCTGCTATGTGGCACACCTCATCACTAAGGGCTTTTCATCCAGAAAAAAGGAGGTCATTGTCCCTCTATACTCATCTGTCATTAGACCCATTATAGAGTATAATGCCCCATTTGGTATGTACCTCACAAGACATCTGCAACAGCTGGAAAGGCCACAGAAATATCTCACTAAAAGAATCACAGGCCTAAACCAGATGCCATATGCTGACCGTCTAAAAAAACTCCAGCTATACTCTATGGCATATCGTCTACTCAGAGGTGATCTCTGCTTAACATACAAGGCCATGTCAAACCCTGAGCTGTTGGACACGCTCCACTTAAAGAAATCCCTCAGAGCCACACACTCCAGGGATCTAAACCTTATCATCACAATGAACAAAACATGCTGGAAGGATAGGTTCCTGACCCAGAGACTCCCCATACTCTGGAATAGACTGCCCATACATGGCAAGCAGAGTGCCTCATTGGCCCTCTTCAAAAGGAACCTTGATGATTGGATGGGAGATAGGAAATTCACCCCGGGGATTATGTCAGTCGCCCTGCTAGACAGGGGCCCAGAGAAGTAAATATTGTGGGAAGAAATTTCCAGGGAATTGTTATGGCTAGGCTTGCATAGGCCTTAGGGCCGATAGCCTAGTACCAGCCTTTGAACCTATGAATCACACTACCTGTACCTTACCATGTATAGGCTGTGTAGTGCATGCATCCAGCAGAGTCAGCCCCGAAGTACTGCCCTCACAACTGCTGCAAGCACAAAGTAAGTCACTCTTCTTCTTAACAACAAATGAATGGAGTAGTAAACTGTGGTAGCATATCTATAGTACTGTTGCATGTATGCAAGGGAATGGGGTGGTCTGCCAGGATAGTAGCAGACAACTGACAGCTATGTAGGACAACAGGAAATGTCTGCCAAATGCTCACTGCCCCAGAATATGCAGTGGTCCCCAAGGTACCAAAGCTCACTGCAGTATATGTGGGGAACTAAGAAACTGCGGGGTCATAGGTCACATGCATGGATGTCAGTGTTGGAGTCCCAGCCATAAAGAAATATGTGGCATAAGCCCACAAATAGGGACAGTTATGAAATATTGCTCTTACAAACTTAGACAATGATATCAGAACAGGTCTTGCAGTTGCATTAAGTCTCTGAAGGGTAAGAAGTCTGATGAAACTCAAATGTCTGTCATTACTTTCTAACTTCCGTCTTAATCCATATGCCAGTATTTTTCAAGACAACCACAATAATATGCTAAATGGACCCAAAATATGAAGCAAACATCTGGACAGTCTGTGGAAATTTGTACAACTGAGAGATATGCCCCCCTCCCCCAACACACTCATGTTCCCATAGAAATGCAGTAACATTTATGTTTGTAGGGTAATAGCAGCAGACCACACATTCCCACGGCTGTCCCAATCAACTTGCTAACTTATATATCCACAATATGCAGGGGTGAATGTGCTATGTCTGTGCATGGTTAATACTGTCAGGAAGTAAACAGCACTTAGTGTTGGCTGTTGTGGCTTTATAGTCTAAGTACTGTGGTTGACAGGGTCCATGGGTCGAGACTGGCCATGCCAACTATTTTGCATGTCAGCTACACCTATGCTAGGAGTTGTATACACTGTTTAGAAGTCAATATGTGTTACTGGGATAGGGGACCACACATATGGACAGTACACAGCTTTGAGTAATCTACACAGTGCCTAGTAGAACAGGAGGTTGTCACAAGTCAGTGTAGTGCCAGGTTATAAATGGCTGCCATGTTACTCTTTCAGTACTGACAACAAGTCAGTAGGCACCATCCAAAGCCCTGGAATGACAGGGTGTCACAGAATGTCCACATGTATGCCTCATATATCTGTTCTACTTGTCATAATATTGCATTTGCTTGTCAAACTATGTGCAAAAGAATAAAGGTTGATGTGAGAACATCAATGACAGACAGTTGAGAAGCAGATGTCATATGCATAAAAAAATGCAAGCTAATACAAAACCGTTCTTCCAACTGTCTACATTTGGAAGAGCAATATTAACACCCTGTCCCCATGTCTGGGTCAGTGTCTGACTGTTATATATGGGCCTGTCCAGATGTTAGTCTATAAGAGTTTGACAGCTATGGCCAACATGTAGCCTTATAATAACATTGCAACTCAAGCCGTCTGATAACCACAGCAGATGTAGGAGTGCAATAATAGACAACCTGCTAAACAGGTACAGTCAGAGGTGTGAAGTCCATAACCCTTTGTGTGAGGTTATGACCTCTACTGCACTCACACCATAACTACAAATACATAACAGCAGCAACTGTTGACAAAGCCTGTGACTGGACTACAGAAGGACAGAGACACATATAAGGGGAAGGGGAACCACTGGCCAAACAAACGGAGAATGTGCACACCAGAACAATTTGTGTAGTAACATAGGTTCCCTGTAGTGTATGTAGTTAGTAAACAAATGTTTGTCAGTGGTTTATAACATTGCTCTATACTGGTCTGCCACTGACATACTAGGAAACCACAGTGCTATGTAGAATATACCACACATATTATGGAAAACTCTGCTCAGTCCAATGCATTTTGTACCTACACCAGGATACAACTCGGTTAATAAGGATAGCACACAGCCAGGAGATCCCCAGCTAGTATATCACTGAGGTGCTGGACTGTTTACACAGGTTCATTAGCCAATCGGCTATAGCACACAAAATCCTGGACTGGAGTACAGCTAGCTCTGGAATGGAGTCCAACTCTTACTACTGAAGGTCATACTCTTACACGTAGAAAATTACAGTCCATGTCTAAACTCACATCTGACTATACAACTGTGTTGTCCATATATGTCTTTGCATACAGACAGTTATGTACACCTTAACTGTCTCTCCCTATTCCCATCAGACAGGATTACCCTCAGCTATCTGTAGGTGGCACATATGTGATATATCTGCATCTGTTGAGTGTGATATATATATATATATATATATATATATATATATATATATATATATATATACTGTAGGTAACATATACAAATATATCAATTATAGACAGGCAGAGACAGGGGGAGAGAGAGACAGACAGAGACAGAATGAGAGAGAGAGAGAGAGAGAGAGAGAGAGAGACACCCTGAAAGGCATAGAGTGATGTCCTGATGCAGATTTTTGCACATCAGTTGTAACCAGTGGCACATGCCAGTATGGAGGTGAACTCTGTTGTGTAATAGTACTGAGGTAGAGGTTGTAATCTCACATCACCTGCCTTGTGTGTACGTGTGTGTGTGTGTGTGTGTGTGTGTGTGTGTGTGTGTGTGTGTGTGTGTGTGTGTGTGTGTTTCTAGGTTAAAGTATTTTCAGGCCTTTTCCACCTAGTAAATCCCCCATTGCCCTACTTTACAAGGCTTGTTGATGTCATTCACCTTAGAAACACCTTTGGACATCCTTCAGCCATATAAGCTCCATGGCGCATGCGATACCTGTGTATCACTATAATACATACAACTAGATAGGTATGGGCTTTAATCTCAGCCCTGGCAACTGTGTATGTGTTTCTAGTTTAAAGCATTTTAAGGCCTTTTCCACCCAGTAAACCTCCCATTGCCCAACATTACAAAGCCTGCTGATATCATTCACCTTAGAAGCACCTTTGGAAACCCTTCAGCCATATAAGCTTCATGGTGCATGCAATAAGTATGTATCACTATAGTACATACAACTAGGTAGGTAGGGGTTTTAATCTCAGCACAGGCAATTGTGTGTGGAAGTTTCTAGGTTAATGTATTTTGAGACCTTTTCAACCCAGTAAACTTCCCATTGCCCTACTTTACAAGGCTTGCTGATGTCAGTCAACTTAGAAACAATTTTGGAGAGTCTGTAGGTGTGTAATATCTGTAGCACACATGATAATGATGTAACACCATAGCACAGAAAACTAGATAGATAGGGGTTCTAGTCTCAATACTAGCAACTGTGTGTGTGAGAGAAATAAGCATATCCTGTGTGTGTGTGGGTTATACCATTGTAAGGCCTGTTCCACCTTTGTGACCCCCCCATTGCATTTCTTTATGGGGCCTGTTCATGTCATCCACCTTAGATCCACTGTTGAACACTTTCTAGGTGTGTATAGGCTTTGTGGTGCATGCAATAAATAGGTAGTACTATAGTACATGCAACTAAATAGGGGTATGAATCTTAATACAGCCAACTGTATATATGTTTGTGTGTGAAGCATATCCACTGTGTGTGTTGGGTATAACATTTTAAGGCCTGTTGACCCCCTCCCTTTGGCATTACTTTAAAGGGCCTGTTGATGTCATCCACCTTAGATGCATCATTTTAAAGTCTACATGCCATACCACTCACCTGTTCAGATGTATGTAGAATGCCCAGATGTTTGCAACATATATGTGGTCTGTGTCTCATAACAATGGGTTCTAATTATGTCAAATTATTGGCAAATCCGTGAGAGCTGACATTAGTGACAGACATGTCAGCTTCAGATGTCATATCCTTCTGAAATGACATGCTGATGCAAAACATGTTACCCTATCACTTGTCTAGGTTTGTAAGAGCAATATGTGAGAAGTGCCCCTATTTTGGGGGGGGGGGGTTATCCCACCATTCATGAAGGCATTCCCAAGATTAATTGCTGTAAGAGATTGTGAGTTACATCCCCAGCATATAATCTCTGTGGTGCCTGCGGTATGTACGTAGCACTATAGTGTAGAAAAGTAGGTGTTCTAATCTGACTATTGCTGAGTGTATGTGTTTCTGTATGCATATCCCCTGTGGCTGTCTTGCCTGTGTGTATGAGATGGTTATATGATTTTATGTGCCTATTCCACCCTGTTAAACCCCCATTGCCAACCTACTGAGTACCCCTACAGATATCATCCACCTTAGAAGTACAGTTACACATTTTCTAACACAAAGGCACTGTGGTGCGCACAATAGTCATGTCAGTCTGTATTGTACATAAGATAGGTAGGTGTTCCAATCTGAAAAGTGTCAACTCTGTGTGTTTCAATGCATGTCCCCATGCAGCAGTGTTTGTGTGTTTGAGATGGCTCTACCATGTTAAGTATCTGTTAACCCCCACTGGCAATCCTAACATCCCTTGCTATTGTCACTCACCTGAATAGGAGTGGCAGACATTGCAAAACTATAGTAGCTCTGTGGTGCTTGTGTTATGTATATAGCACTATTGTATGTAAAACTAGGCAGGTAGAGGTTCTACTGTCAACAAGGGCAGGTCATGAGTGTGTGTGTGTGTGTGTGTGTGTGTGTGTGTGTGTGTGTGTGTGTGTGTGTGTGTGTGTGTGTGTGTGTGTGTATGTTTGTATATCCCCTTGAAGCAGTCTAATTGTGTTACAGCCACCAGCATACCTCTCAAACCCTCACAGAAAGAAATCTGGTTAAAGCCATATAGAAAAGTGGAGCAAAGGCCAAACATTGAGCATAACCTTTACATATTGCTGTGACATGCAGGTTGTACATTTGAATGCATTTTCCAAAGGGTATGAGTTGTGACATGACAATGTCAGTCATTAACCTCTAATGTTAGGCTTTCTTGATTTTCCACCAATTTGCCAGAAAACCACAATGTTATGACAAATGGAATTAAAATATGTGTAAAACATCAGGACGTTCTGCAGAAATATGTAGAGGTGAGAGGTATGGCCACCATCTGTAACACATTGCAGGTTGCAGTCCAGATATGACAAGGTGTGACCTGTGACAACAGCTCAAAAAATACAGAGGTCCCCAGAGTATAGGACAACAAACATTTCATAAAGTTGTCTACTAATTGCATAGAGCAGTTATTGCACATCAGAATCACTTTAATGTCATGACAAATAGAATGAGTGAAGGTAATGTCACACAAAGAAACTGTCATTTTAACAAACAAAAGGACATCCTGTGTATTGCACTTGCCATGGGTATGGTATGTCCTGCAAACTGTCACATTACTACAAGACATGTCCTACAGTCCACATTTGATAAGGTGTCAACCACAATCTGTGTTGCCTATGTGCATGGAATAAGTAGACATGTGAAGTTGCTATGACTACTTGCTGCCCCCGATGACCCACATGTATCTAAGCATGAATGCTAACTGCCACCACACACATATGTAGATACTGCCTAAGGCTGTGTCAACTGTAAATAGTGTGCAGTCAGTCATTGAGCCACAAACGTCTGTTAACAGACTGCAATGGGCCATACAGTGGGTATGGAATGGTACCAAGGTCCTGGCCTTAAGCTGAATGCAGACAACAGTGTCAGCATACCATATGGAAAGAATATGGCCCCACTATTTCACACATCAGCAGCAACCCCATAAAAACACACACTGTGATGACAGACCTAACAATGTTGCATTCAGGCAACAAGTAGTGGCAGTGGTCAGAAAAGGCTTGTATGTGGTTCACCACATAGGTAATGGGGCTGCATTCAGACAAAAGGTGGACATTATCTCTGAATAGTCCTCAGTCAGTGCAACAATATATTAGCAGCATGACTGGGCTGCAATGCATCTATGCAAACATCTGCAGAAACTTTAAAGGCTATGTTAACACCCACAAAGGTCATCCATGGCCCTGAACACCTGTTTTACACAGACAGTCTCTAATCAGTACTGCCCCAGTGGTTATCAGCCAGGTTGTCCACAGGGGTCTGTGGCATGCCTAGATGGCAACGTTGTGATCAGCCCTTCAGCAGCTGTCCCATATATGAAAGTATAACTTTGTGGGCATTACCGACATGACAGGTCTGAATCACATATGACACAGCACAAAAAGCTGATGGAGAGACAGGTTTGTCAAGCAGAGGCTGTCCTGTCTCATGAATGCACTCCTCAAACATGCCAAACACAGTACCATGTAGACCCTCATCAACTGCTTCAAGGTTGAGTGGATGGGAAATAAAAAGAAACATCTGTCCCAGGGCTCCAACATGTGTCCATCATTGCCATGGCTAGCATGTGCTGATCAATGATTGTGTTGGGGGCGAAATAAGGGATCCATGTCCAGTACTCTAGTAACCTCCTCTGTAACTATGAACCTGTGATCCTAACACCCAGATGACATGTATCAGGACTAGCTTGCTGTGTCAAGGGGTATGCATGCAAGGTTACGCTGTCTGTTCCCATTGTCCCTCACACACTGTTCTAGACATACCTTGGTGATGAAAAGGTGTCTGTGTTGCCACCCTGCATCTTGAGCATCTGTAATGACAGCAGCTCATGATGACTTACACATGAAGACACCCAGAACAGAAACAGAATAAGGTCTGTGAGACAACAGTCAGTCAGCAATACTAACAGCAATAAAGCATCATGGCACAAAGGTGCATACACTTTGATGCATATGCATGACAATTGGCAGCAGATAGCACCTTACAGGGCATAACACTGCTACACTACAAAATGCCATTACCTGTACTAGATTCACCCTGTGCATCAGACACATATTAGCATGTCCCTGCATCAATGGAATGGATAACAGGGATGTGGCACAGGTATCATCACATGCACAGGGTGTGGTGTGGGGTTGCCAAAGGCCTAGGCTGTGACATACAGTTGACATCATGTGTGTGTGTGTCTGGAGGGGTGCTAGTCAGCTGGGCCATGGAGAAGAGTGGTGTATGTCTGCCAGTGACCTTCATGTGACAGTGCTATGAGAGTGTGTGCATGCACACAGTCAAGCCATGTGCTAGCCCTACACGAGGGTATGTTGGGCAGCCTTGGAACATGCATGGCAGAATGTACAGTTCTCTGTCTCCTTTGAGCACCCCTGTCAATCTGCCTGTGTGGGACCTCGCCAGCTGTCTGGCTATGGCTAGTGTCTACAGTCTCAGACGCCATAGTCGTCACACTACCCTGTACGATGCCACCACCCTCAGACTGCCCAATATCTGTTGCTGCTGGGGACTCAGTATGAGTTAGCATACTGACCATGTGTAGGGACATTGGGGGTGGAAATGGGATGTCAATCAATTGGACAGAGTCATCACCCAACAACCCCACCTATGCCTCACAATGGCCACCATTATCATCAGTGTCCAATGAGACACTGACATCAGGTTGTGAGGGTGACACACTCTGACCCCCATAGTCAATTCCTGTACTATAATGTTTGATGACACACACACACACACACACACACACACACACACACACACACACCCACACACGTGAGGTGCCACAAGGGCATTATACAGGCCGCACCTTCTGACTGATGCCATGCACAGCACACAATCAAACCACAACAGACACACTCTGGACAGGCCCTCAACAACATGCTGTGCAACTATGTCCAGTTAATGTTGCTAGTACTATACACCTTTGAGATACATGAGAAGTCAGAGTATGTGATGGACTTTCACCTAACACACAGTGCACCCTTGTACACAATAGTAATGCACCCCTATATAGCACAGTGGCTACACCTATACCAAACTACATGGAAATATGTTACAGCTCCTGCAAATATGCTACTGTGATTACCAATGTGATGCACTGCAGTGAACCCCACCACAAGTGAACATGGAACATATTGCAATATGGTTACACTTAACAGTTGTGTGCATGGCAAACTGACAGCCCTTAACATGCCTAGGGTATAGGTGACCCATAACATGATAGTTCACACTCACTGGCTACAGGTTGATGTTCCCCAGCCACACCAGAAGTACATATGGAGTTGTGGGGGAGAGGTGTTGTCAGCACATGAACATATGGCAATGGTATAGGATATGTGCATTTATCAACATGTACAGTACAAGCTGTGATACCACCTAACTTGCTGACATTCACAATACATGTGCACATGTATGCATTACAAAACCCCAAACACAGATGTAGATTTACCTGACATGTGTACAGGTATGCAAAGGCTGCCACTATGAATGATACAGTATTAACATGATGACCACTGGAGGCTTACCTGGACACTCCTCAGCTGTGGACTCTGTGCCACCCACCTCCATGACATATGTACTGATGCTTTCCTGTGAGCTGGTGGCTGTCGCCAGGTTTTCCAGGAACTCCTCTGTGGCTGAGAGTGGTGGTTGTGTAGCAGACCCTCCACCTGTGCCAGCAAGGTCCCTGGCAATAACTGCAGCCCTTTGCCGTGCATGGTGTATGAAATTAGTGGCGAGGTATCGAACCTGTTCTTAGCTGCTGTCCCGGTGGCCCATATTATTGACTGTGGCTACCAGTTCTGCCCACAGGGCAATGTGTTGTTGCAGGTTTTGGCAGCTCCTTCCCAACAGTACCCGATGATGGAATCTCAGGGCATCAATGACGGTGGCAGTCTCGGCTTCTGAGAAGAGGGGATTGCACCTTCTGTACATTCCATCTGAATAACATGAAAAGGGGAACACATCACAGGACTGCATACATTGCTCACCATTATGTACAGACTCTGCACATCCACTATTGCCAGCACTATCCACCGCTAACTCCATCATACCCTTACCATCTACCAGCACAGTATGTCTGTGGGTATTGGCAACATACTGGCATTATAGCTTGCATTGCCTCCCTGATCCTGATGTTTCTTGCTACTTGCTGCATGTGCTATGAGGTGTTGCACTGCATGCAGCTGTTGCACCTATTACTGCTTGGTCATTGGGTGTCTACATGGCCTGCTTTGGTGTCAGCCTCCTACTGTATTAGTAATCACCTGGTCTGTAGGCCCACCACTCAGGTCTGCCTGGTCTTCCCCCATCAGATTCTGGAGTATATGGCTGGAAATTGTTCTACAGTTTCCCCAGCCATTGTGGTTTATATTGGTGTCCTGGCATTGTGTAGCACCTGCCTCACATGCACAGATGGACAGCCATCTACAAACACCACCAATATTCATACTGTGTGAGAGTTGGAATGACTTTAGGAATCTGCAGTCCATGCTCTATGCCTGTCAGTGCTGCATATCTGTCCCCAAACTGGTTGCCAACACAATCAGTACACCTCACACACCTACATAACACGCACAATCATCTGCAGTGCTCCTCAACGTACACATCCACAAACAAAAGGGATCTCTGAGGCAAAGACACACATGAATGCCACAGTCATAAACAGCACATAACACACATGGCCACACACCTGTGTCCCACAGCCACATAGGCTTCAGCCCATGTTAAACATGTTACACATAGGGACTCCAGTGGAAACACACTGGTGTGCCTCTGACCTGGCTGTGCATGTGGATGGTCACAGATACTTTTGTGTCAAGTGACAGACTCCACCGTGTTGCATACACACTGCTGTCTCTCAACAACAGGTACTGTTATGGGTCTGTCACAGTACATGTTGGTGTGCCTGACCTGACCTGACATGTATATCCCTGGACTATATGCAGTGAGAAATGAGTGTGCACACAGGTTATGTGTCTCATGCAGGTATGTCCATAGCCTTATGCAGTATTACTCCGTCACCCAGACAGATACCGCAATACAATCAGGGAATGATTGCCCTTTACATGTCCACATTTCTTTAGTGATATTCCAGGGGGTGATGTGGTAAACAAACCACAATGTTCTGCGAGAGATGGCCTCCATCTGTTTTCACAGGTCTTCATGTGTCTGGCAGTGGTTCCCGCCAGCCACATAGTGACTCTATGAGTAACACTGGTGAAGTTATCACTACCAACATACAAGTGTCAGTGCAGCACATATTGAAGCCCATGCTGCTAAACGCTAGAGGTGTAGACATGACTTTGCCCTCATTGTAAACATTCCTAACCCTGGTAACTGCAGATATCTGTGCAGTCACACAGACCATGGCTCAAAGGTGCAGATAGCACCCCAGCCTTAGATGGTCAACCATCTTATCATATATGCAGAAGTCAAAGTGTAGCCAGTAATGCCATGGGACATGGGGTTTTCATATATATGAGACAAACACACACCTCGACACTGTACAGGTAGTAAAATGCAGGGGGACACTGCAGGGGCAGTTCACCATTGCCAACTCAAGCATTTTCAAATCACAGCTAGATAATGGCTGCCACATGTGACCAGGAAGCCCATTCTGCCTATGTGGACCTCATCAACTGTATTCAGAGTTAGGTCTGTACCCTGATCCTGGGTCAGGTGAATGGCCCTAACATATATTGTAAGACGTACCTATGCCAGCACATAAATGGCCAGTAAGCTATCATTAGTGGATGTAGGAACACCTTCGTGTGGCCAGAGGTTACCCCCACATGAGGTGAAGGAGTATTGCAGTTGACATTACACAGTTAACATTAACTGGTTAACACTGCTGCATCCCTGCAGTGTCATCCTCCATGGCAAGGTAACTGCCATGCAGTCACGTTTGCAGTCACCATCTCCCACAATACCCATCCACCTAGGGCAGCCATACATAAACCTCCAACATGGAATACATCCTCCTGGGGGGTATACAAACCTCACAGGCCCCAAACCATCATCAAGGACTGACACCAATTTACATACATACACACAAGTGCTATATGGGTATTTGTTCAGATGCATGTAGTCAGGTATACTCAACAGGCTTACATCATCCTCTGCTAGGATATGTAAACCTGTCTGGTGAACATGTGCAATACATACTGTCCATAACAGGGATGACATACCTCTGTCTGAGACAAAGTAGGGGCAGGTGCCCATTCTGGAGCAATGTCTCCTTAGCATATACATGAGAATAGGATCTGTCCTGCAAATCTACACAACAAACACATAGCCTACATTGTCTACATCCACTACACAAAGTCATCTCCCCTACTGCACATATGCCTGCAACAGCACAGGAAGCAGCTGCTCACTTGTAGTTCTCAGGGACACCAGCTATACCACTGCTGTTGGTATTGCATACCGGATGCCTGACAGATTTGGTGTATGCTGCACCCCCTGTGTTCCCCATGAGTACATCAGGATAGCCACAGTACATCTCCCATTTCCTATATGTGGGGAACAGGTCACCACTGCCATGTAATAGTCATGGTATACAGCTGGCATGAAAGTGTATCACATCACAGGATGCATCCTACGTGACCCCAAGCATAACCTTGCAACACCATAAGGAACCGTATTCAAAGGAGGACTGACTACCACCTTTGTCCCATCTGTTTCATGGATGACCACTGCCACCCCTTTAGACTAAGGTGGGCTATCCCTCACTCAGTAACATGATAGCTACAGCAGCCTAATTAGGCTATTCTGCAAGGTCATAGCACAGTTTTAGGTGAACCCCATTAACAAGGACATGTGTGACCTGGACACACTCCATTAAGCATATTTAGGCTTTGTCAAGGAAGAAAAAGAAAAACACAGGTACTAGGTAAACAGCTTGATCTTCACCTCAGAGCCACAAATATATCAGAAAAAGGCGAACTGCCACAGTGAAAGGATAAACTCTTTAATGGTAAAATAAAAGTGAGCACTTTCGCGACCAACCAGATCGCTTCATCAGACTTAAAACATCTCACACTCCACTGATATATATATATATATATATATATATATATATATATATATATATATATATATATATACATTTTAAGCAACCAATCAGTTAAAAGAATTCAGTACACATATTAAAATCAATTAATGAAACTAGTAAAAAATTCATAAATAGACATAAAAATTTATTAAAAACAAATAAATATGGAATTTCAAATAGCATGGATGGATATAAAAAACACGTAGAGAAGAAAATTCAGTGTTTAAGTGCTCTTGCCTTTAGAAAAGGTTTCAGGGAAACAGTTTAATTGATGCCTGGGGGTTTATCTGCATTAAGTTGTAGAACCTTCTTAATTGTTTTAACCGATTGGTAGCTTGAAATGTATATATATCAGTGGAGTGTGAGATGCTTTATTAAATCTGATGAAGCGATCTGGATGGTCGCAAACACCCTCACTTTTGTTTTACCATTAAAGAGTTTATCTATTTGTCAAGGAAGGGTTCATGTCTGCTACACTCAGGTGACCTCGATGACACAGTCATTAAAGCCGTGGATGGGGGGTGACACTGCAAAATGCCTACCTTGAGCTGGAGAAACTATGTGACAGTATAGCCCATATGGCCATCATAGATATAACACTGCCAAGTATGCATCACGCCATGTGTTACCATAGGGGTAGCACACCAGTGCGCTGACACAACCCACCTATTTCACATAGGGAAATGCACCTCTTGCGGTTCACCCATAAGTAGGTATGTAACCTGTTGTTCTGTGTTTGGGCCTCTGTTATAGGTTCATAGGTTCATACTAGGCTATCTGCCCTAGGGCATTTATAAGCCTAGCCAGAGTGTGTTTGGCTTTCGCCACCCATTTTAAATGAATTTTGCTATGCCCTTTTTTGAGGTTAGTATACTGTGCCTTTGTCTAACAGTGACACAGAAGTGATACTGGGGTAAACCTACTATCTCCCATCCACTCATCAAGATTCCTCTTGAAGAGAGTCAATGAGGGACTCTGCCTAACCTGGACTGGGATTTTATTCCAGAGTGAAGGGAGCCTCTGGGTTATGAATTTGTCCCTCCAGCATGTCCTATTTATTTCAATGCTGAGGTTCAAGTCTCTCGAGCGTGTAGCTCGATGGGATTTGGATTTTCTGAGGTGCAGCATGTCCATTAATTCCAGGTTGGACATGGCTTTATACGTCAGGCACAGATCGCCTCTGAGCAGGCGGTATGCCACTGAGTAGAGCTGGAGTTTCTTTAACCGGTTAGCATATGGCATCTGTTTGAGCCCTTTGATCCTCTTGGTGAGGTACTTTTGGGGTCTTTCCAGTTGTTGCAGGTGTCTGGTAAGGTACATCCCAAAAGGGCATTGTACTCAATTATGGGCCTGATGAGGGATGAGTAAAGAGGCACGATGACCTCCCCTGATCTAGATGTGAATGCCTTCATGATTAGGTGGGCTATATAAAATATTTTTCTAACCACTTTGGCCACATGGTTGTCAAATGAGAGATTGCTATCAACTTGGGTTCCCAGGTCCCTAATTACTTCTTCCTTACTTAATGGATTACCACCAATGTGGTAATTTGTGGGTACTTTGTTTTTGCCAAAGGGGATGACTATACACTTTTTGGCATTTAGCTTGAGGCCATGGCTCTGGCACCAGTTGTCTGTTTCTATGAAGCCCTTTTGGAGGATGCTTGTGTTGGCTGGTGAGTCTATTATGGCGCCCAGTTTGCAGTCATCTGCGAACTTGGTCAGCCACAGTCCTTCCGTGTTAGCCTGTACTTCCGAGAAATATATACCGAACAAGAGAGGTCCCAGGATATAGCCTTGTGGGACGCCACTTGTAACTGGTTTGGAGTCTGACATGGCTCCAGCAATTCTAACCATGTGGGTTCTGTCCTTGAGCCAGTTTGCAACCCATCTAGTGACATAGGGGTTTATATTTAAGCTGGTGAGCTTATCTATAATGCCCGAGTGGGGTATTGTATTGAAGGCTTTTGCAAGGTCCAGGTAGGCTGCGTGGACCACCTTCCCCTTGTCCGTGGCCTTGGTGACTGTTTCAAAGAGATCGACCAGGTTTAAGAGGCAGGATCTGCCCTTAACAAAGCCGAACTGGGTAGGATCCAGTGTCTATAGGTCCCCAATATCTTTATTTATGAGGTCCATGATGATCCTTTCCATAGCTTTGCAGACCAAGCTAGTCAAGCTTATGGGGCAATAGTTTCCAGGATCCGTTGAGGCACCACCTTTGTGGAGAGGGACCACTGTTGCTGTATGCCACTCTTTGGGTACATATCCTGTAGTAAGGCTGAGATTGAACAGTAGTTTTATGTTTGGGTTTAGTCCGGGACACCGTCTGGTCCCATTGATGCTGTGTTTTTTGCTTTGGAGAGGGCGGCTCTTACCTGAGCATCTGAGATGTCAGGGGGGCAGCACTCTGCTGGGATAGATATTTGCCCTTTTGGTGGGGAAGGGGGGGAGAAGTTTGCACTGAACCTGTCAGCTAGGATGTTGGCAATGTCTGTGGGTTTGGTGTATTTTTTGTCATTTTGGACTAATTCTGAGCATATCTGGGAATTCCCATCCAGGTTCCTAACATAACTAAAGAGAGCCTTGTGATTATCCTTAGTGTCCTGTGCAATTTTTCTCTCGAAGCTGGCCTTAGACGATTTTATGAGTGCCCGTAGTTTTTTGCTAATACTGATCAGAGATGCCTTCCCTTTTTGGGATTTTGCTCTGTCATGTAGTAGCTTCCTCCTTCTATTGTATAGTTTGTTTATGGCTGGGGTCCACCAGACAGAATGCCTAACATTGGAGGATTGGGTCTTGGTTTTATTTGGGATTGCATGATCCATGCATTCCTGAAGGTGTTCATAGAATGCGTTTATAAAGGATTCTGCGGTCTGGGCCGTATTTTCCACAGGCCAGGGGGCTTTGAAGGATTCCACCTCAGTTTTGAGGAGTGTGAAATTTGCTTTAGAGAAGTTTTTCACTGTGGTTTTCTGGGCAGGGGCTGGGGTCGGGATGTGAATATCTAGTGAGATTATTTTATGGTCTGATCTTACCAGTGAGGGATACACTTCTGGACTGGAGCATAGAGTCCCCATATTGGTGATGATTAGGTCCAGTATGTTTTCCCCTCTTGTGGGAGTGGCAACAAGTTGTTCCATAGCTTTTGAGTTTATAAATTCTAGGAACCTTTGGGCTAGGGAGTTGGAGCTAGAGTAATGCTCCC
This sequence comes from Protopterus annectens, assembly GCF_019279795.1. Lineage (NCBI taxonomy): Eukaryota > Metazoa > Chordata > Ceratodontiformes > Protopteridae > Protopterus > Protopterus annectens. Next base: position 604,205,659 of record NC_056730.1, on the reverse strand, counting down.
AGTCTATGTTAGGGTAGTTGAAGTTGCCCAATATAATGGTGTTTGGAGAGACCTTCATATTTTCCAATGTTCTCAGGAAGGCTGAGTGGGGTTCCTGGGTTTGGGAGGGTGGTCTGTAGCAGGCTATAAACTGGAAGGCAGTTTTACCCCCTGTTAGTTGCACATGGATAGTTTCTGATGCTTCGTGCTGTGCCACCAACCTAGAGGTGTGGGTATCTTTGATGAATATTGATACTCCCCCTCCTTTTGTGGTTTGGTCCAAGTTTTGGGGCCGAAAAACATGGTATGAGGTATAACCTGGTAGTGCTGGGGTGCTCTCGGGAGCCTTGAACCAGGTTTCTGTTACTGCACATATATCGATGTTCTCCATGCTAGGGAGAGTTTCGAGTGCGTGCATCTTGAGGTTTAGACTTCTGGCATTGAGTAGCATTACTCTTAGTTTCTTATTCCTTGTGATACCTATGGAGGTGGGTTTGTCTTTTGAGCCTTGCCTAAAAAAGGCACTATGGGGGTGGCAAGAGCCTTTGCCAATATCCGAAATCCCAGGGGTGACAGGTGCAAGCCATCCCTAGCGAAGCATCGTGGCTTGTCGAGCATGTCATCCCAAGCAGACAGGCATTGGATCCCCTTTGAATGACACCAATACTTAATCCAATTGTTGAAATTGATCATCTTGTCTTCATATTGTGGCATCATTCCTGGTGAGGGGAAGATGCTACTCAAGGTCAGGGTCATATCGGCCTGGGCTATATGCTCAGAGAACTCCTCTATGTCTCTTTTCATGTAGTCCAGGGAGGTATGTCTCAGGTCATTCACACCAGCATGAACAATGACTGAGTCATATTTGTACTTGCCTTGGAGTGACCTGAGTGCTTGTGTTATGTGGCGGATCCTAGCGCCCGACAGGCAGCTCACCGTGACCTTCTCCTTGTTCAGCCTGGTGAGCGGGACGTCAGTGTGCCTGACGATAGAGTCACCTATTACAAGTGTATCAGGTGTGTTGTTTAGCCTTAAGGGCTGTGACTGTTTGGCACACTGGCTTTGTGAGCTATGTGTTGCACGTGTTTTGTTTTGGGGTAGTGGTTGCTTGGGTGTCTGCTTTGGAGGTCTCTGCTGCTTAGGCAGATTTTTATTTAGAGCCTCCGAGTATGTTTTTCTGTGTTTATGTGTTTGGTTTGCTGTCATGGTAGGTCTATGTGAGACTGGAATTGTAGTGAGTGTGGTTTCCTTCTCCTCCTGACTGGTTACGCCAGTACTGAGTTGAGAGAGCTTAGCCTCCAGTTTGGCTATATGGTTGCATCTCTCACATGTGTTGGAATTTGTTGGGAGGAGGACAGGGTTGTCTGTGTACATGAGGCAGTTGTAACATTGCCTCAAGATTCCCAGATTCACCAGCTGGACCGGAGAGGAGATTGACAACTCACCTTTGGACATGCTAGAATAGTATTGGGAATTCCTTTATAATTGAAAAAAAGGGCCAATGGGGAACAAAGTACTCAAGGGAAGTTTGTGAAGGTGTAGTGCTTTTAATTTTTTAGTGCGGACTTATATAATTGCTTTAGTGAGCAAGTGCCAGGCTTTAGAGTGGGAATAGGGTGTTTATTATGAGAACTAGATCAGTTCTAATGGAAAAAGTGAAGAGCAGACTTTGTGGAGCCAAGAATGGTTTAAACCCAATTAAGTGGCGCTGCCCGATGCTGCGCTATGTGCAAAATCGCGCAAAGCCGTGCTAAAGTGGGTTTTATACAGGGGGACTTGAAAGAGCTAGAAATTGGCCCAAAATGGCCAATAGACTACCAGATTCTTGTGCTGGGAACACTCCTCCAGGGATAGATAGGCTGCTCCAAGCTCCCCAATGCCACTGGTGAACAAAGAAGCCACCCTTTATCCAGGAAAGGAAATGTGTGATGTACACATCTGAGGTGCATGTAACAGCCATTGGCCTATGTCCAACCATGTCTGCGGATGACTGCATGCTGTGTGCCATCACCAGATTCCCTACTGATGTGGACATCTACCTAGGTGTGTCTCACACAGATACATGACCATTGCCAGACACATGGCAAATACAACTTAAAAAAAAAAAAAAAAAAAAATGAAATAGGGATTCAGGCCTTGTTCCATTTTTTTGGGGACTCCCCTATATCTCATTTTCTGATAGATAAAGTTAAGTTCTGTTTAATAATTTCTTTATGTTCAATGGAGACATTTTCCAGCAGTTGCAGGGCACTACCATGGGGGTGGCTTTCACCCCACATGCATGCCAATTTAGTCATGACTAAACTTGAAGATGACTTTATTTATAGACATGATTTTTTTAGATCAAAAGTTCTTTTATATTTTAGATTTATTGATGATCTCATTTTTTTATGTCAAGGAAGCCAGGCAGAGGCCCTTGGGTTTGTTAATGACTTACGAGCTAATACTATGGGCTTCAGCTTTGATGGTATACAGCTTGGCCCACAAGTGAATATGTTGGATATAAGCCTAGAGGGATTTACTACTAGTCTCCATAGGAAATTTGAACATAGAAATGTATTTTTATATGGGAATAGCTGTCACCCCAAACATTTGGTCAAGGTACTGCCCTACAATGAATTCTTACGAATTCATAGGCTATGTAGCCTTGATATGAGCTTTGATTTAGAGATAGCTGAAGCAGAAAAAAATGTTTATTAGATGAGGCTATGATGTCCAGCTGGTCAGGGAAGCTAAACAAAAAAATATGGACCTGAGGTATTCTGTTAACTCTCAGGGAGATTCTCATTATGTCTGTGCTAGTGGAAAATATGTTTGTATTGGTGGAAATAAATCTGCCAATACAGCTGTGAACAATGGAGAGCAGAAGAAAGTTTTCTTAGTGACAACTTATAATGTTATAACTGAGGAAATATTTAAAAAAGCATGCAGTTTGTGGCCCATGCTCCTAAGGGCTAACATTTTGAACTCTATACTACCTGATTTTGTGAGTATTGCATATAAAAGAGCTAGGAATGTGTCTGACATTCTGGTACATAACCAGTTTTGTTTACCAGATGTTAATGTCAGTCAGAGCTTAAGCATAAATAAAGGCACTGTTCCATGTGATGGCTGTTCCATCTGTCAATATGTAGTAAGCTCTTTTCCCTATATTAATGGCATCAAGTTTACAGCTAGGCATGAATACAGTTGTAACACGGAGGGGTTAGTGTATGTGCAGAGGTGTGAATGCAAGAAGTTTTAGGAGTTTTAGGTTCTGGTTGCAGGAACATATTAGGGACATAAAAATAAAAAAAATTAGAGAGTCCCCTTGGGAGTTTCTGGAAACACTGGGAAACATAACGGTCCTAAAAAACACCCTAATATTGGGTGCTTTCAATTACCCAAATATTAACTGGGAGAACTACTCAAGTAATAACTCCCTTGCCCAACTTTTCCTAGAATTTATAAACTCAAACACCCTGGTTCAACTGGTCAACACTCCCACCAAAGGTGACAACATATTGGACCTGGTCATCACCAACATGGGTACCGGTATTCCACACCAGAGGTCATCCCCTCACTGGTTAGATCTGATCATAAACAAATCACTTTGGATATCCATATTCTGCCCCCACCCCCGGACAAAAAAGCCACCGTGAAAAACGTTTCAAAAGCAAACTTCACGTTACTTAACACTGAGGTGGAAAGTTTCAAAGCCCCCATGCTGAAGGATAACACTGTCCAAGCTGCAAAATCCTTTACTAATGCATTCTAGGGGCAGCTACAAAAATGCATGGATCGTGCCATCCCAAACAAAACCAAGACTCACTCCTCCAAGAAAAGGAAACCAGTCTGGTGGACTCCTGCCATAAACAAGCTATACAATAGAAGGAGGAATGTAGTACAGAAAAGAGTAAAATCCCAAGAAGGGAAGACATCCCTGATCAGTATCAACAAGAAACTATGATCCCTCATAAAATTATCCAAGGCGAGCTTTGAAAGAAAAATTGCCAAGGACGCCAAAGATAACCATAAGGCATTCTTTAGCTATGTCAAGAATCTAAGTGGCAATGTTCATATCTGCTCTGAGTTAGTGCAGAATGGCATAAAATACACTGAACTGACTGATATCGTCAACACCCTGGAAGTCAGGTTCAGTGCAAACTTCACCCCCCCTCTCACTCACGAAAGGGCCCATAACCATACCAGAAGAATGTAGAGTCCTGAAATCACAGACACTCAGGTTAAAACAGCCCTCTCCAAAGCCAAAAACACAGCATCAATGGGACCAGACATTGTCCCAGGCTCCATCTTATATGAGCTCAAAGACGAACTAACCCCTCACCTAAACACACTGTTCAAACTCAGCCTCTCCACAGGCTACATACCCATAGAGTGGCGCACAGCAATGGTTATTCTGCTCCACAAAGGTGGAGACACAACAGACCCTGGGGACTATCATCCTATAAGTCTGACTAGCTTGGTCTGCAAGGCTATGGAGCGCATCATCATGGAACTCATTAACAGAGACATTGGGAACCTCCAAACACTGAACCCTACCCAGTTTGGCTTTGTTAAGGGCAGTCAGATCAAAACCAAAAGCACGCACATGAGACTGAGTGCAAGGTTCAACCAATTGCCCAAAAAATGATCCAGAAATGAACCAGCACAAGGTAAAATACAGCTATATTATCATATTTATCATTTATTAATCCAAAAACATACCAGTTTTAGCTATATTGAGCCTTCTTCAGTGTAAATAATTACAATAATGAACAACAGCTCCATCCTGGTATGGCCTTTATATAGAAAAATGTATTGATATAACAAGATGTCTTAAAGGCATATCCCCTAAATTGAAACACATTCAATATGCATATATCAAAAGCAAGAGTTATGTTAAAATTGTATTATAATTCACGACTGGTGCTGAAAACAGTATTATATTCATATAGAATGATATATGCAATATTAGATATGTGATAATATTCATATTATAATACATAAAAGAAGCATCCTATAATATACAGGAAATATGCATATTATAATGCATAGAAAGGTAGGCTGAAACTTATTACAATTCATTTAATCCAGGTTTGAAAAGAGCCCCTAACCTGGTAATCCAAGTTGATTCCATATTGTTAAGTCTATCATGCCAGCCTGCTTTAATAAATGATAATATAGCCGTATTTCACCTTGTGCTGGTTTGTTTTTGGATCGTTTTTTGTTAAGGGCAGATCATGCCTCCTAAACCTGGTTGACTTCTTTGAGACAGTTACCAAGGCTATAGATGAGGGAAAGGTGGTACACACAGCCTACCTAGACCTCGCTAAGGTCTTCAACACCATTCCCCATTCTGGTATTATAGACAAGCTCACCAGCCTGAACATAAACCCCTAAGTCACAAGATATGTTGCCAACTGGCTCATGGACAGAATCCACATGGTGAGAGTTGCAGGATCTAGGTCCGACTCTAAACCACTTACAAGTGGCATTCCCCAGGGCTCAGTCCTAGGACCCCTCCTGTTCAGTGTATACTTCTCAGAAGTACAGGCAAGCACAGGAGGACTATGGCTGATCAAGTTCACAGACGACTGCCAACTAGGGGCTATAATTGACTCTCTGGCTGACACAGACATCCTCCAAAAGGGTCTCACTGAGACGGATGCCTGATGTCAAAATCATGGCCTCAAGCTCAATGCCAAAAGTGCATAGTCATCCCCTTTGGAAAAAACAAAGTACCCACAAGCTACCACATAGGTGGTAGTCCCCTAAATATGGAAGACGTAATAAGGGATCTGGGGATCCAAGTAGATAGTAATCTCACCTTTGATAATCACATTGCCACAGTGGTTAGAAAATCCTTCTACTTGGCCCACCTAATCACAAAAGGGTTTGCATCCAGATCAAAAGAGGTCATTGTGCCCCTCTACTCATCACTCAATCAGACCCATCTTAGAGTACAATGCCCCATTTGGGATGTACCTTACAAGACACCTGCAACAGCTGGAAAGACCACAAATGTACCTCAACAAGAGGATCAATGGCCTCAAATAGATGCCCTTTGCAGCTCGACTGAAGAAACTACAGTTGTACTCGGTTGCATACCTCCTACTCAGAGGTGATCTCTGCCTGACATACAAGGTCATGTCCAACCCAGAATTGATGGACATGCTCCACCTAAAGAAAACCTTATCCCCTTGAGCCACACACTCTAGGGATCTAAACCTTACTACAACAATAAATAGGACATGCTGGAGGGATAGATTCCTGTCTCAGAGACTTCCCATGCTTTGGAACAAGATCCCAATCTACATTAGGCAGAGCTCCTTGCTAACACTCTTCAAAAGAAACCTTGACGAGTGGATGGGAAACAGAAAGTTTACCTCGGGAATCACTTCAGTGGCTCTGCTGGACAGAGGCACAGGGAACTAATCTAAGGAGGTGGCAAAAGCCAACCCATCTTGGCTAGGCTTATAAATGCCTTCAGGCAGATAGCCTAGTACCCATCTATGAACCTATTAACCTATGATAGCACACAACTCTAACCCTGATTCGCTTAGGGGTTGTGTCTTGGAAAAATTGCAAGTTGGCATAGGTGAATGTGTGTCTTTAAAAAACAGACTCTTAAAAAAAGAAACCCTTCTGATTTTAAAGTATGGCACTTTGGAGTCTCAGGGACTCAACAAAGAATGTAATTGAAAATATGTGATTTGAATTGTTTGCTTAATTGATTAATTGTTTTGTGCAATATGCTGTATATAAGCAAACAGTATTTTGTAGTGTTTTTACTCTTGGAAAACTGTGTAAGCTGAGGTGCTAAGTGTTTCATTAAATTTGCTTACTTCTTAGATCAGTGGTCTTGGTGGTATTTTATTATTGCCAGACACATGGCCTCAGGCCGCATACCAGAACATGCAGTGTGAACCACTATGGAGAGAGTGACGTCACCACATATTATGACAGTACAAACAACATCCTAGGCATGCAATCAGTCATGAGTGTGCTGTGGGCACAAGTCTTTGGCAACATGACATGTCAGCACATTGTTGCTTCCATTGTAAGATAAACCTTCTGCATGGCCCATGTCATACATAAGGGTATGTCATCACGGGGCATGGGGTATAAACATCCCCGCATCCCTCCCAGTGAGGACCATTAATGTCTATAATTCCCTGTTCATCATTCACATCACACAGCACATGCAGCAGCTGGGGACATCACAGAGGTTCCCCAACAGTTTGGGAGGGTGGCCTAATGGTTAAGGTGTTTGCCTTACAAACACAAGGTGCAGGGTTTGAGTATCACAAGGGATAATTGGCTAGGCTTAAAATGGCTCGCAAGGGCAGTTAGCCTAGTACTAATCTATGAACAATCCTGTGAACAACAGGGAATAACAGGCCATCACACATATACCTCACAGCGATAGACCATAAGGCCAAACCTCTACCCACTTTCATAAATAATCCTTATGGGTGACCTCAGTGTGACATGCAAGGCACTCAGGGACTCCACATCACTGGGACTGCTGCATAGGTGCAAGTCATGCTCCACTCTCTTATCACACACACACACACACACACACACACACACACACACACACACCCTCAACCTGGTGTGTGATATGAAGTAGCCATGTTGGTAGCTCAGATGTGTGCTCCACGCAATCAGCCTGTGGTGAAATGGCCACCCTGTCCACATCAGGCAGTGTAGCTAATTACACCTTTGCAGGCATAGCCTGGATAACTGCACATACACCCATGGCATACAGCTTGTGTCCCTGTTGGATGGGGACATCAGGCATTGCCTTGCATACACATGGGCTAACATCTGGTCTAGGCATATGGCTGCTTGGGGCCCATAGCCTAGTAATGTGATATGGCACTAGGACTAGCAGATATGGTCTGAGCAGTGTGACAGACAGTGTTGTTATGTGTCCACACCTATCACTGTCATTGACTGCTGGGTGTCCCCTATGGGCAGCATGTTAGTACCATGTCATCCAGCCTACATCCAAAAAATAGGTGAGTGGTACTACAAGTGCATGTGAACATTCCAGCAACATCTGTGCTACACAATAACTGAGAGCAGTGCATATTTGGTGTAGTATGTCCTCCTCATAGCTGTCTAATATCTGCAGTACCCAGATGTTTGCAAAATGTGCACATGTGCCTCATAAATGTAGATCCCCTGCCACACAAATGTGTATTTCCAAACATCGGTTGACAATACGTGATGGTTGTCCCCAGAGTTTGGGGAATGTGTCTGTGACATGGCAGACCCCTGGGAACACAGTAATGGCACATGAATATCTGATCTGGTGTATGCACATTGTATACTCTTATGTATGCAATATGCATGCCTGCATCTTTTGAACTATTTGAACTAAGCATGACATTCACAGATTGAGAGGGCTCACTGACATGACATGATGACATATGACATATGCCACCTGTATCCACCAGTTCAGCAACGTACCAACAAACAACAAACAACAGCAGCAGCTGACCATTGCTGGGGTAATTCAGGGTAATTCAGGGGTTGAGTTTTGATCTATGTCACTGCAGACATGAGCATGGGAAGGGATGGGAGTGGTGGTGGACAGCAGACTAACAGACATGTCAATCCAGGCAATGTTGAGACCTACAGTTTAAATTATTATTTTCCATGTCTGCATCCCTCCATCTGCATTCCATTACTTGCTTCATTCAATGACATACCTGGTATAGTGCTGTACTCCTTTGAGTGACGAAATCCACTTGTAGTATCCTAGTGAATCACAGTCTCTCTTCATGAATAAAGGTTCAGATCTGTTTACCAAAGGCAGCAGCTTGCCTTTTGTGGGTAATGCTCACGAACAGGTGACTGCGTCTGCACCAATCTGTGACTCCCACTTGCTAATTGCATCCAGAACTGCTGGGTTGACTTTCCATTAGCCAATGGCATGGCTACACAGTGCTATAATTAAGGCCTTCATGTAGGCCTTCCCCCTTTTCCTGGGCTGTGAGGAGGACATTATCGAAATGATGGGCCTACAGCCTTACAAAGGGTAGGTAGAAATACTGTCCACTCTTTGGATTGATGTGTTATGTCAACAGTTTTGCATGTTATGTCTGGCCATTGTTAACAGACTTTCAGATTCTGTAGCAGTGTACTGTTGAACAATGTATGTTGGTGTCAGTAAGGAAACAGGCAGATGTGTGTGTCATAGATCCTTTTTATCTGAATGCGCATGCTGGTACAATTGATGCTGTTCTATCAGCTGTGTATGTTTGTAGGGGGAGACTGTGACACATGTCCCTTTCACATGAGCACTCCCAACCCTTGATGTGTGTGTGCCATGTGGATATGCTGTTCTAGGTGTTTGGGAGGTATGGTAGGTCTGTAGCAGGTAGCTGGACATACTGCTGCATGTCACCTTAGGAAACCTTGTAAACTGCAATAGCCCCACTACGTTCGTCCTGCTACATTTGCCCTCGCTATGCTCAGGCTCTCTTCGCTCCCCTCCCTACCCCCAATTCCCTCCCACCCCCAGTACCTCTAAATTTAAAGTACTATAGCCACTCCCCCACTTTCTAGATCCTATCTGCTTTCATCTGGGATCATTCCTCCCACCCCTATTCTTCTACCTACATTTTAATAGCACCTATTAGCTTTCATCTGGCATTCTCCTATCCCCCTTCCTGTACGTTTACCTCGCCACTCTATCTTCTGGTGTTGCATCACCAGGTAAAACCATTCCTTAACTCACTAGCTGAATCACAAATAATGATTTACTCCTCTTTACTACCCCTCTTGTTCACACCATACCTCCTTACCTTGCATGAAAACCAGTTTCTCATGGGATTTCAAGTCCCGAAAGGCCATACTATCACCCCAGCTGTAAATCCTGCCACCTTCAACCATACTTACAGTACCAGGTCCTATCCAACATCTTGTTCAGTCTATCAACATCTCAACCCCAGGCACATTAGCTCTAGATCCAAACACTACCACAAACTAATAAACAAATTCCTGAAGTTCATCACCAAGTATAGACTTAACCTAATACTTGGTGGTGATATTCACCCCAACCCTGGCCCACCCACTTCAGATACACATACCTTCTCTACTTGCAATCTAAACTACAAACCTACAATTAATAAGCCAACTAACCCTCTCCTAGCCTGTCATCTCAATATTAGAAGCATTAATAACAAGGTACATGAATTGCATGCACTTCTGGATGTCCACTCCCCTGAGATTCTCTGTTTATCTGAAACCTGGTTAAAACCTAACACTACAGACAATGAAGTGTTACCACCTGGGTGCAACATACCAGGAAGGGGGGTGGGGTAGCTGTACTCTATAAATCTGAGTTGAATGTCACCATAGATGTAATACAACCACCTCAGATTAATAACTCAGAGATTCCTGCCACCAAATTGCAACTTAATAAAAATAAATGCATTAATATCATCTGTATGTACATTCCCACAGGTAACAATATATCTACACTTGAAGATATCCTGCACTGGCTATCATGTCACTACCCCTAAGAAACCCTACTACTTGGAGACTTTAACATAGACTGGGGCACCTGGTTCCTCAGAATCCCCAACCACCCATATTAACCTGCATGCATTTACACAAATCATATCCCCCCTACCAGGATAGGTAAACCCAACCAAAAAGAAAGCATACTTGACTGGGTAGTCATAAATAGTCACCCCCAACTGTACACCTCTGGTACCCTCCCTGATGGCCTAAGCGATCACCTTCTCACATATGTAATTAAGCACAAAGCCATTAATTCCCAACAACCCTTACTCAGAAAGGTTAGAAACAATAAAAACGTTGACCCTGCCAAATTCCAACAAGAACTAAACTCATGTAATTGGTCTATTCTAAAACACATCCCCTTAGAGGAAGCAGTAGCATACTTTAACAACAAATTCCTTGAGATCCTTGATTTGCATGCACCTGTTCGTTCAAAGAGAGCAAAGGCAAAAACTGCAGCATGGCTTTCTAAAGAGTCTAAACTCAAAATTACCCTTAGAAACAAAGCATGGGCTTTATGGCATTCTTCTAAAGACCCCCAAGATCACATTAAATACAGGTAGTCCAGGAACGAAACTAAAAAATCCATTTTACAAGACAAAAAACAATACTACTGTAATTTACAGACAGTAAATCAAAATAACCCTCAGAAGTTTTTGGCAGGTTTAAATAATCTACTACATCCTGGACAAACTTCAACCCCGATCCCTGCTGCTACTACTGATAAACCCCCTGAAGATGTTTCTAACAGTTTTAACCGATTCTTTACTGAGACAATTCAAGCCCTAGCTAGCCAACTACCTCCAAGCTCCCCTGGTCCTGAAAGTACCACCCTTAGAAACCTACTCACATTCAGCTTCCAACCAGTTGCCACTTCACTTATCCGTACCTTGAGCAAAAAATTAAAACCCACTACACTTTCTGCTGATCAACTCCCTGCCGAGTATCTACAAAAATCAACTGATGCCATTGCTTACCCCATATCAATACTAATCAGTCGAACCATAGTAGAAGCTAAAATTCCCGCCATCTGGAAAATATCCTATGTAATCCCACTTCACAAAGGAGGCAGCTCTACTAAATTCTCCAGTTATAGGCCAATAGCTGTACTCTTTCCACTTGCAAAGATTATGGAAAAATGTATTCATAGACAACTCATGCACCACCTAATCCAGAATCACCTTATGGCAGACACTCAGCATGGCTATCGTCCTCATCACAGCACTACTTCAGCCCTCCTAGCCTTTACCAACACCATAAACCATAATCACAACAATAATTATATATCCTCAGCCCTCTTCTTGGATCTTTCCAAGGCATTCAGTATGGTTGATCACCAACTTTTAATCCACACCCTGCAAACATTCAGTCTAGATACTAGAGCCCTTCAATGGTTTCAATCCTACCTGAATGGTCGACAGCAGGCTGTCTTCTGGCAGAACAAACTTTCTAATCTTCTACCTAACACACTTGGAGTACCACAAGGCTCTATACTAGGGCCCTTGCTGTTCTCCATCTTCATTAACGACCTTTATACTGTCATCCCAAAAGTCAGCTGTATCCAATATGCTGATGACTCTACTCTGATTTGCTCAGCCACATCTCCGATAGAGTTATGGTCAGCTACCCAGACCACCTTTAATACAATAAAAAACTGGCTTTCTGAATGTTATCTGATCCTAAATCCCAAAAAAACTAAAATGCTGTTATATTCACCAACACGTAGGTCTACCGCTTTCACCTTTACCATAAATTCAAATGACGGCACAATAATCTCCCCTGACCCCTCTACAAAACTATCAGGTGTCATCATAGATAATAATCTAAAATTCGACCTACATGTTAACCAAACTATCAAAACCATCAATAAAAAACTAGGGTCACTTTACAGAATAAAAGCCTTCCTACCCCCTCCAGCTAAAATTGCCATAGCTTGCTCTCACCTTCTTTCAACTCTTCTCTATGCATCCCCTCTACTCTCAAATTTAAACAAGACTGTCCTTAACAAACTCTCAATTTGCTACAACCACATTGCCAGGATTGCCACTGGGCTGCCTTTTAGGACACATCATTACATCAATCTAAATCAGCTTGGGTGGCTTGAACTACCCAGCCTAATCCAGTATAACCAACTGACTATGGCCTATAAAATCCTCTATAATCTGGACAATACTCCTGCACTTAAAAATATTATCACCCCCTATAACAATCCTAGACTGCTTCGATCCTCTAACAAACTACTAATTCAGACTAGCAAAATTAATAACACAGCCGGTGACTCTCTCTTTGCAAACTCTGTAGGTAGACCCTGGAACTCTCTTCCAGCTAATATTACCTTGCTTTCTACCTTAGGTCAATTTAAAACTAGACTCAAACAACAGTTGGCACTTAACTGGCTATGTCAATGGATCAAGCCTGGCTAACTTTCCCTAGAATGTGTAAAAATCTGTTAACCAGTTTACTGTGTAATTTATTTTAATCCTGACTTACGCTTGGGATTAACTCTAACCTGTGAAACTTGTTTAACTTGCTTACTTATGTAATCACTGTAAATAGTCTGTTTGTAATATGTGATGCTGTATCTGCATACCCTTGGAGCTTTTCTTCACGGGCCTCTGCTGAAAATGGACATGCATCCAGTCGGACTATCCCAGTCAACAAATGTAAAATAAAAATAAAATAAATGTGTAGCAGGCTGCAGCTGCTGCATTCTGGCCAGGAGTCAGACTAGGGATTGTGAAGACATAGGGGACAGTGAGCTTTTATTGTCAGTGAGGGAGCAGTGTCAGCTTTTGTGTCACAGCATGGCCTGGCTGAGCATACCCATAACAGTCCAGGTGAAGCATGTGCCTCTGATACATATGTTACATAACAGTGCCATCCAGAGAGTGTTAGGCAACATTTAGAACACATATTCTTAATTGTGAAATGTGTCACACCCTGCAGGCCTTTAACGTGCTACTCGGGGTGGCAGTGAGTGTGGTGGGAGCAACCAGTTTTGCTGGACATTGCATGGCTCAGTTGTTCCTGTGTTGTATTAACATGCATGCAGTGGTTGTGCCACATACTGGACTGTGGGTCAGGACTGTGGGTGTCCAGATGCGACATGCTAGGAATGTAACAGATAGATGATATGTAATACATTAATAATATATATTATATATTCATAATAATAATAATAATCATAATATATTATATATATCACAATACTATATTATCATATATTATGATAATATATATTATATTCTATATTACTAATAAGGTATTATAGCATGTCAGGTGTATTTGCAAAACATATGTGCATGCATACAGTGTATTACACAGGATTGGCATGGACATGTGTGTTCAGATGAGTATGACGTGTAACACTGAGCTGCCTGTCATGGTTTGTAACTCCAATCTGCACTGCATCACCAGTATGCCAGCACACAGACTAGGTTTTATGGCCTGCCATAAGTAGGGGGCACAATTGTGTTCATTCAGCAACAGCCTGTACATTTGTCAGCTCTACCTGATATTGTAGGCCTCCCATATATCCAGCAGCATTTATTTGTCTGTGTACTGGTTTTTTGCCTGCGTCAGAGGCCCAAGTTAGGGTTGCCACCTTTTCAAAAGGCCAAAGTGGGACATTTTTGCTAAAACATCAGATTTTGCAGGAAAAAACATACCCACAGCCAGTACAAAGGACAGAACTTCAGTTTATTTGCCTAAATAAAAGCCTATTCTTTTATCACTTTCAGTTACTTATTCTGTTTCTCATAATATTTAGGTGTTTCAGATAAAGAATAACTGTTTTATGCAACTATTACATAAAATATAGGAAATATGTTTGTCCTAACATCTCAGGACATTGGCCATTGTTTCTATTTCTTTGCAAGACACAACTGCCCAAAGAGGGTCTGTCCCACACAAAATGGGACAGGTGGACACCCTAGCCAAAGTACACTGTGATTTGTCCTATATATATATATATATATATATATATATATATATATATATGTGTGTGTGTGTACATACACACATAGGTGTAGTGCGTCACTGGCAATCAGGATATGTTTGTAAAAAAACACTACTTGCTTGCCAGAGCTTTGTTGGCCTACTGGTGTAATGCACAATGTTGTAGTTGACAAGGTCCTGGTTGCAATATTTGGCAGTGGTATCTTTTTCTCTAATGTTACATGACTGTACTGCATGATATATTTACAAAAGCAGTGCTAATTCCCCAGAACTCGTTGGGCCTAGTGGTGCATTGCTCTGACTCTAGTGTACAGGGTCCTGGGTTTGAGACTTGCCAGGGCTGTTTATTTTGTTGCTGGGCATAACAGTCCCCGAATGAGATAGAGTAATTAAAACAGTTTTAAGCAGTTTTAAGTGGGGTTTGTGTGATTTTGCTCGACCCACTAGAATGCCAAGTGGCACTTAGGTCCGCTTAGCTTGGCTTAGTGTCACTTATCCCCATTTAAACCCATGCTATTTCCAAAAAAAGAAAATAAAAAAGGGGTGATAGGAAAGAGGTGAAATGGGGGCAAGCAGGGGGACAAACATTATGAAAGATGGATAGGGATGTGCAGGATGGGTGTAGGAAAAGACTACAGTCCTCCATTTCTTGTGCAGCAACAGCTGTGCATGATGTGTTCAATCTGGAATTTACAACCTCACACTCCACAGGGAGGAGTGTGAGTGACATAAAATTTTTGAGTAATTCATGGGAAAATTGATTAATGTCAGTGTATGTGGGGGTGAAATGGAGAGCTATGTATGGGATGAAATATATACTTTTGGGACAGATGCCCATTTTTTTTAAAGTTGAGAATAGGATGTTGGGGAAGGATTGTATGTACATTAGGGGAGGTAAGTTGGGCTGTAGAGGTTGCTTTTGCAGACAGACAAGACAGCGGATAGGGCCGTTGTATGACACATGAGGGGGTAAACACCTTGAATGGGGAGGGTGATTGGGAATCAGAGGACCATGTGCCCCCAGATGGAAACAGTGGGACTGAGGTCCCCACCCATGGGCAATGACCCTTCAAGGCCTCAACAGTTGCTGTGCTGGTCACCAGGGTCAGCTTGCCCCTTGAGTTGTGCCAGTCTGCCCTCTATCTGGTGCAGGTGGTCATCCAAATCCTGCTGGATGACCCTGTGCACCATACCTCAGAACTTATGTTGGGTGATAGGGTCCTTTCTGCACCTAGGCCCAGAGGGGATGAGCCCCATCCCCTGAAGCAGTTCCACCCGAGGGTGGTGCAGGATCAGCAGAGGAGACAGCTCACAGTTGGGTCCCAGATATGCTGGGACCTGGTGCAGTGGCCAGATGAGGCAGGACTGGCAGACCCAATGGGATCTGCCTACCCAAATGTGCTATGGTGTTGAGGTTTGTTAAAGTGTATTGGGTAGTCCTGAACAAAACATTTCAACATTAGTTATAACAGCATGCATGGGTGTTTCAATTAACCCAGAACAATAGAACTGAAAAAAAATTGCATAGCAAACAGACCACATTTAGAAGTGGGATAACAGTCATCATTGTAACAGCATGCCAGTAACAGTTACTGCAACAGGCCACCAACAGTGGAATTTGAACAAGGTATGTTAGTATGCAACCACTGAAATATATGAACAATAGTGCAGCACAAGTTCCAATATTATGTTTTGAGAACAACATATCCGTAGTATATGAATAATTAGTGATGCAGATAAGGGGTGGGGGGGAGAGAGAAACAGTCCATTAGCAACTGTATAGGCTATATTTTTCACAACAGTACTGCTCAATACTCTACATGTCTGCCCTTACTTTACATCTACCTGTGGCCTATAGCTTCTGTAGCATGTACATATCTGTTAAGCTGTTGACCTGGAGTGGAATGGGGCAAGCTGTGAGAACTCTAAGTACATAACTAGAGGGGACTAGTACATGTCAACGGGTTACATATATGACTAACAAGGTGTACCCTGAAGTGATGTTGTCTGAGTGTGCTACTGGCATACTTCAACTGGATTTATATGTGTGTCCAATGTTATTGGCAACAGTGATCACTAGCTATGACAGAGTGACACATGAAAGACATGTATTGGGAAGAGTGCATGGTGTATATACCTATCCTGATGTCATCTGTAGGCATGGGGTTGGACACTGATACATTTGTACACAGTTGTTTAGTATACCCTTCATACAACTAATACAATAATTTCTTTACCTGTGAGCCCTGTGGGGAAAATATATGTTAACACTACCTGACTGTTTCTACAAATAGTCAGGACCATGGTCTGTGTGTGCAAAATTGAACAACATGCCTATTTCTTATCACAGTGAGGTGCTGGGCCACTGCTGTTGGTTGTGTGACTGATTTCTGCCAAAACTCACTTGGTTGCAAACTCTGAACTTGTAATATAAGTAGAGTGTCACAAAAGTACTGTAGTGACAGCTGCACATACATGCATGAGATTCATGCATGATAGATAGTGAACTGTGTATTAATACTTTGAATGCAGGTGTACACATTTAACCCCTAGTGGATGTGAATATGTGTAATATGTAGAGACCATAACATGGTGCTGGGTTGCATACCCAACACATATATATTTGCACATCATATATTTGCAGTCTCCACCTATTACAGTCTCATACTTGCCTGCATCAGCATACCGACATTGAGGACTACATATAGCTGAAATGTAAAGGTTAACACAAGACAATGCTGCAGGGAACACACTATAACACATTACTATTCAAGGTTCAGATCTTCATGCAGAAAATATATCAAATTTAATTGTATCTTGTTTTACAGCTCCAGAACTACAGCTTAGCATAACAGTTGGTTATCAGCCAAACCTCACTCAATTCATGATCTCATAGCCATATTTGCTGTGTAGCACCTGTACAATTGTATTTCTTCAACAACAGACCAGAAGAAACACAACAGTATGTAGAAGTAACTTTTATTAAGGGTGACATGACACAGTGGTTTATTACATTCAAAATTCTAAATTCAGTTGTACTGCATTTCCTTTAGATTATGAATGAATGTCATTTAATACTTCACAGTAGCAATCACAGTGTACTTTATTACCAGATCCTTAGTATTCATATTGTATATAATTATGTCATTCCTGCACAGTATTATCTTTCTTTTATCAATAGTGGCTTGTTAGCTGCCTTCATCTGTATTGCACAGTACCTGGCATTAGTCACCTATATCAATGTGGGTCTAACAGCACATTTATTCAGTACATTCATAACACACTATACCTAATAGCAGTAGACAATTACACTTTCTTACTTATTGTACTATACATTGCAAGATAGATCTGTGCTCACCACACTGCCGGTGCAACCTCACCAGAAACCAAGCATGGGCCTTAATGTTACAAGCCCTCTCCTCTGCAGCTGTGGAGGGGGAACACACCATCATGCATACCTGTCTATATATTCATACTACAATTTGATAAATTACCAGATGATATACTTACAAACTTCTGGGGTATTCCGGGCCCAAACATCTTGCATCCATCGCGCCAAGAGTGCCCCCTTCCTCTGCTTCAGGTCATCATAATGATGACAGACCAGCTCACCAGTACAGGGGATTCCAGTGGCTTTGGTGAGCTCCCATGCCAGACAGTCCCAGGCCTCAGACTTGTATTCTGTGCCCTGGTACTGACCCTGCAGCAGTCTGTCATCCTTGTTCTTAACAAGGAGCCCAGCCATGACACTGGACTCCAACATGCCCCAGTGCTGTGCCTGAAAGCGAGTTCCCTCACCAGCACCTGCCACAGTTCCTGCACGGATCAAACTCTAACAGGTTCTGCCTGCATTCCCACCTGTGCAGTTTAAATAAGGCCATTTACCTGCCCTTTGCCACCATTTGACCATTTTTAAAAATAGTAAGCACAACTCAGCAGTGCGCAAATCTGCTAAACTTAGTAGAGAAGTGCTTAAAGTGGCAAATGGTTATCAGTGCTTAGTGGTGTGCCAACCTGCTTCACTGAGCTGAGGACTGCTTAGAAGAGGACTGCTTAGCAATGCTAAGACTGGCTAAGTGGAGCTAAGCGTTGCTAAGTATTGCTCAGACAGGTCCTGGTTAAGCATTGCTTGGCCTGGTTTAGCAGTGCTCAGCAAAACTTAGCTAAGGGCAAACAAGATTTTTCACTTAAACAAATTGGATATTATTTACTTATTATTGATACATTATTATTAAGTGTATGTATTTTACTTTACCTGACCTCCCCCATGTGCTTTCATTCGTTACCTTGGGGTGTGACTGTACTGTATCAGACACTTGGGTTTAAATGGTGGTTTTCACCTCATATCTCTGCTGACACTGAAGTTCTGGACCAGCTACACTACCCTGGTTAACAAATATCAATAACTACATAAATAAATAAAATAAAAATTAATATATAAATGCTTTCCCATGCAAAAACTGAATAGTGTGTTTGGGTATTTGAACCATGCAACTACTGCCTATGAAACTGTGACTCTTAACAACCCAACTAACTTGATCTTGAAGATTTCAAGTATACATTTCTATATAGTTCTTGATATGTTTAAGCACTGCTAAGCAAAAGTGGCAAGCCACACAAACTCATTCAGCTATGCTTAAACTTTAAAGAAAAAGAAATTAAAAATATTTAACAAATTCATATAATAAAGGAAATAACATATAATTACCATGCCTTACGGCACTCTGACAGTACAGGGGGTGTGTTACAGTCACTGTAACACACCCTCTACAGCTAAATTTTCAGAATGTCCGGGAGCACTTTGAAAGTGCAGAGGGTGTATTGTGGACACTGTTATACACCCCCTATGTGACATACATACATTTACTTATGAAAAAGTGTCAGAGGACACTTTATTTGAATCATTTAGTGTCATACGGCACTTTGCAATGCAGGAGGTTGGTTACGGATACTGCAACACACCCCCCATGTGACATTACACTTAAAATTATTACGTAAGTGTCCAAGGACACTTTCTTTATTGTTTTAGTGCCATACTGGACTTTGAGAGTGCAGGGAGCATGTTACAGATCTGCGAGCACTGTAACACACCCCCTAGCACTCATTCAGTATCCATGTACACTGCTCCCTCAGTGGCACATCTTCATTAACATACAATGCTCGCTGCTGAGAGGGAGATGCAGACACAGACACCATTCACTCTGTGTATGAATAACGCTATTCCTACATGGAGTTTATTAAATTTAGGAGATGTTCTGTGGTTTCTTCATCACCACAATGTAAACATTTTCTCTCACGTATCTTTTTATATAGGATATTACCTTTTACTGGTAATTTTTTTTTTATTCACAACCTCTATAACAATGTTGGCATACTACTTTATAACTACAAACTACACCGTTTCTTTTTTCTTTCCTTCATTGCTTTAATCTTTATCTTTGGTACATTTTCCCATGGGTTAAAACAATAATAATGTCTCATTATATTTTTATATCATATTTTTATCTTATTCTATTTCATTAATCTTTATTTTTGCATGTTTTTCTTTTGTTGATAATTTTGTATTTCTTTATAAAGAAATTCTTTAATTTCTTCTTCTTATTTCCCCTTATTCTTCATACTTATATTTAAAAAATCTTGTTACTAATTTCTCATTTTTTTCATTTATCCATTTCAAATTTTTATACAAATTTAATGATTATGCATATACCACTGGGCTTAACAGACATAGTCCTCCTCCTTCTTTGCTCATAAACATTACTACAATTTTAACTGGATTTAGTCTATAACCCCATATAAATAAAATATACTTCTAAGAATTGCTTCTCATATGTTTTAAGAATCATAAACACACTTGATAAATATATTTTACCTATTAATATGGAATTTATCAAGTTTACTCTCTTCTAGTAAGCTGTTTATGATTTCCATAAAAAAACAAATTTCTTTCAATTCCTTTAATAATGTTTCCCATTGTGTTCTATTCCTTCATTTACCAAAATGTATACCTAATACAAAATTCTTTCATTATAAATTTCTATCTTATATTTTTACTGTATCTCCCATCCCTTTGCTTTTATCTTTATTTATGAATACCTTTTTCTTTCAATCAACTACACAAAGTATAGTTTCTCTCATGGATACACTATTTTAATTGTTAACATATTACCACCTGCATATGTCATTAACACTGAAATTCCTACACCTGTTTGAATTACATATTATAGCAATAACCCACGCCTGGGTGTTGGTAATGCTGGATTTACCCATGGTTGGCATGGTTTGGTCACGACGGCGAAGCCCAAGGGACCAAACAAAGCCAACCGTGGGTAAATCCAGCATTACCCACACCCAGAAGTGGGTTATTGCTATTATACAATGACATTATTTAAGAAAAAAAATAATTAATTTTCTTAAATAATGGCATTGCATAATGCCTCCTTGCTGCCCTTCCACAGCTGTCTGGTATTCTGCGGCAGTTCTGATGTACTGCGCATGCATATGCCTACGCAGTATATCAGAGCTGTGGGCAACAGTAACAGAGAAAGCAAGATCTCCATTGCTTTTTACTGTTTCGCTATGTTAAATGGGTTTAACATAGCGAGACAGCTGTAAAATAAGCAACAGAGAATCTCCGTTGCTTATTTTAAAGCTGTCTTGCTATGTTAAACCCATTTAACATAGTGAGACAGGTTTAAAAAAAAAAGCAACAGAGAAAGCAAGATCTCCGTTGCTTTTTACACACTGTGTCGCTATGTTAAAGGAGTTTAACATAGCGAGACAGCTTTAAAAAAAGCAACGGAGATCTTCGTTGCTTTTTTTAAACCTGTGTCGCTATGTTAAACTCCTTTAACATAGCGAGACAGTGTTTTAAAGAAGACTTATACTAATGGAAAAGTCGGCGACGGACCTTTTTCCATTAGTATAAGTCGATTTACAACGTGCACGCTGACCAATCAGCTTGCATGTTTTGGAATATTAATGGGGGGGGGGTCATGGTATAATTTGCATTTTTCACTTTTCATTTAACCCCACTAACTATTATTTATTTATTTGACATTTGTTAACCAGGTTGGTCCATCTAAGCTAATGCCCATTTTCAGTGGAGACCCAAGGAAAAAAGCTCCAAAATATTTTCTACAATAGAGTAGTGGTACAAAAAAAAAAGTTCCAAAATACATTATACAAAAAGTAGTGGTAGTAGAATATACAGAGGTTGAACAACAATCCAATAAAAGGCATTATACAACAAAATTCCTGTGTAAGAGTTCCAGGACTGTTCAAGACATGAAATAAACACAGATAGTTTGCAATACAGTAATGGATTAGGATTCTTAATTTGGAGTTAGTGTCAAACAGTTAAGTAGGACAGACAATGAAACAGCTTCAGGAGAGTGTCAGTGTCAGTGTCAGTAAGAGGTGAACTGATTGACAAAGGCTAACCAGAATAAAATAATACTCATAGTCCATCCTTGTCTTATACCATTACTCATTTATATTTCTTTACTTAGCTGTCCATTCTTATTCTATTACCATTTGCTGCCATGAAAACTTTCTTAATTTTGTTACTAAGATTATGCATCTTCATTAATTCTGACAATATTTCATGTTCTATTGAATTAAAAGCTTTATTAATATTGCCTGCCATAACTTTTACATCCACTCTGCTGTTTAGGATATCCTCCACAATTTCCCTTAGACACCCTTTTCCTGTCATACCTTATATGCAGTGTTCATAAATATCTTATAATCTATATTATTTAATACTGTTGGTCTCCAGCTCTTTAAATCTTCCTTTTCTCTTTTTTGTATGAATTTTTTTCATTATGATCCAAACCTTTGTTTAACTGCTCAAAACATGTAACAAATATTCTTTTAGCCATTCTCCTACATTTTTATATATTTCAAATTTGATTTCATCCAGACCTGATGCTGAATCTATGTTTAACTGTTTAAACACTATCCAATTCATACAAC
Organism: Protopterus annectens; assembly: GCF_019279795.1. Classification (NCBI taxonomy): domain Eukaryota; kingdom Metazoa; phylum Chordata; order Ceratodontiformes; family Protopteridae; genus Protopterus; species Protopterus annectens. The sequence goes on along the minus strand of NC_056730.1, from coordinate 604,183,225 downwards.
ATAATTTCTATTTTAACTTCTTTATTAATTTGTTCTGAATTTTTTTTACTTCCCATATTTTAATAGGTTCTCTCTCTTTTATAAAACATTTCTTCTACATAATTTACAATTTCCATATTCTAAGATTTACTTCTTTTTATTTCTCCTTTTTTACCTTTCATTTATCTAATTACACTAGTAATTCCTTATTTTTCATAGTTTTTTATAATCTTCTTTCTCATTATTGTAATACTCACTCTCAGTTTTTTTCTAAATTCTCAAATGCATATTTATTCCATCCAGACCTGCTGCTGAATCTATGTTTAACTGTTTAAGCACTTTATCCAAGTCATACAAAGTAATTTCTAGTTTAACTTCTTTATTAACTTGTTCATTCAGGGAGAGGCAATTATATACAGGCTAATTGCAATAATTGGAAGAACATAAAAGACAAACAAATTCATGAAAAATGTCAGATCATTGTCTGGAAAGGCATTTTTGCAAGCTCACTTAAAATAGGGTTAGCTGAAGATTGAGTATGCCTCTTCCTGGAACCAGCAGTTTTACTTCTTGCTCCTAAAAGGGAGCACAATTGCACCTTCTCCCAGTTTATTCTACAATGTGCTTCTTCTCTTGCCTGGTTACTTGTATAAGGTACTCTCTGGCAGCTGAAGGTATTAATAGGATAAGGGATGAATTGGAGAATATGCAAAGGTATCACCTATCATATGCCCGTCTAAATCCTAATGGTAATAGTGAATTCTATGTCATATGTGATATTCTGCATTAAGGCTGCAGCCCCTTAAGTGACCTGGATAACCAAATAGACTTGCACATCTGGTTTATAGCTTTTAAAGACTATGGTAATAAAATGCATGTTTTTTTTAGCATGACCATATAGTTGTTAGTAGGTTAAACTTTCTTAAGTCAGAGTAGGTGATATTTTTCTTTCACGTGTATTCATTTTCATATATTTTTCATATACTTTTAGAAAAGAGTGCTCTCACTGTAAAAAGGATATAGATAAGTACTTGCTTTTACATCTATGCAGGAAATGCATGTTTCAGTTTGGAAACAGAAGTGACATAAAACAGACTCAACTAGTTATTATGAACATTTTGCAAGACTGTATTTTAGGGTTTGTGTGAAAAAGCACTTAAATGCAGGTTAGAATTTTCACACACTGCTAAAATGCTTTTCCCTGTTAATTGAATTCTCTGAATAATATAATGCAGGAGAATAAATGTATCTTGTTCATCCATTTACTGATGCTGAAGTTTAGTTTAAATCTTGCTGATGCAGGTATATATTTACCTCCCCCATAATAGTTATTCAGCAAAATAAAGAAAGCATTTCAAGAGTACATTAAGCCCACACTGTAGTAATGAGGGAAGTGAACAGCAAAGCTGGCAATGACCACTATGAAAGCGTTTTTATATATAAATGATCTTTCTGACATTACATTCTGAAAAATAAATCAAAAGCTCTTTTAGCTTTGCCGCTATGACTTTTTAGCATGTTAAGTTATAACTCATAAAGTTGCTGGCAGGAAAAAAAATCTGCTGACGTTAAGGATATAAAAGAGCAAATGAATGCATTAATGATATCATGACTGAAGAAACTTCATTGCCATCTTGATTTAGACAGCTAGCAGTTCCATATCAAAAATACCATACACGTGAACTTATTCAAGTTTTAATTTATTTAGGTGCTTAAACCTATTCAGCTAACAAATTAAAACAATACATGCAAACCTAAACCAGGCTAAGAGAATTAAAACAATAGCTAAAACTCAAAAATCATCTGAATTAATGCAGACAATCTCTATCTGACTTTATGGAAACGTCCCTAATGTAAAAATATTTAAGGGACCCTGAAAACAGAAGTAATGGGTCACAACATAGTTTTCTTTTTCATGTAATTCAAACTGTTAAGTTTTAATTTATGAGGAGGGAACAGTATCAGTTGCACTGAAGATGATGAACAGAATGGATTACTGAAATGAATTCAACTGTTTTAAAGAAACGTAGCTTATAAAGATGAATGTTCCTTTAACTGGCAAGTGTTTTTAATGATTATGTGATTTTTTACTCTATAAATTGAGTGTAGCATGATGGTGTAAAAGTTAAAAATCTGACAAGCTAAGTGAAAGTGTTTATTGTTACTATGTTGTTACTCTATACTAAGTATTAAAGTCACTTTGTGCATAGATCTCAGCTTGCTATTGTTTTTCTGATATCCACATTCTTCTCCAGTAAAAGCTAATTCAAAATCTCGACTAGTGATTCCAAACTATTCTCTTTCTTTTATTTTCTAATATTCTTTTTGGAAGCAGAGAACTTCTCTGGTTTTCACTATTTTGTGGCTACTACTGTTTATATCATTGACTCTGAAAATAATTGTTTCATTATGTGTGTAATAGTATGTTACTATAGCAATAACCCACGCCTGGGTGTGGGTAATGCTAAATTTACCCACGGTTGGCGTGGTTTGGTCCCGAGGGCGAAGCCCGAGGGACCAAAAAAAGCCAACCGTGGGTAAATCCAGCATTACCCACACCCAGAAGTGGGTTATTGCTATTATACAATGACATTATTTAAGAAAAAATATAATTAATTTTCTTAAATAATGGCATTGCATAATGCCTCCTTGCTGCCCTTTCACAGCTGTCTGATATTCTGCGGCAGTTCTGATGTACTGCGCATGCATATGCCTACACAGTATATCAGAGCTGTGGGCAAAAGTAACAGAGAAAGCAAGATCTCCATTGCTTTTTACTGTTTCGCTATGTTAAATGGGTTTAACATAGTGAGACAGGTTTAAAAAAAAAAGCAACAGAGAAAGCAAGATCTCCGTTGCTTTTTACACACTGTGTCACTATGTTAAAGGAGTTTAACATAGCGAGACAGCTTTAAAAAAAGCAACGGAGATCTTCGTTGCTTTTTTTAAACCTGTGTCGCTATGTTAAACTCCTTTAACATAGCGAGACAGTGTTTTAAAGAAGACTTATACTAATGGAAAAAGTCCGGGTGACCGGACCTTTTTCCATTAGTATAAGTCGATTTACAACGTGCACGCTGACCAATCAGCTTGCATGTTTTGGAATATTAATGGGGGGGTCATGGTATAATTTGCATTCTTCACTTTTCATTTAACCTCACTAACTATTATTTATTTTATTTATTTATTTGACATTTGTTAACCAGGTTGGTCCATCTAAGCTAATGCCCATTTTCAGTGGAGACCCAAGGAAAAAAGCTCCAAAATATTTTATACAATAGAGTAGTGGTACAAAAAAAAAAAGTTCCAAAATACATTATACAAAAAGTAGTGGTAGTAGAATATACAGAGGTTGAACAACAATCCAATAAAAGGCATTATACAACAAAATTCCTGTGTAAGAGTTCCAGGTCTGTTCAAGACATGAAATAAACACAGATAGTTTGCAATACAGTAATGGATCAGGATTCTTAATTTGGAGTTAGTGTCAAACAGTTAAGTAGGACAGACAATGAAACAGCTTCAGGAGAGTGTCAGTGTCAGTAAGAGGTGAACTGATTGACAAAGGCTAACCAGAACAAAATAATACTCATAGTCCATCCTTGTCTTATACCATTACTCATTTATATTTCTTTACTTAGCTGTCCATTCTTATTCTATTACCATTTGCTGCCATGAAAACTTTCTTAATTTTGTTACTAAGATTATGCATCTTCATTAATTCTGACAATATTTCATGTTCTATTGAATTAAAAGCTTTATTAATATTGCCTGCCATAACTTTTACATCCACTCTGCTGTTTAGGATATCCTCCACAATTTCCCTTAGACACCCTTTTCCTGTCATACCTTATATGCAGTGTTCATAAATATCTTATAATCTATATTATTTAATACTGTTGTCTCCAGCTCTTTAAATCTTCCTTTTCTCCTTTTTTATATGAATTTTTTTTCATTATGATCCAAACCTTTGTTTAACTACTCAAAACATGTAACAAATATTCTTTTTGCCATTCTCCTACATTTTTATATATTTCAAATTTGATTCCATCCAGACCTGATGCTGAATCTATGTTTAACTGTTTAAACACTATCCAATTTCTATTTTAACTTCTTTATTAATTTGTTCTGAAATTTTTTTACTTCCCATATTTTAATAGGTTCTCTCTCTTTTATAAAACATTTCTTCTACATAATTTACAATTTCCATATTCTAAGATTTACTTCTTTTTATTTCTCCTTTTTTACCTTTCATTTATCTAATTACACTAGTAATTCCTTATTTTTCATAGTTTTTTATAATCTTCTTTCTCATTATTGTAATACTCACTCTCAGTTTTTTTCTAAATTCTCAAATGCATATTTATTCCATCCAGACCTGCTGCTGAATCTATGTTTAACTGTTTAAGCACTTTATCCAAGTCATACAAAGTAATTTCTATTTTAACTTCTTTATTAACTTGTTCATTCAGGGAGAGGCAATTATATACAGGCTAATTGCAATAATTGGAAGAACATAAAAGACAAACAAATTCATGAAAAAGGTCAGATCATTGTCTGGAAAGGCATTTTTGCAAGCTCACTTAAAATAGGGTTAGCTGAAGATTGAGTATGCCTCTTCCTGGAACCAGCAGCTTTACTTCTTGCTCCTAAAAGGGAGCACAATTGCACCTTCTCCCAGTTTATTCTACAATGTGCTTCTTCTCTTGTCTGGTTACTTGTATAAGGTACTCTCTGGCAGCTGAAGGTATTAATAGGATAGGGGATGAATTGAAGAATATGCAAAGGTATCACCTATCATATGCCCGTCTAAATCCTAACGGTAATAGTGAATTCTATGTCATATGTGATATTCTGCATTAAGGCTGCAGCCCTTTAAGTGACCTGGATAACCAAATAGACTTGCACATCTGGTTTATAGCTTTTAAAGACTATGGTAATAAAATGCATGTTTTTTTTAGCATGACCATATAGTTGTTAGTAGGTTAAACTTTCTTAAGTCAGAGTAGGTGATATTTTTCTTTCACGTGTATTCATTTTCATATATTATTCATATACTTTTAGAAAAGAGTGCTCTCACTGTAGAAAGGATATAGATAAGTACTTGCTTTTACATCTATGCAGGAAATCCATGTTTCAGTTTGGAAACAGAAGTGACATAAAACAGACTCAACTAGTTATTAAGAACATTTTGCAAGACTGTATTTTAGGGTCTGTGTGAAAAAGCACTTAAATGCAGGTTAGAATTTTCACACACTGCTAAAATGCTTTTCCCTGTTAATTGAATTCTCTGAATAATATAATGCAGGAGAATAAATGTATCTTGTTCATCCATTTACTGATGCTGAAGTTTAGTTTAAATCTTGCTGATGCAGGTATATATTTACCTCCCCCATAATAGTTATTCAGCAAAATAAAGAAAGCATTTCAAGAGTACATTAAGCCCACACTGTAGTAATGAGGGAAGTGAACAGCAAAGCTGGCAATGACCACTATGAAAGCGTTTTTATATATAAATGATCTTTCTGAAATTACATTCTGAAAAATAAATCAAAAGCTCTTTTAGCTTTGCCGCTATGACTTTTTAGCATGTTAAGTTATAACTCATAAAGTTGCTGGCAGGAAAAAAAATCTGCTGACGTTAAGGATATAAAAGAGCAAATGAATGCATTAATGATATCATGACTGAAGAAACTTCATTGCCATCTTGATTTAGACAGCTAGCAGTTCCATATAAAAAATACCATACACGTGAACTTATTCAAGTTTTAATTTATTTAGGTGCTTAAACCTATTCAGCTAACAAATTAAAACAATACATGCAAACCTAAACCAGGCTAAGAGAATTAAAACAATAGCAAAAATCAAAAATCATCTGAATTAATGCAGACAATCTCTATCTGACTTTATGGAAACATCCCTAATGTAAAAATATTTAAGGGACCCTGAAAACAGAAGTAATGGGTCACAACATAGTTTTCTTTTTCATTTAATTCAAACTGTTAAGTTTTAATTTATGAGGAGGGAACAGTATCAGTTGCACTGAAGATGATGAACAGAATGGATTACTGAAATTAATTCAACTGTTTTAAAGAAACGTAGCTTAAAAAGATGAATGTTCCTTTAACTGGCAAGTGTTTTAAATGATTATGTGATTTTTTACTCTATAAATTGAGTGTAGCATGATGGTGTAAAAGTTAAAAATCTGACAAGCTAAGTGAAAGTGTTTATTGTTACTATGTTGTTACTCTATACTAAGTATTAAAGTCACTTTGTGCATAGATCTCAGCTTGCTATTGTTTTTCTGATATCCACATTCTTCTCCAGTAAAAGCTAATTCAAAATCTCGACTAGTGATTCCAAACTATTCTCTTTCTTTTATTTTCTAATATTCTTTTTGGAAGCAGAGAACTTCTCTGGTTTTCACTATTTTGTGGCTACTACTGTTTATATCATTGACTCTGAAAATAATTGTTTCATTATGTGTGTAATAGTATGTTACTTCCTATGTTTGAACACAAACGTTTTAAGACAGTTCTCTTCTAGTCTTAAATATTTCTCCAATCAGTTTGAATTTCATTTTGCTGGCCTGCATTTGGTTTATTAATCAGACATGCCTTTTTTATTTTCCATCTCCATTTACTTTTATAATAATATGATAAACTTGTTCATTAATTTGTTGAATTTTACGTGCATACAAAATGCAGTTTCTCAAACATTGCCTCCCAGGTCAAATAATTAAACCTCACAGGCAGCAATTCATTAATTTTCATTTCTTATTAGAAAAAATAAAAACTGGTTTAAGAGCACTTTTGAGTCATACTCTGGGGCAGACAAAGATGTACGGTGGTAATATTTAGCATAGTAGAACAGATAAGCAGATTTTAGTTAGATAAAAAATAAATGATAAGTTGCAGTTTATAAAATGATGACAAGTAGCAGTAACATAATTTGGCAACAATCCATGACTGGGTGTGGTTACAACTAGATTTACCTACTGCTGGATTACAAGTGAGACGTCTGAGTGATCAAACAAAACCACCTGTGGGTAAATTAAGTATTGCCTGCACACACTGAAGTGGATTACTGTTTACCTTTTTAAATAATCGCATTGTATAAATGGACATTAGTGTCTACACAGCTTCATGTAATGCTTGTTCTGTGCATGTGTTCAGCATATATGTGCTGATACTTGTTCAGTGCATAGTGACTTACACTTACAGTTTTCTTCCTTTACAAAGCTTCTGTTGCTGTCTGAATGTACATAATACTTTTGGATAGAAGCATCAGCAGTTAAAGAGAAGAACTTGTTAGATATTAAAGTAGAAGCTGTGAAAGCTGTCAGAATTGTAGCTATAACCATACTAAAATTGAGTGTCACTGACAGCAGCCATAGCTGCTGTTTTTCTATGTTATAAACTCTTCTCTTTAAATGCTATTGCTGTCCAAATGTAAGTTGCATCATTTGGACAGCAACAGCACCTTATGATAAGAATTTGTAAAAACAACTGCTCATTTCTGTGTCACAAATCCTTCTCATGAAAAGATGTTGCTTTCTGAAAAAAATAACTGTTGTATATGTTATTCAGACAGCAACTGCACTTAAAGGTAAGAATTTGCAACACAGAAAAACAGCAGATGTTACTGCTGTCAATTTGGTTGCCAGTAGTTGCAGTGATACTTATTTTTAGCATGGTTACTGAACTCATTTAGATGACTAACAGTAGATTTACAACAGGTGTGTTTGTCCAGTCACTTAGTATGCTTTAGAATATGAATGAGATTACGCTGTATAACTGAACATAGACAATCATCATGAGTTGCCTTTCTTCCCCATTTTTACAAGGGGCCAGTGTTCTGTCAACTGTCACCATGCATCGGAGTTCAGTGTTCCTCTCCTAATGGCCATGCACAAGGGTGGACCATCTACAGACCCTGGAAACTTCAGACCATAAGTCTTACTAGTCTTATATGCAAAGCCATGGAAAGAATTATCATGGACGTGACCAATAATGAAATATGAAACCCCCAGACACTGGACCCAACCCAGTTTGGTTTTATCAAGAGCAGGTCATGCCTACTCAACCTGTTGGACTTCTTTGAGTAGGTCACCAAAGCAACAGATGAGGGCAAAATGCTTCACACTGTGCACCTTGACCTTGCCAAAGTATTTGACACAAGCCCCAACTTTGACATTATTGAGAAACGTAAGAGGTTAGGTGCAAACCCTTATGACACCCAGTGGATAGCCAGTTGGCTCACAGACAGGACTCAGGAAGTTAGAATTGGGGAGTCCACCTCTACAAAGAGGCCAGTCACAAGTGGGGTCTATCAGGGACTGGTCCTGGGACTGCTCTTTTTGGTATTTTCTTCTCTGAAGTCATGGCCAATGTCAGTGGCCTCTGGCTGACTAAATTTGCAGATGATTGCAAATTAGGAGCTGTCACTAAATTGCCCACCAACACAAATGTTCTCCAGGAAGGGCTGACATGGACAAACAACTGGTGCCAGAGCTATGGACTAAAACTAAATGTCAAGAAATGCATAATAGTATCCTTCAGGAAGTCATTCATCCTGGTAACTATCATGTTGACAACACACCCCTAAGAGCTGGTCCAGTATTCAGGGACTTGGGGACACACATAGACAGTAATCTAGCCTTTAACCATCACTTGTCTACAGTAGTGAGGAAATCATTCTATGTTGTGCAACTTATAAACAAAGGTATGACATCTAGGTCCAAGGTAGTCATTGCCACTGTATTCGGCATTCATCAGACCTGTCACTGAGTACAATGCCCCCTTTGGTATATACCTAACCAGGCATATCCAACAAATGGAATGTCCACAGAGGTTCCTCACTAAAAGAATATAGGGTGTAAGTAACATGTCCTATGCTGACCACCTCGAGGTCCTATCCCTATATTTTGTTTCCTACAGGCTCTTGAGAGGAGATCTGTGCCTGGTATGCAAGGCATTGTCAGACCCCACTCTGATAGACTACCTGTATATCTGCAAAACAACACCAGAATTTCCCATTCTAAAGACTTAAACTTTGCCTGTGATATAAATAGGACCTGACGGAGAGACAGGCATGTATACCAGAAACTACCAATTCTCTGGAATAGGCTTCCAATCTATGTTTACCAGAGTTTCTTCCTAATCTAGTTCAAGCACAACTTGGACAATTGTATGGGGTACAGGAAATTCATCCATGGTTTGGCACATATGTCTCTAATGGAGGCAGGCAGCCTGTAAATGGTTCATTTCCCAGGCTCCTGCTTGTAAATGTTTCATCTACCAAGGCCCTGCTTACACTTATCAAGGGTACCAGAACTTCTCAAAGATTTGGATGCATGACTAGGCTTAAAAACGCCATTGTGGTCATTAGCCTAATAAAGACCTATGAACCTATGAATCTACACTTGACTGTCACAGGTCTTCTGAACTCAATCCGTACCTTGGACCTAGATGTCATAGCTTTGTCCTTGTTTACTCTTGTCTTCTTCCTTTCTCTCCCAAGTCTTCTTCATCAGATTGCCCTCTATTTTCCTACACATGTACCCATACGACCATAATCTTTTTTTTTTTGTTGTTTACCTTCTCTGCAGTTGGAGCTACTGTGGCTTCTGCTCTGTCTTCATTTCTTCATCTGTCCCATAGTGTGCATCCTAGCACCCATCTCAAGCATTTCATCTCCATCTCCTCTGGCTTTCTCAGTTGCTCTGGCTTCACTGCTTGGGTTTCTGTACCATATGGTAGTTCTGGTTGCAGCATTTTTTTAGTACACCTTATTTTCACATTCTTAGGCATTCCTCTGTCGCACACTACCCCTGACACTGTGTGACACTTGGCTGCAGTCCCTTTGATGCTACCTTTGACCTCCTTATTCAGGCTTTCCTTCTCCTGCATTACCCCTCCCAGGCATGTGAAGCTGTTACCCTGATCCACTGTTTTCCCTTCTATCTCAAAATTTTAACTTTTGATTTCCAGCATTTGCTGCCATGACAACTATCTTGTCTGCACTCAGTATCATCCAATACGCCCTCAGTTGTGCTTTCCAGTCCTCTGCCATTTGCTGATGTTTCTTTTCAGAGTCTGCTTGTAATGTCACAATATCTGCATACAGCAGCTTTGTTAATCTGTTCCCTCAGGTTTGTTTGTTAATGTAGTTCATCACCAGTATGAACAGTGGACTCGGAGCTGAACCCTGATGCACATCTGCTCTCACTGGGAACCTGTCTGGGAGTTCGGACATTGCTCATATTTGTGTCATTGGGTCCTTGTACATAGCCTGCACTAATTCTATCAGTGTTTCTGGGACTTTGAACCATCATAGGACTGCCCAAATCAGCCTTCTTGGGACCTTGCCAAATGCATTTTTCACATCAAGGAATGCTCATTTGGACTCTTTCCTTTTCTCTAGCTTCCTCTGAATTATCTATCTTACTGCAAACATTGAGTTGGTTGTACTGCATCCTGATCTGAATTTGAACTGCTAATCTCTTGTGTTACTTTCTACTGTTCTGTGTATTCATTTAGCAATCACCCTGTCCACTACTTTCATGCAGTGTGACAGGAGTTTGCTACCTCTGTATTGCCCACAGTTATGAATGTCCCCTTCGCTCTTGTACACTGACACTAGAATGCTTATTCTATAGTCATCTGGGTATTGCTTTTTGTTCAGAGTGCTATGAGTACCATCAGGAGCCATTTCTCCCTTATCTCACCCAACATCTTGATGATATCTGACATGATCTCATGTGAGCCTGCTGCTCTCCCTGACTTCATTTTCCTTAGTGTGGTTCTTTCTTCTTCTGCTAAAATGGGCTCTTCTACCTCTTTCTTCATAGGCTATATCTGAGGCAGTAAAGCTTCTTTGAGGGTTTCTTCATTCAGAAGCTGCTAGAAGTACTCCTTCTATCTGCCTTTGATGTCCAGTGGGCTGGTGACCAGGTAGCTGCTGGCATCACTTATGACTATCTTCCTTATCTTTCTGTCTTTGCCTTGCAACCTGATTGAGTTTATTTGTGCTATCTACTGAGTCACATTCCAGAAGGTGATAGAGTGCTTCTGATTCCTTGTTCTTTGATACTGCAACTACTGTCTTAACTTTTTAGCCTAGACCATATTTTCTAACTCATACTTTTTTCTCTGTACTGCTTCTTTCTTTTGATATCTTCCTGGACATTTGTATTCCACCACCAGCTGCATTCTGCTGCCAGCTTTCTTTTTGTACCTTAGTTCCATCCTTGGTTCTGCCACATAATTGTTTTATAATCCCAACAAATGCTGTTTGAGTGACATCTGTTCTTCTTCAACTCCATATTTTTCCAGAAGTGCTAGAAACCTGAATATTTCCTTAAACTCTTGTGCTTTCTTTCCAGTCAAATTCCAGGCCTCCAGCCTAGTGTATGTTGACCTTACAGCCTTCTCTGACCACTGTCTGCTGCTACTTGTGGCTACTAGTAGTTTATACAATTTCACTAGGGATGACTTTGCAATCTCTGATTCTACCCCAGTGCCCTTTTCCTTCTAGGAGGAAGTCTATCTGAGCTGCATGTTGGCCACCCTTGTATGTGAACATATGACTGTCCCTCTTGTTAAACCAGTAAGTTAAGTAAATATTGTGGGAAGAAATATCCAGGGAATTGTTATGGCTAGGCTTGTATAGGCCCTAGGGCCGATAGCCTAGTACCAACCTATGAACCTATGTGTTGGCCACTACCAAGCCATTTAGCAGACAGAAGTCTAGACCAGTCTTTCCTTCATTCCTGTTTCCCCACCCATGTAGACCCAGGCAGTCCTCATATCCTGTTCACTCTGTCCCTGTATGAGCATTCAGAGCCCCCATTATCAAGCAATTCATGTTGCTCTGCTTTACTTAGTAGTACCTGTGACTGCTGCCTGAATGCAAGCTTTTCCTCACACTCTTTTCCTTGCTACCACAAGTCTGCCTTGGGGCATAGGATGAGCTTATGAATATTGCCCTTTCTTTACACTGTTGTCAAATTTATTTGAATCTATCACAAATTCTGATGACATCCCCCACCATCTTTGGAAGACTCATTCTCACCACAATTCCCATGCCATTTCTAGTCTGTCTTCCCCCTAAATAGTAGGCTCTGGAACTTATTCTAAATGCACTTACCTTCCATCTTGTCTCCTGGATGCATGTCCAGCCTCCTCCTTACCATCATGTCATCCTTTTCCAAGATGTGTCACTGTACCTATATTTTGGTCAAGCAATCCTTAGTTCATATTTGGCAGGTTGATTGGTTTTACATCCAGCTTTTGCTCAACAGAGTTATCTCAGGTAATCTCAGGGCAACTGGGCATCAGCTAACCAGCCTATGGCTTACTGACCCAGGCTGATGAGCTTTTTGATCCAAGCTGCTGAGTTTTATGGTGGGAACACACACTGTCCAACTGGCCAATTGAGGCACATAAACCCCTGACATAGGTCAGAGTAGTCCAGTTCATCACCAACAAATACCAGTGCTCATTGTGACAACAATCTATATGACCAGATCACCAAGATCCAATTTTTACACCATCGAGTGGCTAGCCCTGACACAGTGAGCAGTCTGTGATCCATGTTCTCCTATTTAGTGGATACTGTATACAGTTGATATCTAAAGCAAGAAATTCCAACAAAGTAAACTCCTTAGGTGCACAATGAAGTTCCAGACAGTAGGACCATTCACCAATTCCTTTTATTTAACACACGAAGCATAAAAAATAACTACTACACACGAAGCACATAGACGAAGCACATAAATGCTAACTCATAATTTTTCATTTGTTACACTTCCTCAGATATGGGTTTTTAACAAGATTTGAATCCCTTTTATAATGAAAAGTGAGGCAATAAACCATTAATATATTTAATTGATATCTAAAGCAGTTGACTCTTCCCAGATAAGCACCACATAGTGTCTGTGCTGCTGCACATTCGAGGTGAGTTTGAATTGGAAACTGCCGGCATATTTTTGGGAAGTGAGAGGAACCTCACAGAGACACAGTGAGAACATACAAACTCCACACAGGTCTTTGGCTCCGGCTTGAACCTTGTACCTTGTGCATGGGTATGCAGAGGTCTTAACCATTATAGCAAGTGAGCTGCTATACATACACAATAACAAAGCATAAAACATTAGAGAAATTTTGTGTATAATGTAAGCAACTGAAAAAAATGTATATACAAAGGAAAACAGATACAAAACGTGAGAAAGACAGCATATATCTATCTATATCTATATCTATATATGTATCTATATCTATATCTATGTAAGACAAAATTTAGTTGTGGCAGAATACTCAGTAAAAGAGATTCTATAGGAGAATAAAGGATGGTTTAGAAACAGTGAAAGACAGAAAAGGGCATGCAGTATAAAAGGACTGTCTGGGAAGGAGACTAAGGTGATAAGGCTAGTACTCAAGGAAGCTTTTGCACTCAATTGATTGAACAAGATAGTAAGGAATTTTTCCAATGTTGCCAAGAGTTGAGTCATTTTTTGTTGTAGTTGAGGGGTTCCAAATGGCCAATGAAGGATTAAAACAAAGCCTTAACAATGTAAAATAGGGTAAACCTAGACCTGCTTTAAGTAAGAAGCCCTGGAGGCTGTTACCTAAGAGAAAATGAGAGGTTTATTAAGAGAGATTAATGGCTAATAGTGACAGAGGTTATACTTTTTATAATTTTTATAATTTTTAAAGAAAAGAGACAAACAGGAAAGTGGATTTTTCAGTAACTGGTAAGACACCTGAACTGTTTGAATAGATGACATTTATATAATCTGCATTTTGTAGAAAACAAGTGAAAAATGCTGTTTCATCCACTAATTGTTAACAAAATGATGTGACAAATTTTAAGTGTTTTTTGAAAGGATCTGGTGTTTGGGTAAGAACACAAAACTGTGAGGCAGTGCACACTCTGATTTGGAAGCAATACCAACGTGACAACAGCTTCAAGAACGCCTGGATTGAGAAGCTTCATAGTCTTAACATGCATCTATAAGTTGAGTGACTACTGTTTTGTCTGTGAAATCATGATGAAAATGCAACACAAGTTAAAGGTTAAGGATGATTCCAAGGTACTGCAGATGTAAACAAAAACACCAGTAACAGATGTACTGTTCGGGGCTCTCTCTGCAGAAAAAAAACATGCTATTAAGTATGGTCAGAAATAAAATAGAAGTAGAAACAGAATAAGCAGTCCCCACATTTCAAGCAAAAATATATAGAGAGATATACAGAAACATAGAGTATTCTTTTTCAAATGCTAGCATTTATTAAACCATTCCTTCTGGCAGATAAGCACTTTTGTTGTCTTTTCAACAAAAGAGACATGCAAAAAAAGAGACAACAAAAGTGTTCATCTGTCAGAAGGAATGATTTAATAAATGCTACTATTTGAAAAAGAATACTCTGCGTTTCTCTATATCTCTCTATATATTTTTACTTGAAATCTGGGGACTGCTTATTCTGTTGCTACTTCTATTTAAGGTACTGCAGATGTGTAAAATGGGGGACAGAAATGGGTCTTTAATTTGGACCGAATACCTTTTTTAATCTGCATTGTGTCACTGCTTACTTTTAGAAGGCAAAGGTAATCTGAGTAAAGGAAAAAAAATATAGATCGATAATCAGTGGTAAGATAACTGACGAAGAAGACTAACCCATGGGGACTCCTGTGGGAAAGGTAGCAGAAGGAGACAGTGAAAGGCTGAAACGATTTGAATCTATCAATCAGAGAAATAACTAGAGAACCAGTTCATAGCTTCATCAGGGAAAAAATACATAGTGAGAGTAAAGAATAATGAGGAGAAAGTACTTTACTTAATTCCAGCTGTAACATCTTTAAAAAAGTGCCTATACTGAAGTTGTGTGGGCCTGTTTGCCCTTCTCAGTACTGACATGCTCTGTGGACAGAAAATATGATGTTAGTTCAGGTGGCATTCTATTTCAATGCAAGTATTTTTGTGGCTGATCCCCCACTGGATTAAAACACTCAACGAATGAAATCTTCATGACTCTACTTCCTCTGACATGAAGAATCCTCAGATGGAGTTATTATATTTAAGTAATGAAAATATGTTTAGGCTGTGGGTGACTTTCCCCTGAAAACATACTGGTTTAGGATTCTACCCAGGGATTCAATGTGCCTCTTTCTGATGACTTTAATTTATCAAATATAAAGGTAGCAGTTTATGAGTCAGCATCTCATAGGGGATCCATACTGAACATATATATTCCTCATACTACCAAGTTGTCCATTTTGTATTGTTTGTATGATTGGAATGTTAAGGAACTTTGTTGACAGTCACATTATAAAGTCTAAGGATACCTAACTAGTGCACAGTGTTGGTGAAATATACAAGAAGTTATACTTCATCTCTCATGTACGCAATATCATTAGGTGTTTATTCCACTTGTAAGAACTTAGAAACAAATCTATTCTGAAGTTGTTTTTTCCATTTTGTACAAGTCAATACTGGAACATTTTGCACTGGAATATTCCAGGGGCAGCAGACTGCAGTTCTATGTATAGACATACAAGTTCTGGTGTGATACCAGCTCACTGCGTATGTGCTTTGGTTAACTCCATGACTGAACTATGAGTCTTATGTGACTGACACTGAGAAATGTGATTGCATAATAGTGGCACTTCAGTTTTGACATTCAGAACTATAAAACTCAATATAAATGCATTGTACCCCCTCCTTATATATGTGTGTATATATATATATATATATATATATATATATATATATATGTGTGTGTGTGTGTGTGTGTGTGTGTGTATATATATGTGTGTATATATATATATATATATATATATATATGTATACCATATTCCTCCATAAATAAGACTTAACCAGAGAATAAGGCCGAGCATAATTTTCCAGGGTGGTCATGATATAAGCCCTACACCAAAAATAAGCCTCAGTTAAGATCGTCAACAGCACAGGACGGACGTGTTGAATTATAAAATAATATTATTGACACCTGTTGACTGAGGTTATCGTACTCTGCCCATAAACACTGGCAAGTGTACTTTAATTGGCCAAAGTACAAACAACACATGTAAAACGTGCACACTTGATAACGAATGGCTGTGGTGTCTTCTTAACTGTTGCCATTTTGTGTTGCCACTCCTGTCTCGTAAGTCTTCAATTAACTCCCTCCCCCAGACAAGATGAGTGCAAAAAGAAAGAGCTGTTACACTGAGAACAAGAAAGGAATCGTGGAGGACTCCCAGGGAAAGAATCTGATGGCATTCTGCAAAGAGAAGAAGTTGGATCTCCGAATGGTCTGAAAATGATGTGCAGCATACGATAACCTCAGTCAACAGGCCGATGAGGGAAATGCTAAGAAGTGCAAGTGTGGATCAGGTTGGCAACCATTATTTCCTGAGCTAGAAGACATTGTCTGTGAATGGATTGCTAACAGGAGAGCAAAGGCTTTGGTTGCACGCAGGGGTGATATTCATGCATTTGCCCTTGCAATGACATCACAGTTAGAAATATCCCCTGAAGAATTCAAAGCATCACAACATTGGCCGGATGGATTCCTTCAGTGATATGAATTGTCTCTAAGAAGATCGACAACACTGTTCAAGCTGGAAGATACTGAAGTTATTAAACGTGCACTTGCATTCAAGTCCTTTGTTGATGGCATCGACTTTCCTAAATACCAACTCTTCAACATGATTGCTATGGATGAAGCTACAGTGTTTATGGGCCAAGGATCTCAAACAATAATTGATCAGAGGGGTGCCTCGTCAATCTACATTCCCTCCACTGGGTATGAAAGTGCACATATTACTAGTATGTTGGCAATTCATCGAGATGGAAAGAAAACCTCACCGCTAATCTTTGTTAAGGGCAAGAAAGATAAGATTGAACATGTTTCAGGCATTTACATTCTTGAAACCGTAAAAGCCTAGTGCACACAAGCAGTTATAAGGAAGTGGGTAGATGTAATGCTGCCACTTGTTCTGCGGGTTGGCGAAAGAGGTCTCTTAGTCTGGGATTCAGCCAGCATTCACCACGCTAAAGACATGAAGGCATTCCTTGCACAGAGCAGAATAGATCAAATAATGATTCCTGCAGGAATAACTGCCTATCTCCAGACTCTTGATATTGCAATAAACAAGCCATTCAATGACCATTTGCACATGGAACTCAATGGCTACATTGAAAATAGAATGGAGAGAAATCAGCATGAATTTGTGAAGCCTAGCCCACAAGAAGTCGTAACTTGGGTGAAAAATTCATGGGATAAAATCACTGACAGCTGTGTTGCCAATGCACTACGAGCAGGCTACTTAGACAAGCAGTGCTCATTTAAGGAGAGCACTATTGCTAGGCATGACAGATTGGGGCCAATAGTTCTACAGGAAATGGAATCGCAAGAAATTCAGGCCAGAATTCGGAGGTTGGAGGCTTATGACAATATTCCAGAAGACGATGACATGACTGTATTTGAATAACTTTTCCATTATCGGGGCAACAGAATGGATTGCTTCTGCTTTCAGCTGCCAGCAAGCTCTTGTCAGTCTTTTGACTTTATTGTATTAAGGTAACATTTCATTATCAAGGGGTAATTACAAAGTAAGGCCACTAGTTCCTAGACTTCATTTTTATGACTTTCCATCATTCTTCTCTTACAATTTGGGTAAGGAATAAAGAAAGCATCACCACTCAAAAAGTGGCAGTTAATCACCTGTTTTATTCCCCTCCTCCAATACACATGTATTGAGATTTTTCTGCACTTTCTGTTAAGCATGAAATATTGCACTGTGAAAGCCATGAAGTTGAAATTTTTGTTGCACTGTTTATGTATAATTCTCACACAACTGTTGACGCATTACCTAGAACTGTTGCCCAATAACAGAAAAGTACCAATTAAATGTCAATTTATGTACATGAATAAATGTCGATTTTTGTATATGAATAAATGTTGATTTGTGTACATGAATAAATGTTGATTTTTCTACATGAATAAATGTAGATTGTTGTACGGGGGGGGGTGTAAATGAGGCATCCCCTGATAATAAGCCCTAATGTGTATTTCGGCAGAGGGGGGGGGTTTATAAGACCCGGTCTTATTTTCAGGGAAATGTTGAAGGTTTTGCGTCAGGGCTGGTAACCCGGTACATAAAAATCCACTACCAATCATTAGTGGACCGGAGTTCTGCTGTGGCGACCCCTAACCGGGAAAAGCCGAAAGACACAAAATGGTAGGTCTATTTCAGAAGTCTGAAAACCAAAACACTGGAAACTCAAAATACTGAATGATGGAATTTGCTCCTTCTCCACTGTTGTGTGATCTTGAAGTTAGTATATATAATTATCAGGGGGTGTGAGTGGTGCTGGGAGGCTTACCCCCCACTTTAAAAATATTTTCAGTATTTTGAGTTTTTAGTATTTTGAGTTTCAGTCTTTTGGTTTTTTAGTCTTCTAAAGTAGACCCATAAAATATATATATATAGATATATATATATATATATATATATATATATATATATATATATATATGTGTGTGTGTGTGTGTGTGTGCTTTGTCTGTAGGGTTCCTATCAGATAGTCAAACTTCTGCAAGTTCGAACCTCATATGGTCGAGACCATAAGTTCAAATTTGCAGAAGTTCGAGCGTTTCAGTGGAAATCTCCATAAGGGGAGGTTTCCATTTTGTTCAATGTAATGCGATCTCGGAGTTGATATATTTAAGTAGCAGGGGGTCCAGGGAGGCTTTCCCCCCTGCTTGCATAAGTTTATTTTGTTTTCTTTTCTTTTCTTTTTTTTTTATCCATAGTCAAAGTTTTTAACTTCGAACAGGATGGTTCGAACATTCCGTGTTCGAAGTTATTAAACTTTGATTATGTGATATAGACCATATGTGTGTGTGTGTATATATATATATATATATATATATATATATATATATATATATATATATATATATATATATATAATTATCCAAAGATCACTATATCTTGGGGTAGGAGGAAATTCCTGACGTACCATATTCTTGATCACACAATGGATTATCAGTCACTAATATATCTCATTCAGGCCTGGGACCTTTTCTCTGTGTGTATTTTATTTCCTTCTGAGAACAACATTCACATGATCATACCTTATATAAACTAGGTGTCAGCTTGCATCTTTTTAGCATTTCCTGGCCATCACGTCTGTTATATGTATTAGAGACAGCACTTCAGGAAGTTTTCCCATTTCTTAATAAAATTGCCAGTGAATTATAATTGGACCCTCAGATATACTTGATCCTCCGTGATTATGGTCCCAGATACAATGACTTAAAAGTGATTTTGCCAGTGTCAATACTGGGATAATTTTTGTCATTTTTCCTGTCATATGAAATAGCAATGGGTGCATGTAGACAAATTTTAGTTACGTCATCCTCAGCTTAGATATATTCCAGATGTAGACTTCATTTTCCACTGTGAAAAGAAGTCATGCATTCACATATTGCATTAATTAAACATTAAAGAACTTTGCATCTGTTAGGTTTATATAAACATGTATTTGCTACACAGGCTTTGTGCCCATTGAATGGCGCACCACGACAGTTATCCCACTCCACAAGGGGGGGGGGCACAACAGACCCCGGGAACTACCACCCCATTAGCCTGACGAGCCTCGTCTGCAAGGCCATGGAACGTATCATCATGGAACTCATAAACAAAGACATTGGGGATCTCCAAACCCTGGACCCCACACAGTTTGGGTTTGTACAAGGCAGATCATGTCTCCTAAACCTGATAGACTTCTTTAAAGTAGTCACCAAAGCCATAGATGAGAGTAAGGTGGTTCACACAGCCTATCTAGATCTCGCCAAGGCATTCGACACCATCCCCCACTCTGGAATTATAGATAAACTCACTAAACTAAGTATAAATCCCTATGTTACAAGATGGGTTGCCAAATGGCTTACTGACAGAACCCACACTGTGAAAGTAACAGACTCCAAATCAGACTTCAGACCAGTGACAAGTGGAGTACCACAGGGTTCAGTCCTGGGTCCTCTCCTGTTTGGTATCTACTTCTCTGAAGTACAGGCTAACACAGAAGATCTTTGGCTAACTAAATTCGCAGATGACTGCAAACTAGGAGCCATAATTGAAACTCCTAACGATGTGGACATCCTACAAAAGGGCCTCACTGAGACAGATGCCTGGTGTCAAAGACATGGTCTCAAGCTCAATGCCAAAAAGTGCATTGTCATCCCCTTTGGTAAAAAATTCTGTACCTATGAACTACCACATAGGCGGCAGTCTACTTAACACCGAAAGTGTAATAAGAGACCTTGGGACACAGGTGGACAGTAGTCTCTCCTTTGATAATCACATCACCAAAGTGGTCAGGAAATCCTTCTACGTGGCACACCTCATCAGAAAAGGTTTCTCATCCAGAAAAAAAGAGATCATTGTTCCCCTCTACTCATCAATCATTAGACCCATTATAGAGTACAACGCCCCTTTTGGTATGTACCTCACAAGACATCTACAACAACTGGAAAGGCCGCAAAAATACCTCACAAAGAGGATTACTGGCCTCAAACAGATGTCTTACGCAGACCGTCTCAAAAAACTCCAGCTTTACTCCATCGCATATCGCCTACTCAGAGGTGATCTCTGCCTAACATACAAAGTTATGTCAAACCCAGAGCTGTTGGACATGCTCCACTTAAAGAAATCCCAATCCCTCCGATCTACATGCTCTAGGGACCTAAACTTTGTCACCACAATAAACAAAACATGCTGGAGGGATAGATTCCTGTCCCAGAGACTTCCCATACTCTGGAACAGACTATCTATGTCAAGCAGAGCTCCTCATTAGCACTCTTCAAGAAAAATCTTGATGACTGGATGGGTAATAGGAAATTCACCCCAGGGATCACTTCTGTGGTTCTGCTTGACAGGGGCACAGGAAAATAATTTTCTTGGGTGGCGAAAGCCAGGGTACATTTTTGGCTAGGCTTGTATAGGCCCTAGGGCCAACAGCCTAGTACCTACCTATGAACCTATGAACCTATATAAAGTTGTATACTTCAGAATGTCTCTGATATTTTAGAGTAAGAGCTGCACTGAAACATCTGGGTAGTTAGCTAGAGACTGTTCTTAGAATGTGATTCTATGTCAAATATTTCTTTGTTCTTGATGATTATTTTTTTGCATTCATGTCTCAGACATAATAAACAGGTTATGATCAGTGATCCAGTAATAATCTTCTGTGTTGTGCATATAACATACGCACACATTCACACACACCTATATACATACATATCTATTTATCTAGCTAGCTAGCTATCTATATAGATGTGTGTGTATACGTGCTTGTGTATTTTATCCATTCTGAACATATTTTATACACCCATTATTTATATAAATCAAATATTTAAGAGTAATGCTTGCTGTCACAATGTAATAGAAAGAAAGCTACAGTCAGATGTAGTAGGATTATAGTAATAATAATCATCATCATCATCTACCCCCCCCCAAAAAAAAAAAAAAAACTACATTTCTGTCACAAAATGATATATGGTTTTAATGTTATTTTTTTTTTATTTGGTTGGACTAATTAACTTATTGTTTTATATTAAAAGTTACAAAATATAAAAACAGTATAAATGCACATCATTTCAATGAAAATAAAACATAGTTAAGTCAGCATGTCCCAGTACACAGTATTGCATTAAATTCTAGGCAGTAGTGGGGTTTCAGATATAACCCATGTGTTTTTCTTTCAACCAATATGGCCAAAACACATATGCCTTGACCGAATAAACCCCAAAACAGTTCTCCTACACAGCTATTGTTGGAAGCATTGTTGAGAGGAAAATTGAAAGTTGAAGATATGAGTCTACACTGAAAAGGTGACATCTCTGCTCACAGTTTTACATTTTTGTTGCCAATTCAACTAGCATTAGTGGTTGTGGCTGCCTGCACCACCATTCTTTAGGTACATAAGAGATACATTGAGCACAACTGCATCAAGCAGCTGGAAACAGTTTTGATACTATTTTGAGCACAACTGCATCAAGCAGCTGGAAACAGTTTTGATACTATTTTGAGCACAACTGCATCAAGCAGATGGAAACAGTTTTGATACTATTTTGAGCACAACTGCATCAAACAGCTGTAAACAGTTTTGATACTATTTTGAGCACAACTGCATCAAGCAGCTGGAAACAGTTTTGATACTATTTTGAGCACAACTGCATCAAGCAGCTAAACAGTTTTGATACTATTTTGAGCACAACTGCATCAAGCAGCTGGAAATAGTTTTGATACTATTTGAGCATAACTGCATCAAGCAGCTGGAAACAGTTTTGATACTATTTTGAGCACAACTGCATCAAGCAGCTGGAAACAGTTTTGATGCTACTTCTTTATCTTCTGCATGGTCTAGTTTCATAGCATCTGGCCGCACTCATCTGTTCAGCACATTTTGCTCACATACTGAACAATAACGTCTTGGTTTACCATTTTGCCTTTTTTCAATAAAGAAGTTGCATACATATACACAGTTATATTTAGGTCTGGAATGCTGTATTAAAGGTTGCAATTTTGGCAGTCCTCTAGAATAATCCAGATTTTATTTTAAGCAGGTGAGAATTACATCCTTGTCATGTTTATTCTTCCTCAAAACTCTGTTATTAAATATTTTTTAAGAGAATGGAGTTTAGGGATTCTGATCCTCAGCAGGGTGAATTTCGTTCACACATAGTGGAAGCATCTTCCACCAGCTTCACATTTTGTGACTAATTACTCACAGGAATGATTGCTGGCAAGTAGACTGAATATTTTTGTTTTTGTTTTAATATGTTTTCTGCATTTGGTTGGCTTGCAGAGGCAATAAAGCTTCAAACAAATCTTCCAGTGTGTTACCATGTGAAATTTTATACAGCTCAAAGGCCTTTATTCAAATTAACATATTATCAGACAGCATATACTGTTTGAAGCAAAGCCTGCCTTTGACTGGAAGTGCCTCATTTATAGAAATGTATCTCTATTATGTGTCTATGTGTTTTTTTTTATGAAGTGTATGACTAGATTTATTTAGCTATTTATTGTTTTATGTTGTCGCCTCACAGCAAGACGTTGGTGCGTTCGATTCTCAGCTAGAGTGTCTTCTGTGTGGAGGCATGCGTGAATGGGCATGCCTTTGTTGAAGGTTGTGCATCAGGGCTGGTAACTCGGCACGTAAAAATCCACTACCAAACATTAGCGGACCGGAGTTCCACTGTGGCGACCCCTAACCGGGATAAGCCGAAAGACACAACAACATTGTTTTATGTTGGGGATGACTGCATGGAAAGGTCTGTAGCTGTGAAATAGAGTTGTCTCCATGTTGAAATCTCTTTTTCCTTCTATACATTTCACTATTCTATGGACCTGAATAACTAGAGTCTGGAATCTATATGCTGGAAGATGATGGTACCTGGTGCTCCTGCATTAATGCATTTAGATAGTTTAGTTTCTTTTCTTAAACATTATGCCTTCTCTAACCATAAATGATGTTTTGCCAGAATTACAGGCCTGCATTCAGTGGCTTCATGGAGACAAGGAATAACTTTAGAAAATGCAGCATCTGTGGCACACTTTTGCTCCTTAAGACACAGATGTGGTGCTGTATGTTCCCTGTGTCTACCCTGTATCACACATCATCTGTATCAAATTATATAAATTGTGATTCACTATCTATGTACTCACAAAAATCATTATTCACAAACTCCTCCTCCAGGCCACTGGCTGCTGTTAATTTCTTTTGAGTATTTTTTTTCCTTTTTTAGCACTTGTCATTCTCCCCTAGCAGTTTTTTAAATAATTTAAAGAAACACTAGAAAGAATAGAATATTTATGTTTTCAGAGAATGATTGCACTTCTAATAAATAGTAGATGACTTATGTAAGACTGACTAAATGGGATCCAAAAAAAATGACTGGGCACACTACTCGTAAATAATAACAGATAACTAAATCATTTGAGTAGTGAGCTGAGGACTGGAACTAATACAATAAAAACAGCTTCTAATATGAACTGTTCTGAAGAAGTCCCAAGGTATGGGATGACATCACTAAACTATGGTTTGTGTTGGTAGAATTTAAATAAATCTTTGTATTGTTTTTACTAAGTATTGGTTTGGACTTGCACAGCATTATATCAACGTTATTATTTCATATGCAAAGCTATCTTTATTAAATTAGCTCCAGTCCTCAGCTCAAGACTGACTAAATGCCAACAAATTAATTTGTACTGCTCAACTGTCCAGATTTTGGCAGGCTGTCAAGATTTTTGCCTCATATTTTTGGTATACTCCTCATGAAATTTGTGGTTCTCTAGCAAATCACTGACTATTGAAGTCACTGAATGATGAGACACATTTGAGCTTCAGACTTTATATCCTTCAAAAAAATGTATATAAAAATAATACCTATTCTAACAACTTTCTAAGTTTAAAAGAGCAATATCTAAAAAATTTTCACATTTGTGGGTCTTTGTCCCCCTGTTATTTTAGACTTTATCCATATTTTTTGCACTAAGAGGTTAAAAGGTACTATAACACAGGCTGCATTCATAAAAATTATAGTGACTGCAGCCGCTGCTGTTAACTACAGAAAAATGCTGATCTGCACTCCCTATTTGGAATTTAGAGACAGCCTTACCACAGTGCTATTGCTTTTGATGAGTTGTCTCTGCAGTCATGCCACCTGCAAATGAAGCAGTCCAGGAGAGACACATATGCTAATTGGCCATGTGCTCTTTCTTAGAACTTGCCTGCAGTAAGGCCTTTATGCAGCTGAGTAATTAATCACTCAGGTGTGTAAAGTAGCATAGCCGATCTAGACTGCTCACATTAATGGACACTGCCAAAATGCTGTGTTCATCCATCTGGGAAGAGGTAAGCACAGGGTTGTTTAGTGATAAGGTACTGTTAGTGTGTGTGTGTGTGTGTGTGTGTGTGTGTGTGTGTGTGTGTGTGTGTGTGTGTGTGCCCCAGTAGTTTCATGTTCAGGAAGATGTACAACAAATGAAATGAGAGCAGTTGAATAATTTTAAAGAATAAACACTTTCCCAATACTTTCCAGAGGTCACTAACACATAATAAAACAATAATCCCCACACACAAAAATGATCCCTCAATTATCCCCAGTACAAAAGTTAGTACTTTTCTAGCAAAGGGATAAAAATAATGAAAATATTTCTTAAAACATCTACACAGGTAAAACCTGTAGCAGTCTGGAGTCAGTAAATGGAAACAATTTATTCACTAGTAACAATAATGTTTGTGATAATTGTATGTATATTTATAGACAAATAAGTTATCACTATTATACTTTTGAAATTACTATTTTCTCTCTATGTAAAATATCTCAGAGTTTCTCTCATTAAAAGCAGTGTGCCTTTCTGTCCTCCCATCTCCCAGTCTCCCTCAATTCCTTCTAAAGGCATCCTTATAACACTTGCCAAAGTTGTTTCAGTGGACCAGTGGTATAGACATCAGTTATTTTTATTTATTTATTTATTTATTTATTTATTTATTGCAGTTGGTTTACCAGGATAGTCCATTGGGCCTTAAAGAACCCGTTTTCAATGGAGTCCTGGGGAGAAAAGCTCCAAAAAAAACAAAAATACATATAATATTCGACAGAGACAGTCTAGGGACAGAACGTTATTAAAACAATGTAGGCAGAATAAAGTGAAACTATTCAGATATATAATAGCAGTCATAACAATTAATACATTGAGAGAACAAAACATGCTAGCAATAGAACAAATGCAAAAAATTAAAACAAATTAGAGAACAAGTATAGTAGCTAAAAGTAGGATGTGATATTAAAGGACATTAAGTAGAGTTAGTTATGTGGGGTGGGAGCAAGAGCATTCCCACTGTGATGCTAGGTGTAAGAAAAGAGACTTCTTGAAGGTAGAGTGGTTAGAGGTGGTGCGGATGTTTGGTGGTAAGGAGTTCCAGAGGCGAGGCTGAATGAAAGAAGTTTTGCCTGGGGATGAGTAGGTTTATGCACTTCTAGTAGATTTTGATTATTAGACCTTAGAACTCTGTTAGGTAGGTGCATTTTAAAGGCAGAGGAAAGGGAGGGACAGAGGGAAGGGTTTAGAATAAGCTTATGGGCTAGAGTTAGTTGAGTGTAAGTTAGTTGTTTGGGAAGTTCTAGCCATTTTAGCTTATGGAGGGAGAGACAGTAGTGAGTGGAAGACTTATGGCTGGTGGCAAATTTTGCAATTTTGTTATAGCAGGAGGTAAGCTGTTTTATTAATGAAGACTGAAGATTAGTAAGTAGTGGGGCACCATAGAGAAGGGAGGGGATAAGGAAGGAAGTAGAGAGAGTGATTTTTGTGGCGGATGTGAGGTAGCTATTCTGTCTATAAAGCATGCCAAGTTTTTAATGCGTTTTTTTGATGTTTGTTTGTAGGTGGAAGTTAAATTTAAGTTGGTTGTCGATTTGGACCCCAAGTAGTTTGGTCTCTGACACTGTTTCGAGAGGTGTGTTGCTTTGACTAGTGATTAAGAATGAATTTATGTCGGGAGGAGTAACTTTGGAGGGAGTAAATAACATTAGTTTGGTCTTGGTAGCGTTTAGAGCTAGATGATTGCTTAGCATCCATTGCTCTGTGGAAGAGAAGGCATCTTGAGTAAGTTTTTGTAGTGAAGTGATAGAAGAGGCAGAGCAGATGATAGTAGAATCATCTGCGTATTGGATGATGCTAGAGAAAGGGACTGATTTGTGGAAGTCGTTGATAAAGATATTAAAGAGAAGAGGACCCAGTATGGAGCCTTGTGGGACTCCGGTAGGGGTACTAAGGAAGGAGGAAGTGGCTTTTTTCCATTTTACAGCTTGATTTCTGTTAGATAGATAACTAGAGAACCAGTTCAAAGAGGAGGAGGATAGGTAGAGTTTGGAGAGTTTAGTTAAGAGCAGGTTGTGTGAGATAGTATCGAAGGCTTTGGAAAGATCAAGGAGTAAGGTGGAAACAATTAGTCCAGAGTCGCGGGCTTTATTAATGATTTCAAGGAAGGAGAGAAGGGCAGTCATGGTGCTATGATTAGGTCTGAAACTGTGCTGTGTGGGAGTTATAAGATTATTGTCTAGGAGGTGGGGAAGGAGTTGAAGTTGCACACATTTTTCAAGGATTTTTGAAATGGGGGACAGGATGGCTATGGGACGGAAATTAGTGACGTTATTATTGTTACCACCTTTGTGTAGTGGTATAATAAAGGCTTGTTTCCAAATTTGGGGAACTATGCATTCTTGTAGGGAACGGTTAATTAAGATGCTAATAGGGTAGGCAAGACTTTCAGCAGCTATACTAAGAAAGTAAGAAGGGATATTGTCAGGAGCATTGGTACATGGTTTCAATTTCTGAAGGAGTTTCTTGATAGTAGATGTAGGTATGGGATTTAAAGAGAAGAGAGTGCAGTCTGGGGGGGATTTTGGGGAGGTGTTGATGAGGATAGAATTTGTGTAGAAGAGGGGGTAGTGAAGTTAGTGGGTGGGGAGTATGGTGTAGATGTAGAGGCAGTGGGGGTGGGTGAGGGGGTATTGGATGATAGAGAGGAGGTGGAGAATGAGGAGGTCAATTTGGAAATAGAGTCAATGAAGAAAGAATTAAATTGGGTGGCTAGATCATGATCTGGAGAATTTGGGTCTGGGGTAGGAGTATCTGGTTTGCTGGGGTGGAGGAGAGTGGAGATCCCTTTCCAGAATTTTTCTCAGACTGCCCTGCCACTTTAGTGCTTCTTCTCTAACTGACTTTGAGGTCTTGTCATTCCCATGTTGCAGAACTTAACCCTACCTCTACGTTTTCTTTCCATTCCAGATGTATCCCCTTAAAAATAACATGCAGAGTGTCTTTGCCTCTCTCCTTGACATCTGAAGTATGCCTATTCTGAGTGACCAAGTGGTATGTCTCATCCCAAAACCAAGCAAACACCTTAAAATAGAGAGAGTGTTTGAAAGTATGCTTGATGTAAATACTGCAGTTTTAATGGCAATAAATGTGTTGGCGTCT
Source organism: Protopterus annectens (assembly GCF_019279795.1). NCBI lineage: Eukaryota > Metazoa > Chordata > Ceratodontiformes > Protopteridae > Protopterus > Protopterus annectens. Next base: position 604,155,181 of record NC_056730.1, on the reverse strand, counting down.
GTCTTTGGTGTCCCACAAACCCTGCAACTTTTATTCCTCCTAATGTCCTACTGTTCTAGTCCTATGAAATAACTTATACCTAAAAGAGTAGTGTGCACATTGCTATACGACAGTAGCTCCACCTACAGGAATGTAATTACAAATTATTGCTGCTACATATTGGTGTGCATGCAAAAGTCATGAACACAAAACAACAAAATATAGTATGCTCAAAATAATTAAATAAAACTGATCTTACTTATTAGCAAATAACAGCATTATTAGTTAAATTGCTACATCTTCCCAGAAAATAAATCCTTGTCCTAGCTGGAAAAGTTTATTAGTTAGTACTATATTACGGGTCAACATTGTTCTTTACACAAGAAAACAGGAGATCTTACTCTTGTTTTTTCTATATGAATCATGACCAAGATAACATTCACATAGTGAGATGGTATATCTATGTCAACTTCTTACTTTTGCCTAACCTGCAGCTGCACTGATTGTGTCAGTGACCAAACACAGTTTGGGTGCAGGACCCCACTCTGTGCTGCCCAGCACTATGCTGGGGTTCCAATCTGCTCCCTTACCATGCCCCCAATTCACACTCACCCCCCCAACTACAACTACACTTAAACACAAATAACCCCACCAAATCTTACTCATCATTCAGTCACTTTAAAAAGAAAGTCCACCCAGCCACACCACTTGACAGTTCTCACATCCAGCATCGCCCCCATCCCTCACAATTTCTCCACACTCTACGTATATAAACTCCCCACTATCATTACTAGCACTATCTCCTACCATCCACTAACTTCTACTGTCACTGTCCCCTCCATTCTTTCCTCTACTATCCACTAGGTACCACTATACTTCTTCCACACACACACACTCTCACACACACACACACACACACACACACACACACACACACACACACACACACACACACTCATACCCCTCGCATAAAATCGCACTATTTCTATAGCACTGTCTGCCTTTCTCCACCACACAAGAATGCTATATTCACATTTAATTATGACAACTTCATATCTCATTTGCACATTATTATAAACTTGCATATTCACACAGATCCATTCAACAGCTCACCTATGAACCCACACTTCCACACATTCTTCAAAATATCTAATTTCTCCTTTATATCTCAGGAACATTACCCACACTCATTAAATCTACATACATTCAAATATACAAAACATCTATATGATACATTGCATCACATGTTAAATATAAAAACTAAACCCAAGTATTGCTATCCTTTTCAAAGCACCACCACTAAATTAAACTTAAACTTAAACTTAATGGTGACATTAATCCTAAACCTGGCCCTGCTACTAGGCCATAAAACATTCCAGCCACCACCGCCTGAAATCCTCCACCTCTTTCTCTGTTTCTCACAAAAAGACATAACCTACTATTACTCAATGTAAACTTTCAGGGCATCTGCAGCAGGACTCAGGATGTCAGTGCATTCTTTGCAGTCTACTTACCTGACATAGCAGTTACAACAAAAACCTGGCTAAAATCTGAAATAAACAATAATGAAATACTTGCTCCAGGATTCAATGCGATCAGATTGGACAGAAATTACAAATACGGAGGTGGAGCAGCAGTCATATATAAAAATTCCTCTGAAACAGTAGCAGCTTGTAGTACTAGCTGCTGGGGTGTGACCCTGCTATCCAGTGAAAAGCAAAACAAACAAACAAACAAAATAAATAATTGCATTTTTAAATGATTACTTTTATTTTGTTTGCTTTTTTATGTGAGCACTGTACTCCTTGTATACTACTGCACATGTGCAGAGTTATGAGCTTGTCTGGTTTACTGTAGAAAGAGAAAAATAAATTTCCTTACTCTGATTGCCAGGCTGTTTTCAAGCAGGCTGGCATTATGTGCATTTTAAATGCGAATATGGTGACCAAGTAGAATACAGAAAAGTCACTTAAAAAAGGATTCCCTGGGCTGCTGTATAAAGCAAAGAGGAGTCAGCCTGATTAAAGCTAAAATAAGACACAATTTGATTGTCCAGAGATAAGAGCACTGAAGCAAGTTTTATTTACTTAGTTCTTTCTTTATTTAAATACTCTCTCTCTCTCTCTCTATCTATCTATATATATATATATATATATATGTGTGTGTGTATATATGCATGTTACTTAAAAGACGTAGTCAAGTATTTTTTTTTTATTTGAGTATGTATTTGTGTGTATGTGTCTGTGTAGATATGTGTGGGTAAAGGGCATAAACGCCCTCAACTGTCCCTGTTTTTGCAGAATGTCTCTAATTTTCACATTATATTTTGATCAGCTTCTCCTTAATTTTTTTTTCTAGCAAATCAAGAACTGTAAATAATGACAGATATTGGAGTTTCAATAAAAACATGCTCATACAAAGCCTATTCTGGCATTGTTTCTTCTCAGCCATACCTAATTTTGATCTTTTGTCTCACATAACGTTTTAGCTTTCTTGAGCTACATTCGAGGCTTATACATGTGTGTGTGTGGTGGGGGGCAGTGCATTGCACAGTATATTCTGACAGCAGTGAAAGGTCACATTCCTGTGTGGCAGTTATTTATGTACGTATGTATGTATTCATTCATTTTATTTCAATCAAAATTCTGAGATGTATTGTCAAAGTCATACAGGTGGCTGTAATTGAGGGACATGGAAGTTGTCTGTGTGAAATTACTTTTGAGGGTGGGTGAGATTGCGGTCTATCTAAAAGTAGTAAGCTGGCCGTAAATATTTTCACTTTTCATCACATACAGCAAAATTCTACAGAATAAGAGACTGTGGTGGTCTGGTCAGGTTTGAGTGTGAAAACCAGCAAGTGATCAATGGCTTGGTGGTGCAGTGAGTTGAGTTGCCATCTCAGTGCTTGGCAAACCTCTCAACCTCTTAATGCAAGAAATCTGGACAAAGTCTGACAAAATGGGAGAGAAAAGGCCCAAAAATAGGGACAAATTTTAAATATTGCTCTTATAAACTTAGAAAGTTGCTAGAGTAACAGGGTTTGTGTTAACATACATTTTCTGAAGGATTTGAAATCTAAAACTCAAATGCATGTCATTATTTAGTGACTTCAATCCTTAGATGAGCCAAGCGGTTTGCTAGAAAATCACAAATTTTATGAGGAATAAACCAAAAACAAGAGGCGAAATCTGGACAGTTGAGAGGTATGGCTTGGGTTTCTGGATGAGGTTTTGGCAGTGATTCTTTCAATGTATAGCCTGCACATATTTCCATTTGTATAGATTTTATCCAGAAATTTTGTTTGCGTTCTTTGACCCACAGCTGTATTATATATGCCTTTGGCCATTTGTGCTTTTACTTTCATCCCAATCTAACATCAGAGGGTCACAGAGCAGGTAACTTTCTTTTTTGATAGATAAGGAGGCAGGCACTGTTTGCAGACAGTATTTATAGAACCTTGCATGCATTTGGCCTCCATTTACTGAGAGATAATATTGTGTTAGCTTTTAGCATTTAGCTTTAGGCACCACTTAATTTCCTTGGAAAAAAATAAAACTGAATTTATTTCCTTATTCATGGCTTTTGTTCAGGCCATCATTGGCTCAAAAGGTTGTACAAAAGCTATAAAATGCACTTCACAACATGTGTTCTGGGGGCTGCTAGATCCCCTAGGTTGTTTGGTTTCTCAATCCACATTTACTATACTGCAGTCTTGGTCAGTTAAAATATGATCAAAAGTTAGAAGAAAAGGGTAAAACATAAGACATACATTACTATTTTTTTGTTTTTTCACACTGTCTGAATGGTGTGGGGCCAGGTTGAGGGGGGTGGCATTGGGAGGGTGCAGAGGGACAGTTGTGCAACAGGGAGACCCATAGAGTCATTTGGCTAGGACTCCATTTCACCTAAGACTGGCCTTGTGTATTGCAATTGGTCATCTGAGGTCTTTTATGTAAAACTTAGAGAGGTATGGAAAGCCCTGAACTGTAAGCAACAAGCAAAAAAGAAAGAACAGAAAAAAAAATTCTGCTTAAATATTTAAGTTGCACTTATATTATAGTGAGATGTATGATGATACTTCATTGTATTTTTCTGCTTTTTTCCATAGTTTATCCAAACAGTTAAATGTTTGCATTTTTTAGTTTGTTCTGGAACTTTAGTTTTGTAGCTTAATTTGTAGTTGTAGGAACATTATGTTTCTACACTATGTTACACTTGCGTCTATACAAGTACAATTACTTGTAAAAGCTAGCTGTATGAAAAACCCTGTTAGGTCTCTGTCTTGCAGTTTCATTCACAGCTGTGGCAGAACTGTGAACTACTGACAGATTTGAGCCTTATTTAGCCATTGTAGCAAACTGATTACCAAATTCATTCACTCTCCTCTTTTGTTGCTATTGTCTGTTGTATAAGCTATATAAGTACTCCTCCCACCCACTGCTTTCCATAAATCCATGATCTTGAGTGCCCATTCACAAACTAGCATTGCTTTTGAGTAACCCTCCTTTACTACATATTGTCACCTGCTCATTTTTCCAGATCTCAGCATAGCTGGACATCCTAACCTGTGTTCTAAAAGAGTTTTACTTGTATCCAGTGCCATCCAGGTAAACTAAAGTTCTTTTTATTGTTAAATCACACTGGTTTAAGTTATTCTGAGTGATTACTACTGTTTCCTGATTTTATTATTTTTATAAAAAGATTCTCTTCATCTCATTATTACTACTGTAAGGCTGACTTGAAACAGCCTTCAGCAAGAAATTTCCAGCTATTTGTTAAAATGGTCTGTGGTAGCATTGCATTTGTGGATTTTTTCTACTGTGTTTTTACATTTGGAGGACTCATGTCATGAGGTACTGTACCTGGTTTATCTTAGTTAGGAAATACACAAAGAGCACATAGTGTAATCGTTTTATTTGCCAGAGGGCTTATTAGTAATTTTTCTGTTTTGCTGCGCTGCAATGAATTAGGAACATTTACCCTGACGTTATCATCACACAGACGTAGTTAGCAGTGCCCTGTACAGTAGCAAACACCTAGAAATCAAATTTTCCCTGTAGAACAGTCTATAAAACCGTACCCTTAAAGCACTAAATATAGAGCAAATACCTTGCTCGCTGACAAGCTTAGAGCAGCTAGTAGGGCATTGAGTAGTCATATCTATAGATTTAGAGGAATTCAGTATTGTATAAACATTACAGTTAGTAGAGTAAAATACTGTTTAGCATAATCTTCCCCAGTACAGCACCCATATTAGTCTGCACCAAGGAAGCACTGTTAATGGTCTTCTGATCCCAATACACCACTGCCTTGTATCTCACCAATCAAAGAACTGAACAACATGGATATTCAATTTTCCTAACATCTGTGTAACCAGCTAGATGGATATGGGCACCTAGAGACAATGTAGCAATTGTCACATGTTTACTAGCACGCATTTAATCCTTAAGGAAACAGACATAGTATGTAATAGGTGTTCTTGCACAATGACACTGGAGACTAAACTCTTGCATACAGGGAAACATCAGGTTGCCAAAATCATGCACAGTACACCCATCTCACATAGCACATAACACATACATGGACTAACATATGTTGAGGCACTTAAAAGTAATCTTCCTAAACAACAAAGATGACCCTCCCCCCTCTTTGGCAAGCTATGCCTCAGCAAGCCCAAAGGCACTCAAAAAAACCACTATTTTAAAACTGTTTAATTTCACCTGTATATAAGCTTCGCATATGTGTGTAGCTGCTCACTGTACAATAAGGGGTTAGCAGTACCCTGTACAGTAGAAAACTCCTAGAAACTACTTCTTCCCTAGATATTTGTCAGTTGAACCCTCCTAAAATTCCCTGCTGTACTGCAGTCAACTCAGCAGCACACTGCTGCACTGTGGGCAACTCAGCTGTGCACTGAGCAGTATCACCATACTCCTTCATTCCTAATCGTCAAAATAATAAGTCCCCTTGTTTTGTTAGTCGAATTAGTCCTACAGCAAAAGCTAGTTAAGGTTTAACCTGCTACAATGGACAGCCAGTTTCTCAACATTTCACCAGCCAGTCTGACTTGACATGGACATGTAATGTAATAATTGCCTCATGTATACTGTCAGCCACTTGCTCCTAAAACAAACAAATACAGTATGTCAGAGATATAATTTTTCCATGAAAATGGAATCAATCCTCATGTAACAATAAACAAGACATCAAGCAGGGTGTCAGCACACACACCTCTCCTGTCACACAAGACAAGGTCAAGTCACATGGACCCACCTATGCAGAGCTATTCACTAAGAGCCTACCAAAGGACCAGAGACCTCCAAGCACAAACAGATCACGAATACCGGAACACTAACAGACCCCCCCTTAACATAGTAAGACACATACAAGTGTCTCAACACATAAGCCCTTAAGGCAAAACACCTCAAAGCCTAATGTCCTGGTCATAGGGGATTCCATATTGAGACACACAGAGGTCCCCCTCATGAAGCTGGACAAGGAGAATGTCATGTTTTGCTGCCTGTCAGGTGCCAGAAGAAAATAAATCACACACACAATCAAGTCACTCAACAACAATTACTGTTATGACTCTGTCGTGGTACATGCTGGAGTGAATGACTTGAGGTATATCTTTCTGGACTATATGAAGAGGGACATGACTGAACTTTCTGATTATGTGTCCTAAGCAGGTATGTCCCTAGCACTAAGGAGTATTTTACCTATACCCAGAATGATGCCACAATACAGACAAAAAATGATTGACTTCAACAATTGGCTTAGCTTCTGGTGTCAGTCCAAGGGGATCCAGTATTTGTCAGCCTGGGAAGACATGGTTGACAGACCAGACTGCTTTGAGAGAGATGGTCATCACCTGTCTTCTCTAGGCTTTCAGATACTGGCAAAGATGCTTGCCTCTCCCATAGTGTCTTTTTTAGGCAATGTCAAAGCAAAATAATTCCTGACGCAAAGAAATCCACTCAAGACAAACTCAAGGTTATGCTGTTTAATGTTAGGAGCCTCAACAGAAAACTGCACTTCCTGGAAGTACTCTTCACCATGGAAGATGGTGACATCTGTGGAGTCAATGAGACTTGGTTCAAGGCTGCAGAAAGCATGCTGGCCATACAGGGCTACAATGCCTTCTACACATTCAGACCCCAAAACAACTATGACAAAAACAAAGGTGGAAGTGTAGCCATCTTCATTAAATCCAAATACACCTCGAGACTGGTTAAACAGTATGACTCTCTAGAGCTACTCCAAATACAATTAGATATAGGTAAAATACCATGCCATATTATTGCTAGCTACAGGTGCCCCACCATGAATGAAGAGAAACACACTGACTACCTGGACTTGCTAGAATCACTCCCTATACAGCCAAACACTTTGGTCATGAGAGATTTCAACTATCCTTCCATAGATTGGTCAACAAACATGAGCAGAAATATGATTCCCCTGAGGTTCCTGGTCTTTGTTAATTCAAATGCTCTGTAACAGCTAGTCTGCACCCCTACAAATGGCTCGAATATCCTTTGCACGGCACTCACCAACATGGGGGGGGGGTCACTGCACTACCCCTTGTGTGTTCCATCCTTGGTGAGGTCAGAGCATAAATCTGTGTTGTTTGAAGTAAAGCTCAGACTGGACACCCCCACAGGAGCAAACAAATTGAAAAATTTCTCCAAAGTAAACTTTAACCTACTAAGTGAGGGTATAAAAAGTTTCAACTTCCCTGCTAACACAGCCAGCAATGACTCCTATGCAGAGGAATACACAAATGCCCTGTATAGACATTTAAACAACTGTATAGACTCAGCTATACCTGTCATGATCAAAACCAGGCCCTCCCAAAGAAAAAGGCCACCCTAGGGGACCACAAGTATAAATAACTTATATAACAAAAGAAATAAATTGTTATCCAAGAACAAAAGGGAACTTACTCACCAGAGGAAGAATACCAACCACAGCTTGAACAAGAAAACCAGATGTCTCATAAAGTCCTCTAAAGCTAATTAAGACAATCATAAGGCTTTCTTTAGCTATGTCTGAAATCTTAAAGGGAATGCCCATCTATGTGCTGAACTTGACTGTGGACGATACTACTCACACTGAACCTGAAGAAATTGCCAACCTACTGGTGGACAGATTTGGTACAAATGTCACCTACCCCTGTCCCCGACAGACACATCCCAAAGCATCAATGCCACTGGTCCACTACCTAGCATCTCCAAAGAGTAGGTAATATCAGCCCTCTCCAAGGCCAAAAACACAGCCTTCATGGGACCAGATAACATCTCAAGCTGCTTGCTAAACAATCTAAAACAAGACTCAGTGGAACCACTTGGCGTGCTCTTCAAACATAGCCTGAGCACTGGCTTTGTAACAGCAGAATGGAGAACAGCAACAGTAATCCCCATATACAAAGGGGTCCATCAACTGAAACTGAAAACTATAGACCCATAAGCCTAACCAGCTTATCTGCAAGGTCATGGATAGAATCATCGTGGACCTTATCAACAAGGACATAGGAACCTCCAAACTCTTGATCCAACCCTGTATGGCTTCATTAAGGGCAGGTCTTGTTTATTAAACCTGGTGGACTTCTTTGAGTATGTAACCAAAGCCCTCAAGCCCTGGATGAGGGCAAAGTAGTACATACCACCTATCTTGATTTAACCAAGGCTTTCGACACAATCCCCCACTCAGGTATCATTGAGAAACTCTCCAGCTGGTGATTAACCCATACATTACTAGATGGATAGCAAACTGGTTCACTGACAGAATACATACTGTCAAAGTTGGGGATTCCAGTTCCACCAGTAGACCAGTTACCAGTGGTGTACCACAGGGATCTGTGTTGGGCCCTCTACTATTTGGAATCTACTTCTCAGATGTCCAGGTGAAAGTAGATGGCCTGTGGCTTACCAAGTTCACAGATGATTGCAAACTAGTTGTAATCACTGAGTCCCTCAATGATGTAAACATATTACAAAAGGGGCTAATGCAGACTAATGACTGGTGCCAGAGTCACTGTCTAAAATTAAACACAAAAAAGTCCCCTTTGGCAAAGAAGTGGCCCATTTAAATTACATTATAGATACCACCCCCCTAAGCTCAAACACAGTTGTGATAGACTTGGGAACACAAGTTGACAGCAATTTAAACTTTGATCACTGTGTCGCCACAGAGGTAAAGATAGTCTTCTGTGTTGCACATGTCATAAATAAGGGCATCACATCCAAGACTAAGGATGTTATAACTCCTTTATACTCGACCCCCATTAGATCACTAATTGAGTACAATGCATCCTTTTGCTTGTACCTCACCAGACACCTGCAACAACTGGGAGAGACCACAGAGGTTTCTAACTAAGAAACTTGAGGGTCCTAAACATGACCTATATGGAAAGGCTGAAGGCTCTGTCTCTTTACTCTGTATCCTACAGGCTGCTGAGAGGTGACCTGCCTACAGAGTGATCTCTGCCCCTGCCCTAATGGAAATGCTGCATGTCCACAAATCAAATGGGACAAGAGTCACTCGCTACAGGGATGTCAACCTAGTCTGTGACATAATAAGAACATGTTGACTAGACAGATATGTCTCCCAGAGATTGCAGCTCTTCTGGAATAAACTCACACTTCATTTGAAGCAGAGCTCCTCAATGACTCTATTTAAGTGCAGCCTTGACAATTGGATGGGAGATGACAAATTCACCCAGGGGTGGCACCTATGTCCCTCATGGACAGGGGCAGTTGGTGCTAATCACTGATTCACTCTGCTAACAATGACCATCTAACTAACTAATATAAAGGTATTACATGGCTAGGCTTGTTAAGGCCCTAGGATCATTAGTCCAGTAACCTCCTATGAACCTGTGAATGCTTAACACCACATATGTAGTCACATTCAATGGAGCCCTATACATTCAGCCCCTAAGGCAAGCAATCACACTTCCCAGGATTTCTGACATTGTAAGACATACTGATGTCCCTCTAACCAGGCTGAACAAGGAGAAGATAATGGTTAGTTACTTATCTGGAGCTAGGATCTGCCAAATCAGGCACTCACTCATTACACATTCCATCACAGTCCATGTAGGTTTAAACAACCTGAGACATACACCAATGGACTGTATGAAGAAAGACATTATGGAGCTCTTAGACTGTATGTCTCAAGCTGGAATGAGCTTAGCATTGAGCAGCATATTACCATCACCGAGGATGATTTCACAATGTGAGCAACATCTGATTGATTTTGACAATTGAATGTCTTTCTGTTTTCATTCTAAGGGAATCCAATATTTGTTAGCTTGGGAGGTCATGCTTAATAGACTGCATTACTTTATCAAGGATGTTCTGCACATGTCCCCTCTAGGCTTTTGAATACTGGCCAAAACTTAATTCAACCCATAGTGCTTTTTTAGGCACTGCCAAACTGATAAACCTACCGACATAGCAAACACAGCTGAACCCCAAGGTACTACATCTGAATGCCAGGAAGTTAAAAATCTACTCTCCCTTCAAGCCCTCCTCACATTAGAAAATATAGACACATGTGCAGTTACTGAGACATGGTTTAAAGCAGCAGAGATTATCTGGCAGTGCTCTGTGCCTTCTACACTTTTAGACTAGTAACTGCACAAAAAAGGGCTAAAGTTGGAGGCTTCTCAATGTACATCAGCAACAAGCACACCTCTAGGTTGATCAAAGAGGATGACAGTCTGGAGTTCTTCCACATGCAAATCACCACAGACAAATTTTTGTACCATATCCTATCCAGCTGTAGGTGACCCTCCATGGCCCAAGAAGCTCACAATGCATACTTGGACCTGCTGGAGATACTTATCATCCAACCTAACACCCTACTCAAGGGAGACTTTAATTACCCTTCTATAGACTGGGAATCCTAAATTGCTTCAAATCTAAGGGCAGAGATTCCTGGACTTTGTAAATACAAATGCCCTTGACCAAATAATGAATACCCACTAGTGGCTCTAACATACTGGACAGCATACTCACAAATATGGGAGAATGCTGCAACCTCCCTATGCCTTGTCCTCCTGGGTTAGATCTGACCATAAAGCTGTCTCCTTCAAAATCAAAATCAACTCTGTCACCCCAGTAAAACCATTAGCAGTTAGTAACTATTTCAAGGTAAACTGCCTTTTATTAAGGGATGGTTTATCAAAATTGAATGTCCCTCCAAGCCCTCAAGAGCACAGCAGCCTATGCTGAATTGCTCTCAGAAACTCTGTGCAACCATGGCAATGGCTGTATAGAGGCTGCTGCACCTACCAGAAGAAAGAACAGAACTAGCCCCAGAATTCGACTATACTTGTGATATCCCAAATTAAACAGGATATACAACAGAAGGAAAACAAATCATGACAAAAATCAGGAAGGCTAATTCACATAATGATAAAAATTCTATCATCAAACTAAATGTGCAACTAAGAGGGTTAATTAGGTCAAACAAAGCCATTTTTGAGGTTACGATAGCCTCCCAGGTGAAAGATAGTCATAACGTTGCTCTGACTGTTTTGTACAGGGTCCTGGGTTGAAGACTTGGCAGTGAAATGCATGATGGTAACAGCATTAAACACTAACACATGCAAGAGATGCAATTATACAGCCAAACTGGAGGCTAAACTCTCTCAACCCAAGACTGGATCAGACAGTCAAGAGGAGAAGGGAAATACTTGCATCACACCACCAGTTTCACATAGACCCATTAAACCAGCACTGGCAAAAACACACATAAATACATGAAAACATACCCGGAGGCTCTAAATAAAAATCTGCAAAAGCAACAGAGACCTCCAAAGCAGACATCCAAGCAACCTCCAACCCCCCAACACAAACCATGGAACACATACTTCACAAAACCAGTGTGCCATACAATCACAGCCCTTAAGGCAAAATAACATACCCAACATAGTAGGAATAGGTGACTCTATAGTCAGGCACACTGATGTCCCACTCACTAGGCTAAATAAGGAGAAGGTTACTGTTAGCTGCCTGTCGGGTGCCAGGATTCACTACATAACACAAGCCCTCAGGTCACTCCAGAACAAGTACAAATATGACTCTGTCATTCTCCATGTTGATGTGAATGACCTGAGCCATACCTCCCTGGGCTACATGAAAAGAAACATGGAAGAGCTCACTGATCCTGAGAAGCATCCTGCCCTCACCAAGAATGATACCACGGTATAAAGAAAAAAATATCAATTTCAACAATTGGCTAAGTTTCTGGTGTCATTCAAAGGGGATCCAGTATCTGTCTGCCTGGGATGACATGCTCAATAAGCCACGCTGCCTCGCTAGAGACGGTTTGCACCTGTCACCCTTAGGCTTTCAAATACTGGCCAAGGCTCTTGCCACCCCCATAGTGCCTTTTTTAGGCAAGGCTCAAAAACAAACCCACCACTGTAAACAGCACAAGTAACAAAAAACTGACGGTAATGCTACTCAATGCCAGAAGTCTAAACCTCAAAATGCATGCACTCGAGGCACTCCTCAGTATGGAGAAAACTGATATATGTGCAGTAACAGGAACCTGGTTTAAGGCTCCAGAGAGCACCCAAGCACTACCAGGCTTCAACTCATACCATACATTTCAGCCACAGAACCTGGACTGAAATACAAAAGGAGGGGGCTTATCCATATTCAGCAAGGGTACTCACACCTCCAGGTTAGTGGCACAGCACGATGCTTCAGAGATCATCCACGTGCAACTAACAATGGGCAAAACTGCAATTCAAATTGTAGCTTGCTACAGATCACCCACCATGTCCCAGGACCCCCATTCCGCATTTCTGGAAACACTGGGAAACATAACGGTCCTACCAAACACCCTAATATTGGGTGATTTCAATTACCCAAACATTAACTGGGAGAACTACTCAAGTACTAACTCCCTTGCCCTACATTTCCTAGAATTTATAAAATCAAATACCCTGGATCAACTGGTCAAAACTCCCACCAGAGGTGACAACATATTGGACCTGGTCATCACCAACATGGGTGACCGATATTCCACACCAGAAGCAAATCCCTTGCTGGTTAGATCTGACCATAAACAAATCAGTTTGGATATCCACATTCCGTCTCCACCCCCGGACAAGGAAACCACCATGAAAAACTTTTCAAAAGGAAACTTCATGTTACTTAAGACTGAGGTGGAAAGTTTCAAAGCCCCCATGCTAAAGGATAATGCTGTCCAAGCTGCAAAATCTTTTATTAATGCATTCTACGGGCACCTACAAGAATGCATGGATTGTGCTATCCCAAGCAAAACCAAGACTCACTCCTCCAAGAAAAGGAAACCAGTCTGGTGGACCCCTGCCATAAACAAGCTATACAATAGAAGGAGAAAACTAGTACAGAAAAGAGTAAAATCCGAAGAAGAGAAGACATCCTTGATCAGTATCAGCAAGAAATTACGATCCCTCATAAAATCATCCAAGGCGAGCTTCGAAAGAAAAATTGCCAAGTACTCCAAAGATAACCACAAGGCATTCTTTAGCTATGTCAAGAATCTAAGTGGCAATTCTCAGATCTGCTCGGAGTTAGTGCGGAATGACACAAAAAACACTGAACCGACCGATATCGCTAACATCCATGCAGACAGGTTCAGAGCAAACTTTACTCCCCCTCATACCCCCAAAAGGGGCCCTAGCCATACCAGAAGAATGTAGAGCCCCTGAAATCACAGACACTCAGGTTAAAACAGCTCTCTTCAAAGCCAAAAACACAACATCAATGGGACTGAATGGTGCTCCAGGCTGCGTCCTACACGAGCTCAAAGACGAACTATCCCCTCACCTAAACACACTGTTCAAACTGAGCCTCTCCGCAGGCTACGTACCCATAGAGCGGCGCACAGCAATGGTTATTCCACTCCACAAAGGAGGAGCCACAACAGACCCCAGGAACTATTGCCCTATAAGCCTGACTAGCTTGGTCTGCAAGGCTATGGAGCGCATCATCATGGAACTCATTAACAGAGACATTGGAAACCTCCAAACACTAGGCCCTACCCAGTTCAGCTTTGTTAAGGGCAGATCATGCCTCCTAAACCTCGTGGACTTCTTTGAGACAGTTACCAAGGCTATAGATGAGGGAAAGGTGGTACACACATCCTACCTAGACCTCGCAAAGGCCTTTGACACCATTTCCCATTCTGGTATTATAGACAAGCTCACCAGCTTGAACATAAACCCCTATGTCACAAGATGGGTTACCAACTGGCTCAAGGACAGAACCCACATGGTGAGAGTTGCAGGAGCTAGGTCCGACTCTAAACCAGTTACAAGTGACGTTCTCCAGGTTCAGTCCTAGGACCCCTCTTGTTTGGCATATATTTAACAGAGGTACAGGCAAGCACAGGAGGACTGTGGCTGACAAAGTTCGCAGATGACTGCAAACTAGGGGCTATAATTGACTCTCTGGGTGGCACAGACATCCTCCAAAAGGGTCTCACTGAGACGGATACCTGATGTCAAAATCATGGCCTCAAGCTAAATGCCAAAAAGTGCATAGTCATCCCTCTTTGGAAAAAAGAAAGTACCCACAAACTACCACATAGGTGATAGTCCCCTATATATGGAAGATGTAATAAGGGATCTGGGGACCCAAGTAGATAGTAATCTCTCCTTTGATAATCACATTGCCAAAGTGGTTAAAAAATCCTTCGATGTGGCCCACCTAATCACAAAAGGGTTCACATCTAGATTAAAAGAGGTCATTGTGCCCCTCTACTCATCACTCATCAGACCCATCATACAGTTCAATGCCCCATTTTGGATGTACCTTACAAGAGACCTGCAACAGCTGGAAAGACCACAGAAGTACCTCACCAAGAGGATCACTGGCTTCAAACAGATGCCCTATGCAGCTTGACTGAAGAAACTCCAGCTGTACTTGGTTGCATACCACCTACTCAGAGGTGATCTCTGCCTGACATACAAGGCCACGTCCAACCCAGAATTGATGGACATGCTCCATCTAAAGAAAACCTTATCCCCTCGAGCCACATACACTAGGGATCTAAACCTCACCACAACAATAAATAGGATGTGCTGGAGTGATAGATTCCTTTCCCAGAGACTTCCCATGCTTTGGAACAAGATTCCAATCTACATTAGGCAGAACTCCTCCCTAACACTCTTCAAGAGAAACCTTGACGAGCGGATGGGAAACAGAATGTTTACCACAGGGATCACTTCAGTGGCTCTGCTGGACAGAGGCACAGAGAACTAATCTAAGGGGGTGGCGAAAGCCAACAAATTGTGGCTAGGCTTATAGATGCTTTCAGGCAGATAGCCTAGTACCTACCTATGAACCTAAGGCCTTTGTCAACAATATCACAATCCTTAATGGCAACACACAGCAATGTACTGAACTGGTGGTTAATGGTGCCACATTCACTGAGCCCGGTGATATAGCAAACCTGCTACCAGACAAATTCAGTTCTAACTTTAGTCCCCCACACCTAACCCCCCTAAAAGAAATACTCCTAAACATAATTCTTCCAACTATAACTAGGGAGCTTGTACTGGCTCTGCTCATTAAAGTCAAAAGCACAACCTCAGTAGACCTAAATAACACCCTGCCATGTCTCTTGAACAGTCTAAAATATGACTTATCAAGACCCCGGAGTTACTATTTAACTGTATTCTTAAAAAAGGCTTTGTGCAATGAGAATGGAAGACAGCAATGGTCATCCCCCTTCATAAGTTAGGACCTTTAACAGATCCTGGAAATTACAGATCCATTAGTCTGGCTAGTCTTATTTGCAAGGCTATAGAAAGAATTATCATGGAATTATCAGCAAGAATATAAGAGATATACTGACACTGGGTCCATCCCAGTTCAGCTTTGTCAAAGGACAGCTATTCTTACTGAACCTGGTAAACTTCTTTGAAAAGGTCATTAATTCAAAGGATGAGGAGAAAGAATTTGATACAATACCCTACTGGGCATTGTTAACAAACTTAAGGAACTAGGCATAAACCCCTTTCAAATATGGCTAGCAGGTTGATTGATGGGACACAAGAAATCAGTGAAGCTACCTCCACAAAGAGGCTGGTCACCAGTGGAATCTATCAGGGCTCTTTGCTGAACCCGCTACTCTTTGGCATCTAGTTCTTGGAGGTCAACCTGCACTGTGTGTGTGGAGTTTAATTTCTGTTACAAAATAAATAAATAAGTAAAAAATACTCAGCTGAGCTATATTATTGAACAGCACAGTATTAGACCTACTCCAAATGGAGAATAAGGCAATTATGCTTGACTTCAAGTTTCCATGCATTACTACAGAGACAGAAATGCTGTTTCAGAGAAGCTAACTGGCCTGTTTTATGTGGAAGCAAGAAAGTATTTCCTATTCATTCAGGCTACCTTAAGTGACTGAGGTTGCCTAAAAAAGTTTGAGAAGAGGACACAGATGTATGAACGTGTCAGGAAGTGTTTTTTTCATTAATTAAAGTTGTGTTTAGTTATTTTTTTTTAAATAGCAGCACCGTTCATGCCATTACCATCCAGTTTATAGGATGGTATGTATATAAAATGTGTGCAGGGGTGTGTGTTTGTGTGTGTGTGTGTATGTGTGTGTGTGTGTGTGTGTGTGTGTGTGTGTGTGTGTGTGTGTATGTGTATGTATGCATGGAAGGAGGTTGGTGACAGCAGCAAGCAGAGATACATTACTGTGTGCATTATTTATGTATTCATTCATTCTTTTGATTGCAATCAATCTTTCTGGTGTACCCAGTCATATGTTTCAGTTAGTGTGTGTGTGTGTGTGTGTGTGTGTGTGTGTGTGTGTGTGTGTGTGTGTGTGTGTGTGTGTGTGTGTGTGTTTGTGGGCATGTGCATAGAAAGGCTGCAATGGTGGGACTGCTTGCAACTGACAGCAATGACCTGAAATGCATTACTGTGGCTGGCATGTATATTTTTGTTCATATACATGATCATAAACATGCATCTATATTGTACATACCCAGTAAAGTAGCTGCAACCAGTGGGTATATATAAGTTTGCGTGTGTGTGTGTGTGTGTGTGTGTGTGTGTGTGTGTGTGTGTGTGTGTGTGTGTGTGTGTGTGTGTGTGTGTGTGTGTGTGTGTGTAAGGTTGAAATAAAGTATTTTACCCACTTATTATTTTTATTTTATTACAGTCTTGTATCTGAGGTCTTCATTGGCAAAAAGTGGCTGGAACTGCTATATGCACAAGGTGTTTGAGAATGTATTTATTTATTTATTATTTATTTGCAGTTTGTTTGCCAGGATAGTCCACTGGGCTACAAAGAGCCTGTTTTCAATGGAGTCCTGGGGAGAAAAGCTCCAGAAAAATACAAATACATAGTACACATTGCACATATACATTACAGATTATCTCCTAGGAATATAAAGTAAATATGATAAGAAAAGATTAATGATAGACTACATCTGTACAGTTCATTAAACAGCAATAAAAACACTTTTTTTTACAATAGTAGCAGCATAGGGTAACTGTTAAGTAGTTAGTCAAATGGTTCAATAGAGCTATAGAACTATAGGAGGCAGTGATGGTGTATTTAGTTCTAGGAGAGTAGAAAGTGGTATTAGAAGGATTAGGTAGGATGGGAACAGGAGCACTTCCACTGTGAAGTTAGGTGTGAGTGCAGCAAGGTTTTAAATGAGGACAGACTGCTGGTGATGTGGATGGGAGATGATAGAGAATTCCAGAGGCGTACAAGAGAGAAGGACATTAGGTGATTATCAGCTGGACGTGTGGGTTTGTGCAATTTAATTAGTTTTTGGGAATTAGATCTTAGAAGTCATTCTGGTTCATGCATTTCAAAGGTAGTGGCTAGGGAGGGACAAAGAGAGCGGGTGTAAATTAGTTTGTGTGCTTGGATGAGTTGGGTATAAGTGAGGAGGTTAGGTAGCTAGAGCCAGTTTAGTTAGTGAAGAGAATTACAACCTGCTGCAAATTTTGATATCTTGTTATAGCAAGAGGAGAGTTTTGTTTTGAGGGAGGATTGCAGGTTGGTGAGGATAGATGCACCATATAGGAGGGATGGGATGAGATAAGTATTGGCTAGTATGAGCCTGGGGGAAGGAGAGATATAACAATTATGGCGGTATAGCATACCAAGTTTTTGTGTTTTTTTTTATATTTACTTGTAAATGTTTGTTGAATTTTAGTTGATCATCTATGAGTACTGCTAGTAGTTTAGTGCCAGAGATTATTTCTAGGTGAGTATTATTTTTGCTTATGATTATGAATGAGTGTTTATCTAGGGAAGAGGTTTTGGAGGTGGTGAATAACATAAGTTTAATTTTGGCTGCATTAAGAGCCAGATGGTTGTCTAGCATCCACTGCTCAGTTGAGGAGAAGGCACTTTAGGTAAGCTTATTTACAGTGGGGATAGAAGGGGAGGAGCAGATAATGGTAGAGTCCTCAGCATATTGGATGAGGCTAGAGTTTGGAATGGCTTGGTAGAAGTCGTTAATGAATACATTGAATAGTAGGGGGCCTAAAATGTAATCTTGGAGAACACCTGTGGGAGTATCAAGGAAGGGTGAAGTGGCTTTATTCCATTTGACTGCTTGTTGTCTGGTTGTGAGGTAGCTGGAGAACTGCTTGGTACAGGAAGGGGCTAGGTTTAGTTTGGAGAGTTTATTAAGAAGCAGGTTGTGGAAGATAGTGTCAAATGCCTTGGAGAGGTCAAGGAGAAGGGTGGACACAAAATGGCCAGAATCACAGGCTTTGTTAATTGTTTCAAGGAAGGAGAGGAGGGTAGTGGAGGTGCTATGACCAGGTCTGAATCCATGCTGTGTGGGGGTAAGAAGCTGGTTGTTGATGAGATAGGGTAAGAGTTGCTGGTGGATACATTTTCAAGGAGCTTAGGAACAGGGGATAAGATAGCAATAGGGCGGAAGTTTGGAATGTCATTACTATTGCCTCCTTTATGTAGAGGAATAAGAAAGGCTTTCTTCCAGAGCTGGAGTTGTGGCTTTCTGAGATAGACCAATTAATTAGTATGCTGATAGGGAGAGCAATGGCTTCTGTGGCCACATTTAGGAATTAGGAAATAATTGCATCAGGGGCATTGGAACCAGATTTTAATTTTAGGAGAAGTTTTTTATGGTGGATATAGAGATGGGATTGCTAGAGAAGGGTGGAGGTTGGGGTTAAGGGATACTAGGGAAGGAAGGGATGGGTACAGGCTGAGGAGGGGGTTGCAGAAGTGTTGGTGAATGACAATGTTAGCTTGCTTATGGACTCTATGAAGAAAGAGTTAAATTGGGTGGCTAAGTCCATGTCAGAGGCATCTGGGTTAGGGCAAAGGTTTTCTTTTTTTCCCAGGTTGAAGAGAGATGAGATTCCTTTCCAAAATAGTTTGGGATTGGTGTTGTGGTTGGTTTGAAGAGTGGAGAAATAGGCTTTGTGGTCTGAGGTAATACATATTTTGACTTTATTTCATAATGTTTTATATGTTTTAAGGGTGATAGTGTTAGAGTCGCATAGTAGCTAAGGTGTTTTTGGTTAACCAGGGTACAGGGTTACTTTTTGTACATTTTGTTTTTAGACGGGCAAAGGAGTTGAGCAGGTTTGTGAAAGTAGATTTAAAGTATGAGAGATCATTATCTAAGGGGAGTTTTTAAAGTGTTCCAGTTTATGCTTTTTAGTGCATTTGAGAAGGTTTCAGAACTGAAGTGTTTAGGCAGTGAGAGAATAAATATGAGCCTTACTGATCCTACTGCCACTTTTAGATGCAATCATTATTATAGCTTTTTAAAATTCTACAGCATTAAGGTTTACTTATATGGTAGATATACTTGATGTGTTGACTTGTGTTTAATTGGTCTTTTTTTCCTGGGAGTCCACTGAAAGTGCAGCTATTTATTCGTCCAGAATGTATTGACTAACAAATGTAAATTAAAAAAAAGAAATAAAGTGCATTTCTCTGATGGAAGTTGGAATTCTTTACTATGGCTTATGTTTGTATGAAACTATGTTGAACAATTATTACAGTGACCATTTTTTGTCACAGTCAGACATCTGAAATGTATACAGTTCACAAAACATATCTAATAGCTGCATAAAAGGGATCGTTTTGGATGAAAATGACTGAAACTGCTGTCATTATCTTAAGTTAAACTGTCATTAATCTGGCTTTTCAGGGCTAATGTACATTTGTGTTCAGCAAGTTGGAATGCTTTACAGTAGCTATTGTGTGTCAGAAGCAACGTTGAACTGCATTACTCTGGCCATTATGTTTTATCAGAATCTGACGTGATATATGCACTGTCAGTAAAGTGGCTATAATTGCAAGATATTGCAGCTGTCTGTGGATGAATCTGATTGACTCTGCTATCATTTGCTCAAGTAAACAATCAATATTTTGGCTTTGCAAGAATAACATGTATGTGATGCAAGTTAGAATATTTATTATGGCTACTGTTTCTGTGAGACAACATTGAAATACATTGATCTGATCATTATATTTATGACAATCTGACAGAGATGTGGACAGTCAAGAAAGTGGCTATAATTGTTGGGTACATGGACTGTCTACTGATTACAGTGAGTAACCTTGATGGGATTTGTCTCAGTTAACTAGTCATTGTTTTGATCTTGCATGACTAATGAAAGAAGTTGGAATTCTTTACTGTGGCTACTGTTTGTGTGAAACTAAAATTGAAATACATTGCTGTATCCATTATTTTTATCAGAGCCAGCCTCTGAGGGGTGCACAGTCAACAAAGTGACCAATCCTTTTTATTGCAATCAGAAATTTGAGATGTGCACAGTCAACAAAGTGATTATAATTGCCATTTATGGGGTCTGCCTGTGGATGAAATGTCTTATCTTGTTGTCAGGATCAAGTAAAATAGTCATTAACCTGGCTTTACAGAACTAGTGTGCATGTGTGTGAAGTAAACTGTCATAATGAGCATTTTGAAAACACAGACATATAAGGTATACATAGTGAATAAAGTGGCTGTATATGGGTAGAGGGACTATCTGTGAATGAAAATGATTATGTATTGGGAGTTTGCAGTGCATCTAAAAGTAACAAATTAGCAACACATTTTGTTCATTTATATCATAGTTGAACACCAGGATTATAATACTGGGAACAATCTGGAAGATGGTAAAATGATTCTCAAGATGAGTGGCCTTTCTGTCTCAGACATTCATAGCAAGTTAAATCATATTCTTCTGCATTTCCCTCTGAAAAGAGATCTTAATGTCATTCACTTCCATGTAGGCCAGTATCAAGCCCTAATTATACATGCCGTGGTGGTACAGTGGTAGCATTGTTACCTCACAGCAAGAGGTTCTCCCATTCGATTCTCGGCTTGGCTTGGGAGTGCCTTCTGTGCGGAGTCTGCATGTTCTCCCCGCGGTTGGGTAGCGTTTGAAAGACATGTGTGCGTAAATAGGCATGCCTTCATTCAAGGTTGGGCATCGAGCTGGCACTTCGGCTTTTCGTAAAAATCTACTGCCAATCATTCGCGGACCAGAGTTCCGCTGTGGCGACCCTTTACCGGGAAAAAGCCAAAAGACAAACAACAACAGAGGAATCTTAAGATCTGTTATGTCCCAATTCTGATTTGGGACTATAGCTAACTCTCACCCTCTTTGCGTCCAGTTGGAGAGAATAGTTTCCTCTATGTCTGAGAGTAGAGTCATCTATTACTGTCATATTACCATATATAGATGCAGTTTTAGTAGCCTTTAAGACCTTGGATTATGTACCCTTGTGACTCTTAGAGGTATGAATACTAGCAATGGGTGTACAGAGTGAAGGTGAGGATTTTGATGTGTGAACTAATAGCTGAGGTTTTATAGTCTGTAATGTGGGAAGGCTAGACCTTGTGTCTAAACAATAGGTAAGTTTAAGTAATGGGTTCATAAACTCAAATGCCATGGAACAACTAGTCACCATCCCCAAAAGAGGAGAAAACATACTTGATCTCATCATCATGAACATGGGATCAAAATGTTCAACACCAGAAGTATACCCCTCACTGGTGAGATCAGATCATAAACTAATCTCGCTGGAGGTCCTCATCCCGCCCCCACCTGAAACAAAAAAGACCACAGTGAAAAACTTCTCAAAAGCCGATTTCACACTTCTAAAAACTAGTGTGGTCTCCTTTAAGGCCCCTGAGCCAGTGGTAAACATTACTCAAACCGCTGAATCACTTACAAATGCCTTCTACCAGCACCTACAGGACTGCATGGATCAGGCAATCCCAAACAAAACTAAGACTCTCTGTACCAAAGGCAAGCATCCAGTCTGGTGGACCCCAGCCATAAACAAGCTCTACAACAAAAGGAGGAAGCTACTACAAGATAGAGCAAAATCCTTGAAAGGTAAGACACCTTTGATCATTATAAGTAAAAAACTAAGAGCTCTCATAAAATCATCCAAGGCAAATTTTGAGAGAAAAATCGCCAAGGACTCTAAAGACAATCATAAGGCCTTCTTTAGCTATGTTAGAAACCTAGGAGGAAACTCCCAGATATGCTCAGAATTAGTTCAAAATGATGTGAAAATTACTGAACCTACACACATTGCTAACATACTGGCTGACAGGTTCAGTGCAAACCCCCCCCCCAAAAGGAGAGATATCTATTCCAGAGGATTGTAGCCCCCCAAACATCTCCAACGCCCAGGTGAGAACTGCCCTCACTAAGGCAAAAAACACAGCATCCATGGGACCGGATGGTGTCCCCGGCTGTGTGCTTCATGAACTCAATGAGGAATTAAACCCACAGTTAGGACAGCTGTTTAATCTTAGCCTCACCTCAGGATACATACCCAAGGAGTGGCGCACGGTGACTGTGGTCCCACTTCATAAGGGCGGTGCCTCCACAGACCCTGGAAATTACTGCCCCATTAGCTTGACAAGCCTTATCTGCAAAGCCATGGAGAGGATCATAATGGAACTCATAAATAAAGACATAGGGAACTTGCAGACTTTGGATCCAACCCAGTTTGGCTTTGTCAAAGGCAGATCCTGCCTCTTAAACTTGGTTGACTTTTTGAGACAGTCACCAAGGCCATTGATGAGGGAAAGGCAGTCCATACAGCCTACCTCGACCTGGCAAAGGCCTTCACACAATACCCCACTCAGGTATCATCAAAAAACTCATCAGCTTGAATGTAAACCCATACATCACAAGATGGGTTGCAAACTGGCTAAGTGACAGAACCCACAGGGTCAGAGTTGCTGGAGCCATGTCAGACTCAAAGCCTGTCACAAGTGGTGTCCCACAGGGCTCAGTCCTGGGTCCACTCTTGTTCGGCATCTACTTTTCTGAAGTACAAGCAAACACAGGAGGGTTATGGCTGACAAAGTTTGCAGATGACTGCAAACTGGGCCATAGTCGAAAACACATCTGACACAGATATCCTCCAGAAGGGCCTCACAGAAACGGATAACTGGTGCCAGAGCCATGGCCTGAAGTTAAACGCCAAAAATGCATAGTCATACCCTTTGGGAAAAACAAGGTTACCCCTAGCTACCATATAGGTGGCAATCCACTGAGCACAGAAAAGTCATCAGGGATCTGGGGACCCAAGTTGACAGTAGCCTTCGCTTGACACTCATGTTGCTAAAGTAGTTAGGAAAACCTTCTATATCGCCCACCTGATCATGAAGGGATTCACATCTAGATCAAGGGAGGTCATCGTCCCCCTGTACTCATCACTCATTAGACCTATGATTGAGTACAATGCCCGCTCGAATGTATCTGACCAGACACCTGCTGCAGCTTGAAAGGCCCCAAAAGTTCCTCACCAAAAGGATAAAGGGTCTCAAAATATGTCTTATGCTGCCCGACTGAAAGAACTCCAGCTCTATTCAGTCTCATACCGCTTGCTCAGAGGTGACCTGTGCCTGACATATAAGGCCATGTCAAACCCAGATTTGATGAATATGCTTCACCTCAAAAATCTAGATCCCTCAGAACCACAAATGCGGAGACTTAAACCTTGACACGGTTATAAATAGAATGTGCTGGAGGGACAGATTCATCACCCAGAGACTCCTATGCTGTGGAACAAAATCCCGGTACATGTGAGGCAGAGCACCTCGCTGGCCTTGTTCAAGAGGAATCTTGACCAATGGATGGGAGATCGCAGATATACCCCAGGGATTACTTCAGTGTCACTGCTTGACAGAGGCACAGAAAAATGATAGGCATAGTTTTTATTCAAACTAAAGGGGTGGCGAAAGCCACATAACTATGGGCTAGGCTTATAAATGCCCTTGGGCAGATAGCCTAGTATGAACCTATGAACCTATGATGGTGCTCTGTGATATAGGTGTATATTGTTTGTTTAGCAAATGGATTTTGAGATGTTTTGAGGTAAGAGGGTAACCTTCACATTCAATAAATTATTAACATCTCTTACATATGGCTTCATTATTGAGGTAGTAATAATGCATTTTCCTAAGCATGAGGCAGTTATTACACTGCTATAAATACCTAATGCCATCAGGCTGGCTACAGGAAGGACAACAGCTGACTGATATTTCATAATAGCCAATGTAGTTAAAAGGATATGAGAAAGCAAGATACCTTAATAGCTTACTGTTAGTGTATATAATACATATAATGTATATATAATACTATGACTAAAGGATGCAAGAATATGACATGACTTTGGATATAATAACTTACAAGCTCCGGACAGTCAGTAATAATATTAGTGTATATTGAGTATTATTCATAATTAGAAGAGAACATGAAAGTAACAGCAAAATTATGTAGAAGAAGTGAACTTAGAGCTGCAAGTGAAGTAACTGCAAGCATTAAGTTCAGTTTCTGTAATAGTGGAACAATTAGTACAAGCAGCAAAGCAACAACAGCAATGCTCAAAAGTGCAATGAAGTGCAAGCACTATCTGAAATATTAGGTTAATGTTGTATCTACCTAAACAGCAGCAGCAATGAGCAACAAGTAGTTAATTCAATAACTGTTTCAGGTGCAATGACTGTACATCAGTAGCGTCTCACAGTGTAACTGAATAGCTCTAAGTGCAGTAACTATAGAGCGAATATTACAGTTCTGTGGAGCAGTAGCTTTAAATGCCATAACAAGTATAGTAGTCAGTAACAAATAGCCTACAACAACACTAAAGATTATCAAGGACTATAAATAACTGAGATAATATGCTAGCTGGTTTCTGTCTGTGTAGTACTGGTAATTAGCAACAATGAAAATTACATGAAACAATATTATTTACAGTGAAGTATTACCTTAGATAGTGCCAGAAATGAATAACAGTGCAATATCACAAGGCATATTAGTGTATTGTTTTTCTTCCCTACCTTGGTAAGGGTCAGGCTCCCTTCCTTCCACCAGCCAATGCATTCCTAGAGCCCTATTTGTGTAACTAAGGCAAGAGTTAAGCAGGACAGAGCACAGCCATCAACTATCCAACTATCTAGTACTGGAGACAGGTTTTATTGAGCCTTATTAGTCCCCTGTACCTGTCCATAGCAGCCAGGGGCTGTCGTGCTGTAGGCCTAGTGATCGATAGTCATGCCTCTACATGCAACACTTTCATGGTCCTGACCTTTTGAAAATAATATGATCCGTGCAATCCCCATATCTGCCATTGGTTTCTATCATGGACTGTATCCCTTGGCATGTACTCCCTGACCCTCGCACTGAGGAGAGACAAGTGTGCTTAAGCTTTTTCTTTCTCATCTTCCTTATGCCAGCTCTGACAGTTGCCAGTGTAACTAGTTAAACCCAGGCCATGGGGCTTGCAGTTGAGCCTTTATCTTTTTATGCCAATGGAGCTGGCTAACAGTGCAATGCTACCTAAAGGTAATAACAGTGGAGCCATTAAGAGAAGTGTGCTAATTTTAATGATGCAAGCAGTTGAAGTGCTGTCAGTAAGAATAAGGTAAACAAGTAAACAGCAATTTCCTCTATATGTAATACAGCAATAGTAATGAATTCTGTGAAGCTAGATTATCTATGTGTTAAATAATCAGAAGAATAACAAACTTATGACAATTTCAACTCTGTGTAACAGGCAGCAGTGCAAAAATATATGGAGATAGCTTATGAAAGTGCATCCAGTCAAATAAACAATATATGATGACAATCAACAGAATCTGTGTTGCAAGCTTATTTGAGTGAGGTGAACTGGATAAACAATACTAGACAGCGAGGTTCACCAGACTATTGTATGCCAACAAATGCAGATTTGTTAAGTAAGCACATTGCTGAATTCATTAGCATTGGTTTTATTGTCAAGGCTAATGAAGACAGAAAAAGTACTGGCGGAGTACAGGATTCTTGCTTAATAATAAAATCAATCAGAAAAGTGCAACTAAACAGAGACAGAGAAGACAGTTAAATGTATATGATTTACAACAAGAATGTAGTGGTTGCCTAACTTGTTGCAGACTAGGCTTTTCTGCTGCTGACCCAATAGGGTTTACACTACTCAAGTTGACCAACAGTCCCAGTTTTTTCCAGGACAGTCCCAGTTTGGATGTCTTTGGGACACAGAAGTGTCCCAGTTTAGACCGCTCAATCTGAATGGTGACATGGCTTCCCAGGGTGGCCAGTCCCCCTGCTTTCCCATCTTAAGCAGCTCTGGGGACTTTGCGATTTTTCGGGGATGCCATTGGGTATGGGGTAAGGTCGGATGCCTTTGCCCTGGCAAAAGCCCTCCAGGCCCTGCTGCCATCAGTCAGCCACTCCCTCAAAGACTTCCATCATGGGGGGTTCTGCTTGATCCCACTCACCCAGGTCGGACCTCCCCAGGCCCTACACCCATCTGCCTCCCATATTGACTTCTGACAGGGCCAGACCCTAGAGTCCTCCCATTCAACCTGGTCAAGAGACTTTCCCCAGCCACAGCCCACCCATGTCAGGGGACTCCACCACCTACATGTCTCCTGCAGGTTGATAAATGATGCTTGATCACTCACACCTCAGACCCATTAAGGGGAGCTTCTTTCTGATCCCTTCCACTCCTCCAGAACTCCCCTCGGCCACTGAGGGGCAAATCCACTCTTATGAAGGGTTAAGAGTCACCCTGCTTTCCTATCCAGAGCAGCTCTGGGGACTTTGAGATTTTTTTAAGGATGCTGTCAGTTATGGGGTGAAGTTGGATGCCTTTGCCCTGGCAGGAGGTCCTCCAGGCCCTTCTGCCATCCACCCTGTCACTTCCTCAAGGACTTTCATCATGGGGAGCTCTGCCTGACCCCACTCACCCAGGCATGAGCTCTTCAGGCCCCACCACTTTCCGCCAGTTGCTTCCTTAAGGACTTCCATCATGGGGGGTTGTGCCTGACCCCACTCACACAGGCAGGACCTCGCCAGGCCCCACTGCTGTCCACCCTAGCACTCCCTTGAGTACTTCTGTTGTGGGGAGCTCTGCCTGACCCCCTCACCCAGGCAGGAGCTCCCCCAGCCCTGCCAGTATCTGCCTCTCTCCCCCTTCTAGACTTCCATCCCAGAGAGGGCATGGTCCGTACCCCCTCACCCAGGTGAGAGCTGTCCTGTACAAGTCACTTTCCACCTCTCTCTCCCTTCCAGACTTCCATCGGGACTGACCTTCTCTGGAGTTCCACTTCTACCCAGGAGAGAGAGCTCTTTTCCAGGGTTACATATCTCCTGACTGCTGCCAAATCATGTGGTGTTGCATGTGCTCTTGGAGCCTCACAGGGGATCTTCCCAGCCTCATGGAACTCAGCTGGGCCACAAAACCTCAGACAGTCTGTCATCCAGACTTCTTTGACACTGATTCGCCATTTTGTCTTGCACCTAGGGCTTTCAAACTCGCAGGGGAGATGGCCCTGGGTCCCCCCATCTCTGCACTTTTTGCAGTAAACCTCAGTCTCTCACCCCCATGGTGCCAGGTGCCAACAATTGTGCATTGCTTCAAGCCTCCTGGTATGTGCCCTCTTGCCTCCTGGGTGGTGTTATTCACAGAGTGGCATCCCCACAGTGCCTGGTGAAGGAAGGGAGGCCAACCTGCCTGCCCCGGTGTGAGATGACATGGCTGCCCTATCTCCACTGCCATGGGGGCTGTGAGAATGAGATTACAAACCTGACTTCCCGGGGTGGCCCTCAAGTGTCTCAGTTTAGGTCCTGTACCAAAATGGTCACCTTGACACTACTGCATGTTGGTGCACTGAAATTAACAAACTTTCAGTTCTCTGAATTCTGTAAGTCTCCACCCCTGTCAAAGCTGACCACTCTAAACCTAGCCTACACCCTAAAGAAGCCAAACAATCAATAGCAGGAAAACCATTGCAGCCTACACCCTAAAGAAGCCAAACAATCAATAGCAGGAAAACCATTGCTTCAGTGGAACTCAAGCTCAGACAGTTGTCACACAAATGCCTCTAACCTTCCCAAAGGCAGACACAATCCTAGGCAACAGAAGAAGCCATTATAGTGCATTTAGTTAGTAAGACCATAGATGAAAAATTGCTTTGTGGTCTTCTCTTCCTTCTCTGGAGTCTCATGCTGTCTTTTCTGGATTGTGCTTTGCATCTTTGTCATCAGCCCATCATTGAAGAACACTGAACTGAATAATCCTCAGGTTACATAATGTCCTTATGCATCTGCCCTGCAGAAGCTGGCCAGTGAAAATCCAGCCTATGCCCTATAGAAGCCAGACAATCAAAACAGGTACTCCAATTCTTCTGTGGATCCCACGTTTTATTATCTAAACAAGGGTCAATGACTGGCCTGAATTCAATTGGCTAATGCTGTGTTGACTCTCCCATCTCAAATCCAAATCTGGGAGAGGACTGCTGTCCTACAGCAAAACAACTACAACATAGCCTATAACCTATTTTTTAGCCATCAGCATGGGTTTTGAAAGGGTCACAGCACCAATATTGCCCTACCCTTTTTTACTCATGTACCCTACAATGTTATAGTCACAGGAAATCTTGCAGGGAATATTATTATTGATCTGTTCAAGGCACTTGACCTTGTAAACCATTCTTCACGGACTTTATAACTCTCACTGTATGGCACTGGGTCCACCTCATTAAAATGTTCTCTGATATATGCTTGTCAGATTTTTCAAAATTATCCTGTGTAACATTCGACCCTCTCTCTTTCTCTCTCTGTCCTGTTCAGTCTGCTGTTCCCCAAAGTTGTGTCCTCAGGCCATTATTTTTACCATTTATATAAACCTTCTTGTTATTTTTCAACAGACTATAAATATTCTCATGTACTCAGATGACATTGTTACTTGAGAATCTGACAGCTGTCCAAAGACCATCTGCAACTCTTCCATTCATATTCTGACCCAGTTATGCCATAATTGTGAGTTCAGAGAAATTAAAGTTAATCTCAGAAAAAAATTACATTTGTTTAACTCATAAGCATCCTAGAATATGCAGAGACTGCTGAAGCCTCAATGTCCTGATGCTGGCTCACTGAAAATGACAATCTATTAAATATCATTGGAATCTGGTTTGATTGATCTCATATCTTTTCCAGACACATACAATGTATTGGAAATAAATTTCCTTCTGTACTGTATGCATGTAATAACAATATCAACCTCCTAACTAAGCAGGGTGGGCTTGCAATTGGCAGGGGTGTACTGCTGCCCACTTTTGGGTACCTTTTACATATGATTGGTTTCATCCCTTCTATCATCCTGGCGAAACCAAACTGATCATAATAACATCGCCACTTTGCTGATAGAGCCAGCAGGAACCATCTTCCTTTCTTATACTCAGACAAGCAGTTTGGCTACCAGTTAGTTCACCTCTCACATAATCTTCTTTTTCAGTCACTCATTCATATAAACTCAACAGATCAGATTGAAATCAGGATGCAGCATAACCACTCTGATGCTTGCACTGAGACAGATAGTTGAGAAGTAGCTAGAGATGAATTAAAAGTCTAACTGGGCATTCCTAGACTTGGAGAAAGCATATGACAGGGTTCCAAGAATGCTGATTTGGGCAGCCCTATGTTGGTTCAAAGCCCAAGAAACATTAGTACAATTAGCGCAGCCTATATAAAAGGGCCTAATGACTAAACTATGAACAGTGTTTGGTCTCACAGAGGGGTGCCCAATGGGAGTGGGTATGCATCAGGGTTCAACTTTTAGTCCACTGCTGTTCATACTGGTGAAAAACTACATTAGCAAACAGGTTGGAGGGGAGAGATCAACAAAGTTGCTATATGCAGATAATGTGGGATTACACCCAGATTCTGAGTAATAACTTTAGCAAAGTATAGCATAATGGAATGCAAAACATCTAGGATGAAACAGATTACAGACAAGTTAGTTGTCATGGCAGGAAATGGAGGAAATCAGAAGAAGCTGAGAATTGAAATAGGAGGAAAAATAGTAGAACAGGCTAACTGCTTCAAATATCTGGGAGGGGTGGTTGAAGAGAAGGGATGTTTGAATGAGGAGGCCAAAGATAGAATCGGTATATGAAACAGTGGTACAACCAGTACAACTGTATGGTACAGAAACCTGGACTGTAAAGGAAGAGCAGTTGAGTAAGCTAGAGGTGATGGAGATGAAGTGTCTGAGAGGGCTGGTAAGATGGATGCTAAAGGACAGATGAAGAAATGAGAATATCAGAGAAGAAGCCGAAGTAGCTCCAATTGCAGAGAAGGTCAAACAGAACACATTGCCATGGCTTGAGAACATGTGCAAAAAAGTAGAAAACAATCTGGTGGAGAACATTTGGGACAGACAGGAAGAAGACAAAAGGAAACAAGAACATCCAAGAAAGAGATGGATGAATTGTGACAGTCAAACATGACTATCGAAGAAATTAGGAAAATGGCACTGAATAGATAACAACAGGTGACATGACATCCCGACCCTATTTAAAAAATGAGAAAAAGGGAGTTGATGTACTGACAGAGATTTCTTTCACATAGGTCCCATTACTAGGAACTACTTCAGATACCATTCATTAGCTTCTTACATTTATCTCTGTTTTCAAACAGGTGAAATATTACCCAATGAACAGAGTGCAATGCAATTACCATCAGATTTATAACCGGATCTGCTTATAGGACCATAAATAAGTATCTGGCTAGCTACCCTTGTGGGCCATTTTAAACCTATTCAATTTCCATTTCAATAGTGAGAATCAAACCCTGGACCCAGGGACTGTGAAATAATAACTTAGCCATTATACTAACTGCTTACTCTTCCATTTATAGATAAATATATTGGCTATGGATGTTGTAACCTACATTTCACTGAAAACGTTGTTTTTGTAGTACCCTTCAGGACTCCCTTCTGGAGCATATTATTGACAGCACTACTACTACATTCTCTCTGTATTTGTGTCATGTTTTGTCTTTTACTACTCTAAGTACATATTGTATATTATGATACTCTTTTATTGTCATGTTATCTTTTTTTATAAGGTGGAGTATATACTTTTAGTTTTACTGTAACTAGGCCTTGACTAAAAAGAGCCCAATTCCAATACATGCTAAATAAAATAGATAAAATGAATACATAACATAATTATTGTGAGCAATATTTCTTGTTTGCAGTTTCACAGATTGTTGGATTAAGCTCTTTTAGAATGAAGATACCTTGTGTTACAAAAATAAAGCCACCCTGAGAGCAAACAGCATGCTTGCCTACTTGAGAGTGTTAAGCTGAAGTAAGGTACAGCTCTACTAATCACTGACAACAGTTGTTTTCTTAAACAATTGATTCCAGTATTGAAGCCACATAGTAATATTCTGCAGCTCTGAAGGTCACAATATTACTTTTTGGCAAGGAGGAATTGGCACTAAATGTTTGTATGAATCGTAACAAGTTCTGCATCTTTGACCACAATGGAGTCTTGTAATCAATTTGTTCAGGGTTGTACAAATAAATAACTAAACTAAACTATTTACTATGTTGGAACTATTTATTTATTTTGCTTTTAATTTTAAGAAGTATTTTAAAATTAAAAATATTGCAAAAATGAATAATGTTTTAAGACACAAGTTACTGTCAAATGGCTTCTGAGGTTATTTATAAGGAATTAACTTCATCCCCTCTGATGCAGAATAAGGTTCACAGCAGGCCCACAGTATCTTGTAGCGGGCCCAAAATGCCTCACAGCTGGCCCACACTGGTGCACAGCTGGTTTACATTACCTGACAGCTGGTCCACATTGCATCACAGCTTACAAACACTGATGTATACCTGGCCCACAGCATTTCACAGTTGGCCCATACTACATCACAGCTTATACACACTTATGCATACCTGGCCCACAGCATTTCACAGATGGCCCAGACTGCTACACATTGGGCTCACACTGCTGCACAGCTGGCCCAGAACACCTTACAGCTTGCCCACATCTCAGGTATAAATAGCAATTTCATCATGGCCAACCTTGGGGTCATTATAGATAGTTGGCTTTTCCTGAGGTATGACCACCACCAGTTCAGGCTGCAAAATGAAATTCCTTCTGTATTATATATTTAGGTAGCAACTAAACTCTGCTAGCAGTCTGGAGAACCCAAATATAAAAACTGCAATACAGTTTAACTCTTTTTTTAATAAAGTATAGCATATTTAACCAAGGATTCCTCAGCATCTAACCTGAACCCTGTGACATACCTCTCAACTTCTTAGCACAAAAAAATCTGGACAAAGCCAAAACTAATGAGGGGGCAAAGCTCCAAAATAGGGACACATTTTAAATATTGCTCTTATAAACTTAGACAATTCCTACAATGTGTTTCCATGCATTTTCTGAATGATATTCAGTCTGAAACTCAAATGACTGACATTATTTAGTAAATTCAGTCCTCACTGACTTGCCTCAAAAATCCAGAAAACCATACATTTTATGAGGAAAAGACCAAAAATATAAGAAAAATCTTGGCATTCTGCAAAAATATGGACACTTGAGATGTGTTACCATGTCCAACAGCCACATATCACCTCACACAGTTCCATCTTCAAACCTCTGCTAATATCCTATATAAAACTACTGTTAAACACACTTAAGCCATGCTCTTCTTCAGCTGATGGCCTTCCAAGCGAGTACCTAAAATAGCAGCCAATAGCATTGCATATTCTGTTTCAAGCCTTATAAATAGGTCAGTCCAGGAATCCCATGTTCCCTGTCTCTGGATAAAGTCACACATTATCCTTCTGCACAAAGGAGGAAATTCAGCAGACAATTAATAACTTTCGACCTATAGCAATCTTATCTCCCCTCACCAAAATACTTGAAATGTATTCAAAAACAATTGCTAGACTATCTCTTGCAGTAAGAACTCCTATCCCCTATACAACGTGGCTTCCTTCCTTCTCATACTACTAGCACTGCCCTTCAAACCTATAGAGATGCTGTCAATGAAGCTACAGACAATGGCAAACTAGTCTCTTCCTTATTTCTAGACTTGTCTAAATCCTTTGACACAGTTTGTCACACAAACGCCTACTTCAAATGTCCTCACTAGGTCTCTCTCAGCCCACCCTTCTGTGGTTCAGAAGCTACCTGTCCAATAGGTATCAGCCAATAAAATGGCATTCCATGTTCTCTCCTTACTTCCCAGTCACCACCGGTGTACCACAAGGCTCTATCCTTGGTCCCCTCCTCTTTAATATTTTCACCAACACCCTCTATACTTACACACAACAGGCCACTCTAATACAATATGCAGATGAGTCCACTCTCATTTGCACATCTGACAACATGGTACACCTACAAAAAATTACTTAGGAAGCTTTAACACGCACTGAAACATGGCTTCATAACGCACAACTCTTGTGCATCTAAAAAAGCCCCAACTATTACTTTTTTCCCCAAATCCCTCTCTCATGAAACAAACAAAAAAAAATAATAAAGGCCTCTCTCTTAATAACGCAGCCATTGAAGTCACTTCTCATAGCAAACTATTAGGGGTGATAGTAGATGATAATCTGACATTCAACCTGCATATACAAAATTGCATAAGAAAAACTCATGAAAAACTAGGGATGCTTTACAAAGCCAAAATCTTTTTCACTGACGCAACTAAAACTTCTCTTGCCACTACTTATCTCCTTTCCACTCTTCTTTATGGTGCTCCCATCCTTTTTAACCTTCAAGCTTCACAAAAATTAGAACTTGACCAATGCTATAACAAACTTGCTAAATTTGCAGCACATACCCCTTTCATAACCTACCACTGTATAGCACTGAAAAGCCTAAATTGGTTATAACTGCCAGATCAACTAACATATACACAGCTTCTTACCACCTGTAAAAAATATCCAGCATTCATCTGCCTGTCTAGCACTAAAAAACATTCTGCACAACTATTTTCCCAGTTGGTCATTGCAATCCAGTGACCAAAACTCCTGTCTGGCTACAAACCTAGCAAATCTGCTGGACATTGTCTGAAATCGTACAAGGTTGCCAAGGGAGCCCGCAGGATTTTTTGCAGGGGGGTGCAAACCCAGAGCCCCACCCACATAGCTCACCCCTGCCAACCCGCCCAAGTCCACCCACCCCAAGCCCCGCCCACACCGCCATTCCAGTGTCCCATTACTTGGCTATTTCTCCCCATTTACTGTAGACACTGTTCAAATCTGTGTGCATACTGTGTTATGCTTTAGTTCTACAATGATAACAGGCAGTTGGATTTAATTTACAACTTTTATTTCAAACATTATAGCCCAAACACTGAGACATTTACTAAACCTAAACATAGCAATAGTCTTACAATGAAAACAGACTTGGCATTAAAGCTTCTCTACTTTTGAAACTCACATTCAATGAAACGGCATTGAAACCCACATTCAGAGAAAATGCATCTGGCCAGTGGCAGGTTATTTACCTTTGAACTGTTTAAGCAATAGGCTCCTTGCACACCGTTAGGGCCATGCAAAAGTTATTTGATTTAGCTGATTGTATTAATTATAATATATAATTGAATTATATCCCTTGTATTATACAGCAACACTTGTTTGAGTGTCGCTGTCAAGTAAAAGTAATCTGAATAATTCCACATTAAAGATATCTGAAACTAATGAAGATGTTGTTGCTAGAAAACTGTATATTTCAGTGTTTCATCTACAAATTCAGTGCCTGCTGCTAAAGAATAAATTGCCTATGTTAAATTAAAAAATGGTAAGCTGGTATATTGCAATAGAAAATGGATGGCGAGCTGAAAAACAGGTTCATAGTTATTAGGCATCTCATCCAAAGGAGGACATCCTGAGGACTGCAGCATACAAATGTATATGCTGTAGGAATAGAACCACAAGCCTTTACATTAAGATGCAAGTATTCTACTTGTGGTGCTACTAACAGCTTTAAAACTTTATACCACAATAGAGATACCATTTGCTAAACAAAATGGTTGCACATTGTAAATAGACTTGGCATGAGCAGCAGTGAACTTCGGCCTTAAAACTCACAGTTCCTTGAAAATGCACTTGAAAATTCCACCTGCTAACTCTAACTTGGGCATTTCACTTTCTCTCTCTCTTACAAAGATACCACACCCTCAAGGCCTCACCCTTAGTGCAAGAAATCTTGACAAAGCCTAAAATAAATAGGGACAGATTATAAATATGGCTCTCAAACTTAGAAAAATACAAGAGTAACAGGATTTGTGTTAGTATGCATTTTTCTAAATGACATCTAAAACTGAAATGTCTCATTATTTAGCAACTTCAATCCTTTTTAAGAGGAATATGGGGCAAAAATCTGGACAGCTGAGGGTATGCTACCTCCCTCTTATACACACACCAAATAATTCTGGTCAGACTTGAATTAGTTCTGGGAAGGTTGCACTGGACGGCACCGTGCTTGATCTGAAGTGGGTGAAATCCTGGTAGCTAGTGATTGCAGCTCAGCAATGTGGAGCATTAAAGCATTTTTAGCAGAGCATTGTTTCATCACTACCTATTGTGTTTGAACATAAGCTGTAGTTATTTCAAACATTTTTTGATTACTACAGAGTA
The DNA here is from genome assembly GCF_019279795.1 of Protopterus annectens. Lineage (NCBI taxonomy): Eukaryota > Metazoa > Chordata > Ceratodontiformes > Protopteridae > Protopterus > Protopterus annectens. The sequence goes on along the minus strand of NC_056730.1, from coordinate 604,119,241 downwards.
CATTTACCCACCAGAGCTATTATGTTTTGACTTCAGTGTAGAGCTAGTTGTTGCAGGGCTTGGCTTTTAAGTAAGGTAGCAATGCTTATTTACCATATACCATTAAAGCCACCCAACTACAAGTGTACTAACACACAAACACTGCTATAAGACACTGGTCCCCAATAAAATGTAATGAGCTTCTGAAAATACTGTAATCCTGTCCTTTTATTACAAATACTGTCATATGCATTTCAATACCCAAGGCTTATACATTATCTAGTTATGTAAATATTCTCTGCATGGCAACAACGAAAAGGCTTTCAATGCTGGTAATTCTTTAACAATATGCTTACTAAAGCTTACTTGCATCTTACAATGTCTGACAAGCTTACTAAAGCTTACTTGCATCTTACAATCTCCAACAAGCTTACCTGATGTTTATTAAACCATGGCTACTTAAACAGAGCAACAGGACACTGTGATAGCATGCAGTTCCTGAATAATAAGAAGCATAAATCAATATAAAATCTGATAGAAAACCAGAACATTTTGCAAAATCAAGGACAGATGAACAGCCACAGTCGTATTTGTGATCTACCTTGGATGGGGGAATACTCTGCACACTTACTGCATAACTGCTTCTTGTCTTCCTTGGTCACATCGAGCCACTACAATGGGGGCTGGGGTGCAATAAGTATGTCATAATTTGAAATGTCTCTGGCTGACAGTGATGGCTCTGACACTCCTACCTCTCAACTTCAGAGCAAGAAATCTGGACAAAGCCATACATAGAACTAGAAGTGGGACACAGGCCCAAAAATAAGGCCAATTTTTAAATATTGCTCTTAACTTAATAGAACAGGTAGATCTTGCATTAGTACAAATTTTCCGAAGGGTATAAAATCTGAAACTCAAATGTCTGCCATTATTTTCTAACTTCAATCTTTAATGACTTGCCACTAATTTGCCAGAAACCACAATTTTATGAAAAACAGACCAAAATGTGATGCAAAAATACCTAGCAAAAAAGGGACACCTTTTTAATATTAACAGTTAACTTGAAGCAGCTAACAAAATAAGAGCATCCACATGCATTTCTGAAATAAAGGTAATCTATAACTGATCATTACAGTTGTAATTGTAAACCCTCCACATTTTCTTCCAAAATTGCCATTTTGGAGGAGGGATTATTAGGGAGAGCAACATTTTGAGCCAGAATTGAGGACAATTGAGATGTTTGGATATTCATAATCTACAAAGTGATTTGCACCTCTCAACCTCTTAATGCAGGAAATCTGAACAAGGCCAAATATATTGGGGAACATACAAACACTACTAAACATTGCTCTTGTATAAACTTAGACAGTCTTGCATTAGCATGCATTTTTCTGAAGGTTATGACATCTGAAACTCAGTGTCTGTCATTTAATGGCTTCATTCCTAAATGATTTGCTAGAAAACCACACATTTTATGAGGAACAAACCAAAAATAAGCAGCAAATACCTATTAATTCTGCAAAGATATGGACAACTGAGAGGTATAGTTCAACCGGGGCTGTCTGAGTTTGATACCCCCCTCACAAAATCATGGACAAATGGAGCCTCCCCCCCCCCCTGCAGCCATTCCAATGTCCCATTCCTTGGTTATTTTGCCCCATTTACCATAAACACTAATGTGCATACTGCTTTACTTCTGCGATGATTTAGGATTTCATTTGAAAGTTTTATTTTGCATTTTACAGCACAAACCCTAATACATATCTGTTAAAGCAATGCATTCTCAATGAAAATAGACCAACATTAAAACTTCTCTGCACTTGAAACTCACATGCATTGAAACAGCACTGAAACCCACTTTCAGAGAAAATACATTTTGCCAATTGCAAATAATAACTCTGGGCTGTCTTCAAAATCATAGGCCCCTCGAACATAACATACACATGCTCTTTGATACACCTTCCTGACTGTATTACATTATATTCCTTGTACAATACAGTACAGTTGTTAAAGGGCATTTTAAATTTATTGTTTGAAAATTTTTCCAGTAAACAAAGAAACAAAAGCATCCACCAATGACAAAATTGCCCAATTCAGAACATTTCCATCATAAAAGTCTACTCAAGTCCACGGTATCAGTAAAAATATACACAATCTCTGTAGTAAAATCCACATTGAAGAAATTTCTAACTAATAGAGGTTGCTGCTAGATCAGTTAGTCTCTACCCAAACAGGAGTGATAAAATCCTGGACTTGGTCCTTAACAATATGGGACAACTTTGGTGTCCACCAACTGCCACTTCCTCCCTAGTTAAACTGGACCACAAATCAGTCACATCCATTAGAAGACTGAAGCCAAAAGCATATTCCAGTACCTCTGTTTTCAGAGATTATGCTAAGGTTAATTTACTAAAACTAAGCGATGGCCTGAATTATGTGGAATCCTATACTGTCAAATCCTATGCACATGTAAATAGCTGCATAGACATATCTATCGCGCTCTGAAGTAAATAGAAAGCCACATTTAAGAATAATTCCATTTAGTCAAACCCACATATAAACAGGTTCTGTAATAAAAGAAAACATTTTGCCTACAAAAATAAATTAAACTCTCAAGATGCTAAGGACACTCTTGCTAAACTTAATAGGGAGCTTGTTACCCTGATCAAATCAATCAAAGCCAGATATGAGGTAAAAATAACCAGCTAGGTGCAGGGTAACCAGAAAGCCTTCTTTAACTATGTTAGAAATCTCAGAAACAATTTGCAGCACTGCACAGAAATAATAGTAAATGATTTTAAATTCCTGGTCATAGGCAATTTACAGTACTTTACTACTTAGACAAAGGAGGTAGATGGGTGCCAGAAGTCACAATCTGAAAATTAATTAGCAAACATTGCTTTAAATCAATTTCTCTGCAGTTTAAACAACCTAATGTACAGGTAGTTATAGGAATAAAACAGCACCACATTCAGTTTCTGAAGCAGGTAGGACAAGGGAACTGTAACAATGTCATTAGAGCAACTGAGAAGACATACAGGAACACATCTCAGGCTGACCTAGGAACTTAGCAACAGCATAATGCACACCAGCAAATCTATTGAGATACTGAGACTTCTTTTATTAAAATGCTGTCACTAAAGTCAATGAATGAGTGTGCTGCCTGCAGTAGTTAACAGTCAAAGCACAACCAATTAAGATGTGCTCCATTAATATAGAGTTAGCTATTTGGGCAAATGGCAAAAGTGGTCACCTGTATTTGCTCAACAATTCCAGATTATCTCAGAAGGCTGAAGTATGTAGTAAAAAAGGACTGCATTACATATCATTTAATGCTGTTCAGAAATAGAGCAGATGAACCCAATTTCTTCCAGTACAGGAAACAAAAATTGGACCAAATTTTGAAAAGAAATAAAATGAAGGAACTGTTATCATTTGTTAAAGTAATAGAGACATAACCATCAAATTAGTGATAAAATTACCTCTATAATGGTTTAATTCTCATCAGTTTATGGGGACTGCATTACATATCATTTAATGCTGTTCAGAAATAGAGCAGATGAACCCAATTTCTTCCAGTACAGGAAACAAAAAAACTGGACCGCAAATTTTTGAAAAGAAATAAAATGAAGGGACTATGTTATCATTTGTTAAAGTAATAGATACATAACCATCAAATTAGTGATAAAATTACCTCTATAATGGTTTAATTCTCATCAGTTTATGGCTTATAGTGAATGTCTGAGAACACAGTTAGATTAAATAATACATCTGCAGCAATGGAAAACACAAGTATGAATGCAAAAGGAAAAAGAACAGATAACGTATACAAGGATAAAGTATTCAACATAGATACAATACAACTCACTCTAGATTATCACTTCAAAATAAGGAGGGATGTTCCAACAGTTCCCATTTTAAGGAGTTCCAAATCTTGTTAAAGGGTTGCATATTAGGGTCATCAACCATCTAGTTCAAACCCAGAATTCTCTGCAGCACATAATATACAACAATCATATTACATGCTTGCTACCAGACTGATAAAGCATGAGACAGCTCTAATATGATCCTTACAGGGCACTAAAAGGTCCCTATAGCTAATAATTTTAATATTACACATTTTTGTGTCCACAGAAATAAACCTACCTTACATTCACCTGATTCCACATGTTGATTAGTTTCCTTTCAATACCCCTTTTTCACTTCCAAATGGCCCACTATCTGTCCACTATCTATTGTTCTATCAGGTAATGGTAAACACTGCCTGCACCTTCTGCAATGGTGTAGACAGCTGTGAAGCACAAATTGCAGCACTGGCTCTGACAGAGACTTCAGCACATGCTGTTGCCATTCCTTACATATCTTCCGTTACGTAAAAGTACAAATCTTGGCACTGGAAATGGGCAAGCATAACAGCATACTGCCACGTTTTATAATTGTCAGTATACATACACAAATACATAGACTATAATGAGTGCATAGACACTCCAATATATAGACTAAAGTGAGTACATAGATACACAAATGTGTGTCTGTATGTGCATGTCGTACTGTGGCCCTAGTGACCGGTATGGGGTGGTATGGATGAGGAAGAACCCATGCATTTATCCTGAATGAGACCACCACCCACACTATTCCTATAAAAAGGAAGGGCTATGTAGAAAAAAGTTACTGTAGGAGGTCTACTGAAGAGACAGTAGCTAATGTAAAAGATAAGGAGACTCATTGTGAGAGATGGTAACCACAGAGCTTCCTTCTATTGTCATGCAAAAATCAGGAACTATTGGAGTATATTAGAAATTTATTGGAAACAATCTGATTGGGAAATATCTGTAGATATACTTGGAGAATTAGCAGAACTGCATTTATGGCACTTACAAGGGTGTATCTATGCTTGCAGCACTAGAAAACTCATGTTGATTCAAGTTGGGGAGGGGGAACAAGAACTTTAAAACATTTTTGAATGACTATGAAGTAGAGCTATGTTAGTTTTCATAAGGTGTCAACTCATTGCAAATAAACCGGTCCACACAAAAACTAAATATTTTCCAGTGTGCATTAAATAATACCCTTTTAGTAGGCAAAGATTGGTCTAAAATATACCAGACTAAAATCTTTTGAGCTCCTGCAATTCTGCTTGTAGTGTTAATTTTAAGTGAATTGGTTCCTTATTGTAAAACTGCTGCTGTGTTACCATGTCCACCTGCAAAGACCAAGAAATTAATGTGTACTGCTACCTTTTCATTAAATATTATTTCTGCCATCAATAACAATTAAATAGTATATTTCTAAGTTACTGTACCAACAAACGACACGTAGGTCTGCTTCCTCGATACTACTCGGCGGCGCCCGCTTACTGTAAGTAACTCAACTAAAACCATTTAAGTTGCATGGTGAGCAAAGAATCTCTGTAAACATACAATAATATTACTGAAAAGTACTTATTATGTTGCCACACACCTACCTGTCATTTGTACATTGGTCCGTGAAATCCAGTCCAAACGTCTTCTTTGTAATTCAAACTTCACTTGGAAAGATGAAGACGTAAAACATCAAGTCGCACAGATGCAAAAGCTGTCTGTGTGACTAAGGGAGCAAAGAAGAACGCCTAAAAAAATATTTTAAATTAAAATAAGATTAATCTACCATTACCAGCTAGTCGATTCCAGGGGTGCAAGTGCACTTGCACCTGCTTGAAGGTTGCTAAGGCCTGGAACTCCTTACCTGCAACCATCAGGTCTATAACCTCCATCCCATCTTTCAAAACCACTATGAAAGACTTCCTAGCTACAGTCTGGCTCTGTTCTTGCTCAAAACCAGGATAACCTATATCCCTAAATGTGAACAAGTACCTTTTCATTCCTTATTCCTCCTTACTCTCCCGTCTTCACTTATTTCCTTACCGCTATCTAATTCTATTCCCTGACCTTCTCTTTATGTATACCATAAGCCTGTTTTCCCACACTTCATATTGTGGTGCCAAATGGCCTCAGGGCTCCCTGCCTGTAATATTTGTTCTATCAAGTAGATGGAAATAATCTGCCTGAGAGCTTTGGCCAGACTCAGCTGCCCTGCTGAGTACTTAGTCAGCTTCAGGACTGTACTCAGATGAGGTAGTGTAGTTCATTAACACAGAATGTTTCTGAATTACATTATTTTGTTTGGATTTAGTGGGCCCCATTAAATGTAATTGCTAAACATTGTGAGGTTTTGAATTGAGTGGATCCTGTCCCCTGGGATAACTGAATGCCAGGGAGAGATTGAATTTTACTGTTCTCGGTAGCAAGGGTAGAAGGCAGAGACAGTGTGCCCTCTTTTCCCCACCATTTGGAATCTAGCTGTTTGATTTAGTGCCTGTCTTAAGTTTTTATTTACAGTATAAAGGTAATAACCATGTTTGTGAAGGATGGTCAGCTCTGTGAATAGCAAGTAGTGGTGGTTAGGGAGTGGTATTTTTTCTAGCTATGCATCAGTCACATATGATACACAGGTAAAATCCAATCATATTAAAAAATCATATATCCATTTATAAATGGTAGTGCTCTTTACTGACTTTCACTGTTTATTCAGTGTTTGCTGCTTATTCTATCAAAGGTTATATTGACAGTTTATTGACAATGAGCTAGTCAAAGCTGTTTAGTAAATGTCATGTTAAACAAAGATCAGTGCTGTAGCTATCACACAATCACAGCATCAGTTCATTACTTACAATAACTTTGTGTCCTCTTACTATATCTTTACTAATGGTTATGAAACAGATGCTAATCCTATGCTAAATTTGCAAACTTTATTACATAATTTGATATGCACTATATATAATACACTGGATCCCCTTTAAAACAGCAAATTACCATAACATTGAGTTGCAGAACAGTGAGATGAAAATCACAAAACTTTACATTACCGAAAAGAGGCAGTTGGCCAAGAAAGTGAATTTTGCCCTTTTCTCCACTGTAGTGCAATCTCAGAGTTGGTATATTTAGTTGGGGGGTGATGGGTGAAGCCCCCTACTTGGGTGGGTTTTATTTTCATTGGTTTGTTTATTATTTCATATTGGCCAAGTGTTTACTTGCACAGTTGAAAACTTACAATGATGTGAATGTTAGGTAATGTAAAGTTTTGTGATTTTTGTCTCGCTGTTCTGCAACGTGACATTATGGTAATTCTCTGTTTTAAAGTAGCTCTAATACAGTATATTTCACTGTAATGTGCTCCATCTTTGACCCCCACAGCAGATATGCACTACTCGTTTAAACTACCCAACTGATCTCATTTTATAAGTAGGTGAGTAGTTGTCGCAAGCCATCCAGATTGTAATGCTATATTTTTAAATCATTATCTCAAGTATGGCAAATTCCCTTTGGAAGTGGTTGTGTTCCTGTGAAGTTAGTATATGTGTATATATATATATATATATATATATATATATATATATATATATATATATATATATATATATATATATATATATATATATATATATATATATCAGTAAGGGTGTGATGAGCACAAGTTCCCCCACAAACAATTAATGGTGTGTGTACATGTGCATGTGTGTGTGTGTGTGTGTGTGTGTGTGTGTGTGTGTGTGTGTGTGTGTGTGTGTGTGTGTGTGTGTGTGTGTGTGTGTGTGTGTGGGGGGGGGGGGGTTGTAGTAACTGTCTGAGCACTTTCCAAATCCAAAAACACTGCATCAATTGGCCCTGATAACATCCCAGGATGTTTTATAAATAGCCTGAAATGTGACCTCTCAGGTCCACTAGAATCACTTCAGCTGGAGCCTTCAGTCAGGTTTTGTGCCCAAGGAATGGAAGATGGCTAGTCATTCTCCTGCAAAAAGGAGGTCAAACCACTGATATTAGTAACTGCAAGCCCATTAGTCTTACCAGCCTCAAATGTAAGACCATGGAAAGAATCATAATGGACAATCATAAATGAGGACATAGGTAACCTGCAAATGCTGGACCCATCACAGTTCAACTTTGTTAAAAGAAGGTCATGCCTATTAAATCTGGTGGACCTTTGTGAGAGGGTCATCAAATCACTGAATGGAGGTAAGACTGTGCACACAGCTTACCTTGATCTGACGAAGGCTTTTGATACAACACCCCACTCAGGCATTATAGACAAGTTCACTAATTTATGTATAAACCCTTTTATCACCCAGTAGCTAGCCAACTGTCTCACTGATAGGACTCAGGAGGTCAAAATAGGTGAGGTCACCCACCAAGAAGCCAGTCACTAGCGGAGTCCCCCAGGGCTCCGCACTGGTCCCACTCCTTTTTGGCATCTATTTCTCTGAAAAGAAAGCAAGTGCTGAAGGTATATGGCTGACTAAATCTCCAGAGGATTGCAAGCTGGGGGTTACCATAGGCTCCCCTGCAGACACTAGCATTCTTTAAGAAGTTATATCTCTAAATAATAAATGGTGCCAAAGCCATGGTCTTAAAGTCAATGCTAAGAAAAGCCTAAATGTATACTTTGTGAAGTCAACCATTCCAGCTAATTACCATGTTGATAATATGTCTCTAAGAGTACACTCAGTGGCCAGGGATCTGAATACGCATGTAGAAAGTAGCCTTATTTTTGACCACAACATTGCCACAGTGGTGAGGAAATCCTTTTAAGTTGCACAACTTATGAGTAAGGGCATGGCATTTAGGTCCAAAGAGGTCATTATCCCACTGTACTCCACCCTTATAGACCAATTATAGAGTACAATGCTCCCTTTGGTATGTACCTGACAAAGCATATGCAGCAACTATAGTGACCTCAGAAGTTCCTTACAGAAAGAATAAGATGTGTAACAAACCTGCCTTATGCAGAGAGCCTTAAAGCCATTTCACTATATTCAGTCTCCTATAGACTGCTGAGGGTGATCTATGCCTGGCTTACAAGGTTTCTAAAAACCACACACTTATGAATCTCTTATATATTTGTAAGTCAAAGAATACCAGAAATGCAAGGTCTTGGCACCTGAATTTTGTCTGTGACTTAAACAGAACATGCTCTAGAAACAGGTATGTGTTCCAGAGACTGCCACTCCTATGAAACAGGCTTCTCATCCATGTGAAGTTGAGTTTGTCGATTACCCAGTTTAGGTGCAACCTAGACCAGTGGATGGGGAATAGGAAATTTATGCTGGGCTTGGAGCCCATGTCCCTTATGGACAGAGGTAGCTTATAAATGCCTGGCTCTTAATGCCTTATTATACAGGACATCATTATTCCTTTAGGAAACTTGGCTAAGCTTAGGAAGGCCCCTGGGTCATTAGCCTAGTAACAATCAATGAATGTATGAATTTATGAGCATTTGTTTGGAGAATTTATAGAATTAGTGCATGCAGAAAGTGTACTGTAGGAACTATTTGGTGTGAGTGCATTTGAGATATTTGGATAGTGTTATTGTGTTTTTGGAGTGTGAGGTACTTCTGTTTGTGCTTGATGTAAAGTATGGCATGTATTCTTTATAAATGAAAGTATATATATATATATATATATATATATATATATATATATATATATATATATATATGTATAAATACACATATATATATATATATATATATTTATATAGATACACATATACATGGATTTACTTAACTTTATTGAATGGCACTAATATTAACATGAATAATGTTTTACCAAATAATTGGCATTATGCATGTAAACACACTACTACGCATGTGGCAAGCATCAGTCTTGGTGCATTCAAAAACCTTAAAACAAAATTAAAAAGAAAGCATTGTTTTTTGCAGAGGGGCAAGCCTCCTACAACCCCATGTGGGGGTCTGCACCACCACTCCCTATGCTAATTATATATTCTATCTCCAAAGCTGCACAGTTCTCAGGGAAAGGGCACATTCCTCAACACACACACACACACACACATTTATATGTGTGTATATGTGTGTATATGTGTATATATATATATATATATATATATATATATATATATATATATATATATATATATATATATATATATATATATATATATATATACATAAGTGTGTGTGTGTGTGTGTGTGTGTGTGTGTGTGTGTGTGTATGTGTGTGTGTGTGTACACATACATACACATACACAAATTTATATATGAATTGTCATATGCATCCTAAGCTGCAAAGATCCCTTCCTTAATTGATTTTTATCCTTTCATGTAAAAGGATGTTGACTGTTTACGCAGATAAATGGCTAGGGATTTACAAATGCATCAGTAATGGAAACAAGATGACCAATTGTGTGACATGGCCTTGACACTAAGTGTTTGTCTGTGTTAGACCTTCCTGAAGGGTGTTCTCATCTTGGGGGAAGTCAGTGACTGCTTTCAATTTTCATCCATCTGAGAACTTGGTCAGCCAGAGGCCTTTGACATTGACTTTGACCTCTGACAAGTATATGCCGAAGAGGAGCAGAACTAACACAGAGCCCTGTAAGATTTCACTGGTGACCAGCCTCTTTGTAGAGGTAGCCTTATCAACCCTAGTGTTTTGTATCCTATCCATGAGCTAGGAAACAGGTTTATGACTACTTTCTTAAGTTTGTTGACAATACCAAAGTAGGATTTTGTATCAAAAGTTTTATCCAGATCTAGGCAGGCATTTTGAAACATTTTCCCCTCAGCCATTGCCTTAGTGACCTTTTCAAAGGAGCCCACCAGCTTCAATAAGCAACATGTTCCTTTAACAAATCCGAACTGGAATGGATCCAGTACCTGGAAGTCTTCTATGTCCTTTTTGATAATTTTCATGATACTTTTTTCCATGGCTTTGCAAATAAGACTAGTCAGTCTAATGGGTCTAGTTTCTAGGATTTGTTGAAGGTTCTCCCTTATAAAGGGATTGACCATCCTAGTTCTCCATTCTCATTGCACAAAGTCTGCTTTAATACTATAGTTAAATAATGACTCCAGGGATCCTGATAAGTCATATTTTTGACTGTTTAGGAGATATTCCAGGATGTTATTAGGGCTCATTTAGGCTGACATCTTGGCTTTAGTGACAGTAGCTGTACATGCTCACTACTAATAGTTGGAGGGGTTATGTTTTAGAGTATTTCTTCGTGGAATGGTTGAGGTGAGACGAAAGTACACCTGGAGCTGAATTTGTCCACTAACAGGTTTGCTATATCACCAGGCTCAGTGAATGTGGCACCATTAACCACCATCTTGCCACATTGCTGTGTGCTGTCTTTGAGGTTTCTGACATGGCTAAAGAAGGCCTTCACCTAGGAGGCTATCTTAACTTTTAAGTTGGCTTTGTTTGCTTAATTATCGCTCTTAGTTGCCTATTTAGTTTGATAAGAGAGTTGTTATCTTCATGGGAATTATCCTTCCTGATTTTTACCATAATTATTTCCTTTTGCTGTATATCCTATTTTAATTTGGGATGCTACCAGCTTAGTTTCTGGGCTTAGTTATGGGCTTACTTCTGGTAGGTAAAGAAACTTCTATTTGTACAGAGTTATTGAGAGAAATTCAATGTAGGCTGCTGTGTTCTCGGGGTTTGAATGGGCACTGAATTTTGATAGACCATCATTTAATGAAAGGTAGTGTATATCTGAATAGTTCATACCTGTTGCTGGTTTTACTGGGATTATGGAGTTGATTTTGATTTTCATAGGCTCATAGGTTCATAGGGAGGTACTATACAAGCCTAGCCAAAATGGTACCCTGGCTTTCGCCACCCAAGAAAATTATTTTCCTGTGCCCCTGTCAAGCAAAACCACAGAAGTGATCCCCGGGGTGAATTTCCTATTACCCATCCAATCATCAAGATTTTTGTTGAAGAGTGCTAATGAGGCTCTGTTTGACATAGATAGGTAGTCTGTTTCAGAGTATGGGAAGTCTCTGGGACAGGAATCTATCCCTCCAGCATGTTCTGTTTATTGTGGTGACAAGGTTTAGGTCCCTAGAGAGTGTAGCTCAGAGGGATTGGGATTTCTTTAAATGGAGCATGTCCAACAGCTCTGGGTTTGACATAACTTTGTATGTTAAGCAGAGACTGCCTCTGAGTAGGTGATATGTGATGGAGTAAAGCTGGAGTTTTTTAGTCGGTCTGTGTAGGGCATCTGTTTGAGGCCAGTAATCCTCGTTGTGAGGTATTTCTGTGGTATTTCCAGTTGTTGTAGATGTCTTGTGAGGTACATACCAAAAGGGGCATTGTACTCTATAATGGGTCTAATGAGTGATGAGTAGAGGGGAACAATGACCTCTTTTTTTCTGGATGAGAAACCTTTTGTGATGAGGTGTGCCACGTAGAAAGATTTTCTGACCACTGTGGCGATGTGATTATCAAAGGAGAGACTACTGTCCACCTGTGTCCCAAGGACTCTTATCACACTTTTGGTGTTAAGTAGACCGCCGCCTATGTGGTAGTTCATGGGTACAGAGTTTTTACCAAAGGGGATGCCAATGCACTTTTTGGCATTGAGCTTGAGACCATGGCTTTGACACCAGGCATCTATCTCAGTGAGGCCCTTTTGTAGGATGTCCACATCATTAGGAGTTTCGATTATGGCTCCTAGTTTGCAGTCATCTGCAAACTTCATCGGCCAAAGACCTTCTGTGTTAGCCTGTACTTCAGAAAAGTAGATACCAAACAGGAGAGGACCCAGGACTGAACCCTGTGGTACTCCACTTGTCACTGGTCAGAAGTCTGATTTGGAGTATGCTATTTTCACAGTGTGGGATCTGTCAGTAAGCCACTTGGCAACCCATCTTGTGACATAGGTATTTATACCTAGTTTAGTGAGTTTATCTATAATTCCAGAGTGGGGGATGGTGTAGAACGCCTTGGCAAGATCTAGATAGGCTGTGTGAACCACCTTACCCTCATCTATGGCTTTGGTGACTACTTCAAAGAAGTCTATCAGGTTTAGGAGACATGATCTGTCGATCTCCAATGTCTGTGTTTATGAGTTCCATGATGATACGTTCCATGGCCTTGCAGACCAGGCTCGTCAGGCTAATGGGGTGGTATTTCCCGGGGTCTGTTGTGGCCCCCCCCCCCTTTGTGGAGTGGGACAATCATCACAGTGCACCATTCAATGGGCACAAAGCCTGAGGTGAGGCTATGATTGAACATGGTACTTAGGTGGGGTGCCAGTTCATTCTGTAGTTCATGTAGAAGGCAACCTGGAATGTAGTCAGGTCCCATGGATGCTGTGTTCTTGGCTTTGGAGACTGAGGTTTTTACCTGTGCTGCCATGATTACAGGAACTTTGCATTCTTCTAGTATAAAGATGGGACCTTTGTGTGTGGGGGGGGTAAAGTTAGCAATGAATCTATCTGCCAGGGTGTTGGCAATATCAGTTGGTTCTGTATATTTAGTGTCATTATGCTGTAACTCAGAGCAGATCTGAGTATTGCCATTGAAATTCTTGACATATCTATAGAATGCTTTGTGGTTGTCTTTATAATCAGTGGCGATTTTGTTTTCATAATTGGCTTTGGAGGATTTTATGAGGGATCTCAGCTTCTTACTGAGGCTGACCAGGGAGTTCCTTCAATCGTGGGATTTTACTCTTTTTTGCAACAGTTTCTTTCTTCTGATGTAGAGTTTGTTGATGGCAGAAGACCACCAGATTGGCTTCCTTTTTTTGGAGGATAACATCTTAGTTCTGTTAGGGATAGCATGATCCATACACTTGTGTAAGTGCTTATAAAGTGCATTTGTGTAGGATTCAGCAGTCGTACCTCTATTGTCCATCTGCATGGGTGTCTTGAAGTTTGCCACTTTTGTCTTAAAAAGCATGAAGTTGGCTTTGGAGACATTTTTATGGTTGTTTTCCTGATGGGGGTTGGGAGCGGGATGTGGATGTCTAGGGTGATTAGCTTGTGGTCGGATGTGACCAACGAGGAGCTGACCTCTGGTGTTGAACACTGGTTGCCCATGTTGGTGATGACCAGGTCTAGGATATTGCTGCCCCTGGTGGGGGTGTGAGCAAAAGAGTTGGTACATGAGTCGTTTTACCTGTTAATGGTGGGGTAGTTGAAATCACCCATTATTATGGTTTTGGGTTGTACCTTAATATTTTCCAGTGTATCAAGAAAAGAGGAGTGGGAATCCTGGGGCATGGTGGGAGGTCTGTAGCTAGCTACAATCTGGATTGCGGTCTTGTACAGAGTTAGTTGAACTTGGATAATCTCAGATGCATTATGCTGAGCAACTAGCTTGGAGGTGTGGATATCCTTAATGAATATGGACATGCCACCACCTTTAGTGCTTTGGTCTGGGTTTGGTGGCCAAAATGTGTGGTATGAATTATAGCCTGGTAATGCAGGGGTGCTCTGTGGGGCTTTGAACCAGGTCTCAGTCAGTGCACAGATGTCAATGTTCTCCATTTTAAGGAGTGCCTAGACTGAGTGCATTTTGAGGTTTAGACTTCTAGCACTGAGTAGCATTACCCTCAGATTTTGCTTGCTTGTCCCTATTACAGTGGTAAATTTGTCATTTGAACCTTGCCTGGAAAAAGCACTATAGGGGTGGCAAGAGCCTTTGCCAGTATCCGGAATCCCAATGGTGACAGGTGCAGGCCATCTCTGGCAAAGCAGTGTGGTCTGTTGATCACGTCATCCCAGGTAGACAGATACTGGATTCTCTTAGAATGACACCAGAAGCTTAGCCAATTGTTGAAGTCAATCATTTTGTCCTTGTACTGTAGTATCATTCTGGGTGATGGCAGGATGCTACTCAGGGCTAGGGTCATACCTGCCTGGGCTTCAAGATCGGAGAGCTCCTCAATGTCTATTTTCATGTAGTCCAGGGTCTCAGGTCATTCACACCAACATGGACAATGACAGAGTCATATTTGTACTTGTTGTGGAGTGACCTGAATGCGTGCATTATGTGGTGGATCCTGGCACCTGACAACCAGCTGACAATATCTTTCTCCTTGTTTAGCCTGGTAAGTAGAACATCAGTGTGCTTTATTATAGAGTCACCTATGACTAGAGTGTTGGGTACGTTATGCCTTATGGGCTGTAGTTGAGTGGCACACTGAGTATATGGTGTATGTGTCATTTGGGTTGTGTTGGGGCGTGGTAGGTTGCTTGCATTTCTGCTTTGGAGGTCTCGGTTATTTGGGCAGATTTTTATTGAGAGCTTCCATGAATATAAGTGAGTGTTTTGTGCTTCTGTGTGTGGGTTTTGGTGGTGTAGGTTTTGAGGGACTATGTGATGAGTGTGGTGCGGTGCAAGTGTTTACCTTCTCCTCTTGACTGTCTAGTCCAGTCTACGGTGAAGAGAGCTTTGCTTCCAGTTTGGCTATATAAGTGCATCTCTCACAGGTCATAGTGTTGGTGACAGCCTTGCATTTGGACCTTACCAGGGAGTGCAAGACATTTGGGGGATGCAACATTCTCCCATATTTGTGAGTACAATGTCCAGTATGTTAGAGCCTCTAACTGGCTTATTCATTATTTAGTCTAGGGAGTTTGTATGTATGAAGTTCAGGAATCTCTGTAGCTATAGATTTGAGGCAGTGCAGATTCATAGGTTCATAGGTTCATAGGTTCATACTAGGCTATCTGCCCGAGGGCATTTATAAGCCTAGCCCATTGTTTTGTGGCTAACGCCACCCCTTTAGTATGGGGAACTATACCCATTATTTTGCTGTGCCTCTGTCGAGCAGTGACACTGAGGTAATTCCTGGGGTATATCTGCGATCTCCCATCCATTGGTCAAGATTTCTCTTGAACAAGGCCAGCGAGGTGCTCTGCCTCACATGTACCGGGATTTTGTTCCACAGCATAGGGAGTCTTTGGGTGATGAATCTATCCCTCCAGCGGTTTAAGTCTCCGCCTTGTGGCTCTGATGGATCTAGATTTTTGAGGTGAAGCATATTCATCAAATCTGGGTTTGACATGGCCTTGTATGTTAGGCAAAGGTCACCTCTGAGCACTGAATAGAGCTGGAGTTCTTTCAGTCGGGCAGCATAGGACAGATTTTGAGACCCTTTATCCTTTTGGTGAGGAACTTTGTGGGCGCTCCAGCTGCTGCAAGTGTCGGGTCAGATACATGGGCATTGTACTCAATCATTGGTCTGATGAGTGATGAGTAAAGGGAGACTATGACCTCCCTTGATCTAGATGAGAATCCCTTCATGATAAGGTGGGCAATGTAGAAGGACTTCCTAACTACTTTAGCTACATGGGTGTCAAATGACAGACTACTATCAACCTGGGTCCCCAGGTCCCTGATAACTTCTTCTGTGCTCAGTGGATTGCCACCTATTTGGTAGCTAGGGGTAACCTTGTTTTTTGGCATTTAACTTTAGGCCGTGGCTCTGGCACCAGTTATCCATTTCTGTGAGACCCTTCTGAAGGATATCTGTGTCAGATGTGTTTTCTACTATGGCACCCAGTTTGCAGTCATCTGCAAACTTTGTCAGCCATAACCCTCCTGTGTTTGCTTGTACTTCGGAAAAGTAGATGCCAAACAAGAGTGGGCCCAGGACTGAGCCCTGTGGGACACCACTTGTGACAGGCTTTGAGTCTGACATGGCGCCAGCAACTCTGACCCTGTGGGTTCTGTCACTCAGCCAGTTTGCAACCCATCTTGTGATGTATGGGTTAACATTTAAGCTGATGAGTTTTTCAATGATACCCGAGTGGGGTATTGTATCAAGGCCTTAGCCAGATCGAGGTAGGCTGTATGGACTGCCTTTCCCTCATCAATGGCTTTGGTGACTGTTTCAAAAGTCAACCAAGTTTAAAAGGCATGATCTGCCTTTGACAAAGCCAAACTGGGTTGGATCCAAAGTCTGCAAATTCCTATGTCTTTATTTATGAGGTCCATTATGATCCTCTCCATGGCTTTGCAGATAATGCTTGTCAAGCTAATGGGCGGTAATTTCCAGGGTCTGTGGAGGCACCGCCTTTGTGAAGTGGGACCACAGTTGCAGTCAGAGGTAAGACTTTGATTAAACAGCTGTCCTAGCTGTGGGTTTAATTCCTCATTGAGTTCATGGAGCACACAGCCGGGGACACCATCGGGTCCCATGGATGCTGTGTTTTGCTTTGGAGAGCAGTTCTCACTTGGGCGCTGAGATGTTTGGGGCTGCACTCATTTGGTATAGATATCTCTCCTTTGGGGAGGGGAGAAGTTTGCACTGAACCTGTCAGCCAGTATGTTGGCAATGTCTGTAGGATCAGTAATCTTCACATCATTTTGAACTAGTTCTGAGCATATCTGGGAGTTTCCTCCTAGGTTTCTAACATAGCTAAAGAAGGCCTTATGATTGTCTTTTGAGTCTTTAGCTATTTTTCTCTCGAAATTTGCTTTGGATGATTTTATGAGAGCTCTTAGCTTTTTACTTATAGTGATCAAGGGTGTCTTACCTTAAGGATTTTGCTCTATCTTGTAGTAGCTTCCTCCTTTTGTTGTAGAGTTTGTTTATGGCTGGGGTCCACCAGACTGTACAAAGAGTCTTTGTTTTGCTTGGGATTGCCTTATCCATGCAGTCCTGCAGGTGCTGGTAGAAGGCGGTGATTCAGCGGCTTGAGTATTGTTTTGGGCCTGAAAGGAGACCACACTAGTCTTTAGAAGTGTGAAGTCGGCTTTTGAGAAGTTCTTTACAGTGGTCTTTTATTTCAGGTGGGGTGGGTTGAGGACCTCCAGCGAGATTAGTTTGTGATCTGATCTCACCAGTGAGGGGTATACTCCCGGTGTTGAACATTGTGCTCCCATGTTCGTGATGATGAGATCAAGTATGTTATCTCCTCTTGTGGGGGTGGTGACTAGTTGTTCCATGGCATTTGAGTTTATGAATTCCAGGAACTTTTGGGCTAGGGTGTTTGGGCTTGAGTAGTGTTCCCAGTCTATATTAGGGTAATTGAAGTCACCTAGTATGATGGTGTTTGGTGATACATTTATCCCCTCTAGTGTTTTCAGGAAGGCCATGTGAGTTTCCTGAGTTTGTGAGGGTGGCCTGTAACATGCTACAATTTGCAGAGCAGTCTTGCCTATGGTTAATTGCACCTGGATGGTCTCCGATGTTGCCACCAGTCTTGAGGTGTGGGTGTCCTTGATGAATATGGATAGCCTTGAACCAGGTTTCTGTCACAGCACAGACATCAATGTTCTCCATACTGAGAAGGGCTTTGAGATTTAGACTTCTGGCATTGAGCAGCATTACCCTTAGTTTTTTCCTTTTTGTGTTCTAGGGTGGTAGGTTTAGAATTTGAGCGTTGCCTAAAAAAGGCACTATGGGGGTGGCAAGAGCCTTTGCCAATATGCAGAATCCCAGGGTGACAGGTGCAAGGTCCAGCATGTCATCCCAGGCAGACAGATACTGGATCCCCTTTGAATGACACCAGTGTTTAAGCCAATTCCTAATCTGTAGAGGAGTAATTAAAGTCTCTCATGAGCAGGGTGTTAGGTTGGATGATAAGTGTTTCCAGTAGGTCCAAATATGCATTGTGAGTTTCTTGGAACATGGAAGGTGACCTATAGCTGGCTAAGATATGGTACAGGATTTTGTCTATAGTGATCTGGATATGGAGGAACTCCAGATATCATCCTTTTTTGAACAAAGTAGAGGTATGCTTGCTATTGATATGTATCAAGACACTTCGATCTTTAGCCTTATATGTGCAGCTGATTGCTAAAAGTATGGAAGGCATTGAAACCTTGCACTGCTGGGATCCTCTCCACCACTTTAAACCATGTCTCAGGAACTGCACAGATATCTATATTCTCGAACATGAGGAGGGCTTAGAGGGAGTGTCATTTTTGATTTAGGCTCCTGATATTGAGCAGTAACACCTTGAGGTTCAATTTGATTTTACTATGTCAATAGGTTTGTCATTTTGGCATTGCCTAAAAAAGGCACTATGGGAGTGGATCAAGTTTTAGCCAGTATTTGGAAACCTAGAGGGGACAGTTGCTGACCATCTTTGGCAAATCAACATGGTCTGTTAACTATGTCCTCCCAAGCTGACAAATATTGGATCTCCATAGAAGGACAGAAGAAAGGCAGCCAATTTTTAAAAATAATCATCTTTTACTCATAGAGTGATATCATCATTGGTGATGGTAATATACTGCTCAGTGCCAGGTCCATACCAGCCCAAGACGCATAGTTTGAGAGTTCTGTAATGTTCTCTTCATATAGTCCTGGAAGGTATGTCTGAGGTTATTTATACTTTCCTGGACTATAATGGAATTGTACTGGTACCTGTGGTGAAATGAGTTGAGTCTGTGGTTTGGCAGATCCTTGCACCAGATAAGTAACTAACCATTATCTTCTCCTTGTTCAGCCTGGTTAGAGGGACATCAGTATGTCTTACAATGACAGGAATCCTGGGAAGTGTGATTGCTTGCCTTAGGAGCTTAGTGTTTGGGGCACTGCTGAGGCTGACAGTATGTGTGGCATTAGACATTGCTGTTGCTGAGTGTCTTTGGACTAACTGAGGCATGGCTTTGCCAACAGGCATTCTTGGTAGTCTTCGTTGTTTAGAAAGATTTCTTTCAAGTTCCTCAGCATATGACAGTCTATGGTTGTATTGTACGCTATGTGAGGTGGGTGTTGTGTATGTGGTTTCGACAGCCTGATGCGTGCTTGTATGTGAGAGTTTACTCTCTGGTATCATTGTGTAAGTACACCTCTCGCATACTATGCCCGTTTCTTTAAGGATTGATTGGCTATCAGTAAACATGAGCCGATTGCCACTTTGTCTCAAGATGTCCATATCTACCAAGCTGACTACAGAGAAGTTAGGAAATTGCATATCCATGTTATCCCAGTCCTTTGACTGGTGTACTACGGGAGGGGGTGAATTGGGGTTAGAAGGCTAGTAAAGGTGCTTTGCTGGTGTAGACTAATAAAGGTGCTGTTTTGGGGCAGATTATGCTAAACAGTACTAAATTCTATTAATGTTAATGTTTACACAATACTGAATTTGACTAAACCTATAGGTATTGTCACTTGACGCCCAACTAGCTGCTCTAAGCTTGTTGGCATGCAAGGTATTTACTCAGTATTTACAGCTTTACAGTGTATGGTTTTGTAGGCTGTTCTGTAGTGAAAATTTGCTTTCTAGTTGCTTCCTACTGTACAGGGCACTGCTAACCAATGCTGTGTGGTGAAGACCTCTGGACAAAGGCTCCAAATGCACAGCAGCACAGAAAAAACAGAAGACTAACCGATGAGCCTTCTGACCAATAAAATGATTACACTACGAGCCCTTTTGCATATTTCTTAACTCACTAAGGCCAAGCACACACCCTGCTATGCAAGCAATAAACCCAGTCCTCCTAATATAAAAACACAGTAGAAGAGACCCACAAGTGCAATGTTACCGTAAACCAATTAAACAACTGGCTGGAAGTTCCTTGCTGAAGGCATATTCAAGATGGCCTTACAGCAGTTAATAGTAAGAAGAGCAATTGTTTACAAAAATACAGTAAAATGCATAAATGCAGGAAACAGTAGCAATCACTGAAAATAACTTAAGTAAGTATGATTTAACAATCAAAAGTACCTAGCTTTGCCTGAATGCCCCTGGATACAAGTAAAACCCTTCTGGAACACAGACTTGAATGCCAAGCATTGCTGAACTTTGGGATAATGAGCAGGAGACAGTATGTAGTAAAGGTTTACTCAAGAGCAATGCTTGTTTGCTGGGCGGGCACTCAGTATCATAGACCTATGGAAAACAGTGGGTGAGAAGAGTACTTAAATAGCTTACAAAACAGCATAGCCGACCTTAGGCAGAGGCCAACTAGACAGCCGCCTAGGGTGTCACTCTAGCAGGGCACATTTTCCTTTTTTTGGGGTTATTTTTTGTAGTAAAGAAAACGTTTGTTTAAAATGTGTTGAATGAATACAGGAAAACAGAAGAGCAAGACAAACTGTGAGAAAAATGAAGAAAAAAAGTAATCTGGATGGTGTAGGTAGACCAGGATGGTGGACTGGGTGGTGTGGGGGGGCACTTTGGAGCCCATTTGCCTGGGGCACCAGTTGACCAAAGGCCAGCCCTGACAACAGACAGTAACAAAGAAAGAGGAGAGGCAGGGACTTTGAAAATCAGATTATCATAAGAGATGGAGGCCAGAGACACAACTTTATAAAACCAAACAGGGAGGGTTGGAAAAAAAATCAAGGAGAAAGCAGGCTAGCTAGAGAGGGATCCATCAAATAAAGCCAATACTGCTGCTTGTTCAGAAACATTAGCGGGGATCCATCAAATAAAGCCAGTACTGCTGCTCGTTCAGAAACATTAGCTTAATGTCTCGGTGGGCGGGTGGGGCAATCACAATGATCGGGGAAACAAAAGGGACTAGGATGCAACTGGGGCAATCACAATGATCAGGAAAACAAAAGGGACTAGGATGCAACTGCAATCAGGAAACTGATAAGCAGAATATAAAACTCTAGGAGCAAAACTGGAATAGCAGCACTGTAAAAACAAGGACGCGCAAATCCTGGAGCTGAAAAACATACTCTGCATATTGAAATTCTATTGCAATTTAAGGCAGCATATTGTGCAGAAATTTAGCAGTTTATGGGAAAAATGCAGTAATAAACAACCTACTGTCATCAAAGCAAACATTACTAAAAGTTTATTCCAAAAATAAAATCAATTTTTTCATAGGTGAAGAGGTTGTTGTCACTTGTCTTGTGTGTACAAAAGAGATAATAAAGTGTTGCAGTGGGTTCAAGATATTTATTGTGCATAAACCTATCAGGACTGTAAAAATGGCACTGATCTTATAGGGTTCATAGGTTAGTACTAAGCTAACTGCCCTTGTGAGCCAAGCCTAGCTAGCCATTTGTCCTGTGAGACTACTCAAACCTTACTTGGGTTTTTACCACAAACAAACACACCATTATCCCCAGGCCACCCTCCCAACCCTGCAAGTGTTGCAAGTGCTCATTAACTTATGCACACATGCTATCTAGCTATAGTGGCTGACTAGGTACAATATACTCAATGATCTACATCCTCCCTCTTTAATTTGCTCAACATGCAATAGGAGAACAAGATATTTTACATGTTAAACAAACAAAAATGGAAACAAGCAGAAACAGGCTGGTAAAAAACGGCACGGACAATTTATTAAATGTGAGCGCTTTCAGCCAAGCAGGTGCTCAGCCTTCATCAGACATTAAACAATTTTCACAGCTCTCTATTTATATAGACAACACACCTTGTTTAGCAATAAATTAATTAACCAATCTCAATTGTAATTCAATAAAAATACCTAAAAATATATATACAAAATACTAGATTATAACCATTTTCAAAGAGACCAAGATAAATTATGTAAAAATCACACCATTTCACTTCATTTTTCAAATTCTTTCAAATACAGAAACCTATATGTATAGCATGCTAAATTCCTAAAATACTACTCATAACATGGACTGTATTAACTAGCATAAACACAAATGGATTACTATCAAATAGATGTGGTACAACTACTTCAAGGCTTTAACTAAAAACACTATTATTTAAATGAGGGAACATCTTACTGTACATTAATAAAGATATTGTAGGGAGTTGAATAAACCCTTTAACTTAAAAATATTTATCTATGTAGAGCCTTTAATTTCAGAATGCACTTAATTGAAGCATAGTCATTCAACTCTGGGGGGAGATGTGCACATGTTCTGATCTGCCAAAATAGTTCTTGCTTTAATCTGATGAACCACACTGAATACAAAGCAGTGGTCAGGGAACTCTAAGATGTGCCTGGCAAGTGCATTTGTCATTAATAAAATAATTTTTTCTTAATATATGTAAATTTTGGATGCGTGCTAAAACTTTAACTAAAGCTCTATCCTCTGAAATAATACTCCCAATTCTTAACTACTATCCCCTAAATATTTTTATAACACACACTATATGAACAAAATGACCATTATTCCTTTTAGCCTGCACTTCCTGCATCATATGAAATCAATCTCATCTGAGATCATTTCTAGCAGTCCTAACAAATTGTCCTTAACAGAGCTTTTTTTTTTTTTGGTGGAAGGGGTGGCAGCTGGATTTGAACTATTTGAGGCCGCTGGCTTTCTGTAAATTATTATCTTTACAGATTTTAACATCTAAGTCAGTCATTCTAGAGATACTAACTATAAAGTCTGGGCAATCCCAGTGTTTTGGAGAAAAACCTGGTCCTTAAACAATCTAAGAGAGTCTCCACTATGTACATCTGTGTATTATAGCATTTTTGCCAACATAAAATTCCTTGTCCAGTCAATACATACATGGTGGAGAGAATGACTATAAAGATCTTTCAAACACAATATCCAAATTGAACTCAATCTTGTTGAAAGTTCTCCAAAAATCCCAGGAGTCTTTAATCTGAGATTCCCCTCCCTGGATGTGGTTAAATTATATCATCAATGTATTTGGCACAAGCATAAGTAATTGATCCTCTTCCATGATCATCCAAGACACCCTGATTTTCTTATAGGCTGCATGAAGTTCATTCACACTAGATCTCAAATAAGTGTCTGGTTTTAACCTTACATTCATTAAGAAGGAAATGAAATCGAAATCAATGAGTGTTTTAACAAGTTCACCCCTTCTATTTGGAATGAATGAAAAGAAGTTAGAGAAAAAAGTCAATCAAACTTCAAGTTCCTCTTTAAGGCCTATAATCTCTGATCCATAATAGTTGATTAGTGAAAGCAGAAATTCAAAACCCTGTTTATCAAAAAGGTTTAACAACTCTTGATGGAATAAAGAGTTGCTAATCAAACCTGTAGGATAACGCCAGGAACTACTTTTTCTCAACACATTCATGCAGGTTTTTACAACAAAACAATTTTTGATCAAAGATATTTAATCTGTCTACAAAGTTACCACTATTCATAGTTCTTGCCTCTGAATCATTAGGTGATATAAAAAAATCCTTTTTACTCAGAAAGTTAGCCATTGAAGGTATTGCTGCCATATTGTTGACTCCATTAGCCTGTTCAGGCAATTCCCGCACTTGTCCAGGATTAACATCTCCGCTACACCTCCTCGTGTTACCACTAGCATCAGGCTGCCCAAAGAAACGCTGTTTTATTTGTCAACTGAACTGAGATGTAGGCTTGTTCCCCTGATGCACAACAGGAGCAGCAGAAGTTTCAGTGTTCCCTCTGGAAACCATTACTGTATCAGTGTGGTTCCCATTGTTACTTGATTCCACGGTCTCCATTGAATTAGATTCTCATTCCTTATCCTGCGAGAATAACGGCTGTGAGTTCGTCCTAGTGTCTGGCACAGGCAATCTGCTGCATCACTGGTTTGGAGACTGGAAGTATATGTCTTTGATTCCTTCTGAAATCCATTCCTTCAGATTGTATGATGTAATATTTTGGTTCTTAACAAAGATTTTTGACGATACCCACTTGGTCATATCCTTTAGATGTTTGCATTCTCAGTCTCACTTTGTCTTAACGGCCTGAGAGGTTTGGTGGATTTATCATAGTACAACTTTTGTGAGTGATGTTTTTTCAAAAGCTGAGCTTTAACCATTTTGTTGTTCTTTATATTTGGTACTAACAATTGTTTAGTAATCAGTAAAATTGTTCTTGTCTGTCTGGTTATTAATCTCTGAGCAGGTGAACCAAGCAAGTTATTTTGAGAAATGTGTCTGAGACTGAGTGAGTTAAGAAAAACATCAATGCCATCTCTCTTGGATTTCTCCAACAAACATTTCACTCTTTGAACTGCAGACTCAACTAATCCATTGGACTAGGGATACTCAGGGCTACTAGTAACATGGACAGAGTCCCAAGACTCAGCAAATTTCTTAAACTACTGACTTGTAAACTGTGCACTATTGTCAGATACGACTTTGTGTAAACTACCGTGGACAGAAAAAATGTCTCTTCAACTTAGTAATGACTGTGCTAGATGTTAAGTTAGGAAGAAGGTAAATTTCAAACCAATTTGAATAAGACTCCACTAACACTAAGTAATGCTGATCATTCCATTCAAAAATATTAGTAGCAACTGTCGATCATGGTAATTCAGGAATCTGGTTTAGCTGAAGTGGTTCTTTTTGTTGGTGCGGTTTGGTACTATTGCAAATTGAACATGCGACAGCTTCCTTCTCTATATCGTTTGACACAGAAGGCCAAAATACTATGTCTCTTGCCCTTCTTTTGGTTGAATCAGTACCAGGGTGACCACAATGCAAAATTTTGATATATTCCTGTTGTAATGCTTTAGGAATTACCACTTTCGGACCTTTAATACTGATTCCATCTTCCATCATGAGCTTGTCTCGGTAAGAAAAATACTGTTGTATGTCACGTGGTAGACTGGTTTGTGATACTGGCCATCCTTGACTGAAAGCATTTTGCATCTTCTGGAAAATTGGGTCTGAAGCTGTGTGATTTCTAAGCTCATCAAGACATGACAACAAACAATTTCTGACTTCCATGACTTCAAAATCTGCTTTCTCATTTTCATGTTGCTCTGTTGTCTGTCTGGGTGCTGAAGGTAAAGCATCTGCAAGGTATAAATATTTTCCTTTTTTTATAGTCCATACAGAAATTATACTTTTGCAATTTTAACATCATGTGTTGCAGGCATGCCAGGGCAGTGTGCATTGGCTTTCTCAAAATTCTTACTAGAGGTTGGTCATCAGTTTGCCATAACTATAATCATTGAACTTCGAACATGCAAACACTACTGCCAAAAGCTCTTTCTCTATTTGTGCATACTGCATCTCTGTTTGAGTTAAATTTTTGTATTCATAGGCTACTTGTATGCATTCCTGAAGACGTGCTTTGCCAATACCATACTTTGAATCATCACATGAAAGAGTTACGGGTTTGTGAACATCATAATATCTCAATGTGGGTGGACTAGCAAATTTCTTCTTCAGAATATCAAATGCTCTTTGGTGTTGTTCCAACCAAAACCAGTTTACATTTTTGCATGTCAACTTGTGTAATGGTGCTGAAAGCTCACTCAAATCTGGAATGACCTTTCCTAAGTAGTGGACCATACTTAGAAAACATAATAAAGATGTGACATTTTTTGGAACTGGCATCTCAAGAATTGCTGCTTGCTTAGGTGGATCTGGTTGTAAGCCAGAACTGGTAAACAAATGACCCACATAAGTACATTTCTGAAAATTCAGTTTAAGACTGACTTCATGTGCATAGTCTAGAATGTTTCTCAGATTTCTATCATGTTCGTCTTCACCATTGCCCCCTACAATAATGTCATCTACTATCATAGCACATTGATAACCAGAAAAAAATTTGCTCCATTGCATGTTGAAATACTTCACTGGCAGAATGTATTTGAAATGGCATTCTTAAAAATCTGTACCTCCCAAATAGTGTACTGAAAGTAGTTAACAATGAAGATTTATGATACAGCGAAATTTGCCAAAAGGAACTTTTTGCATTCAAGACTGAACAAAATAATAGGATTTGGCATGAGAAGGGCTAATTCATCTACTGTATGCATTGGATGATGAGGACATTTATGTGCTTTGTTTAAGTCTCTCAGATCAATATTTATTTAAATATAATCTTAGCTTTTCATATGAGCTACGACCATGGAGGATACTCATTCAGGTGGTTCTTTTACTAGAGTAAGAACATCTAAATTCACCAGTTTGTCAAGTTCTGCTTTAACTTTGCTCTGCATGGCTACTGGAATGTTCCTTGCTGGTCTGACAATTGGGCTTACTTCATGGTTTCACTTCATAGAATATCTATCTGGTAGTTTGCCAAGTTAGTCTTTGAAGATAATAGCATATTCATTAAAAATCTGTGTAAACCTATCATTATTGTTCAGACTTAGATGGTGGACCTCTTTATTAAATGAAGTCAGTCCCATTATCAAACTGTCTTTGAGACCTAACAGTGACTGCATGTCTTTTGACAATATAAAACTACAAGTCATAGCTGTTTCCAGCAGAATGGCTTGAAAGAATTACTGCGCCATCAGTTTGAATCTCTTCACAACCATAAGCATCTAGTTTTGCACATTTGCTGAATCAAGTTTCTCACCAGCTTTTACTTTAGCAAACATTTGTGCTGATATTGCACTTAGATTCAGTGTCTCCTTTAAGCTCTACAGATTTCCCATTAATTTGTAGAGTACGAAATATTTCACTTTTTGCTGACAACTGATAGTCTACTCTATTAACTGTGTGAACTGTTTCATTGATCACAAAGACAACATCGACATGAAAAGCTGACTTGCAGCTCTATCTGATCTACTTGCTACTTTGAATACTCTCTTTTAATAAAAGAATACAGCACCTTAGACTTGCAAAGTCTTTTGAAATTATTCCACTTTTTAAATGTTTGACATTGCTGATCAAAAGCTAAGCACTTCTCCCATTTAGGTTCATGACTGCCTTCACAATTATGACAGTTAACAAAAATATTGTTTGCAGCAGCCCCATTCAGTTTATAGCTAAAGTTGGATGCTGTCACACCCTTTGGTTTAAACTTCTTTTTCATCTTAGCTTTGTGTTGTACACTATCAACATTTGCACTGGTAGATACTATATGCATGCTTTTCTCATTTGTAAGCATATTGTGTGCTTTTTTGTAATCTCATGTATCTGAGAAATTTCTATGGCTTTGCTTAATGTTAAATCACTATCTTGAAGCAAAATCTTTCACTGCATCATTATTAACATCACGCACAAGCCAGTCTTTTATCAACTCATCTCATAAATCACCAAATCTGCACATTTTAGCTTTGTTTCTTAAGTCAGTAATATATGCTGTTATAGTTTTTCACCAGGCTTTTGATTTATTGTGTAAAATATGTGACTTTCCATTGTAATATTCATTTGAGGTTACACATTTCACTAAATTTATGTTTCAAGCACACAGGGTCTTCCTTCTTTTCAGTCTGTAACACGATATGGCAGTTTTCCCCCTCCCCTGCATACACAGCAGGTGCATACACAAATGAACATTCTATCTCAATGGCTTCCGAGCAAGCTAAATTAAGAAATCTAAATGCTCTTGTGTGTGCGCCTTTATCAGAAAATTTAGCCTGTATGAAAATATCATGTTCTTGCTCACACACTCTCCAATTCTTAGCAATATTCTTATCAAACACCAGTGGTCCAGGTCTGTGAAATCCCACTGCCATAACAACAAAATTAATTTAAGTATAAAGCAGGTACTTGTAATTATACCCATAAACACAAAAATCTCTCTGAAATAGCTTTACTTTAACACTGCAAACACTGCAAGTACTGCGAACATTCCAGAAACTTTGGATACTTCAAATAGCTTTAGTTATTGTGAAAAAGTAGCACATGGCAAAGAAATTCAGTTGTTTTAGCTTTTTCATACATATTAAATATTTCAGAAATTATTTCAAACATTTCTGTAATTATTTTGAATACTTTTATCAATATGTTACCATTCGGACATTTTGTTTATTTCAGTAATTATTTTGAATGTTTTGAATGCTTTGCCACTCATTTGGTGACTGAAAAATCATTTAAATGAGTTTAAGTACCTGCTGACCTGTTTGCGAGTACACTCCTATATATTTCTCTAAATCTAACTTCATGCCTCATGGTTTACGAGCTGCTTCAACTTTGGATTCCATTTTGATACCATGTCACTTGTCTCATGTATTCAAAAGAGACGATAAAGCATTGTAAAGGGTTCAAGATATTTATAGTACATAAACACATTAGGAACTGTAACTGGAACATGTTTTTAACTAACTGACTCACTTATTACTTCAAGTGCACTCGCATGTGCATCTCCATTCATGCCTGCATTCACTCTGACTGATTGTACAAAATGGCATTGATCTTGCACGTGCTCAGTAACTTATATGCATATGTTATCTAGCTATAGTGGTTAACTAGGTACAATATACTGAATGATCTACAATGCATTTTTGTTTTTGATTACTAAGTTTAAACATGCCATATAATAATAACTACTTTATTTTTAATGTTAGTGGAATCTGTCAACCAAATCAGAAGTGAAATATGGTACAATATGCGGTCCAAAAGTAACTTATTTACAGTACTACCAGCAATGCTTCTGATTTGCTTGCTGGCTACACCCACTGTAGCAAGTATTACTGACTTCTGGGAGCATTCTAGACATGCTGGGGGGAAAGAACCTCTGTAATAAAATGTTGTCGTTATTGCTTTGTTTTTGGTTGAAGCTATAGTCTTACCAGATTGATCTGTCAATTCAGTCCAGGTGCTGGAATTTAGAGGTGAGGTCAAGTACTGATTCCCTTCTGCAATGAATTTCTGTTAACTAATTTTTAATTCAACATAATTTTTTTTGTAAAATAGTGTTAATACTTTCACATAAGTCCAGTTTAGCACATTAAGTTTCTTGATAATCATTGTTAGGACACTCCTGTTATATTTAATTAATTTCTGACACAATTGTCTCCTTTTTTTATTTGATTTAGATGCCGCAGCATATTTCTGCAAAATATTCAAAGGAATTACTAGGCTTAGTTTGTTAAGATCTTACTTCTTTGCTGGAGTAACATAAGAAATAAGATCTAAACCAGACTGAAACATTCTGCTTAATTCATAGGTGGGTACTAGGCTATCTGCCCAAAGGCATTTATAAGCCTAGCCAGAATGTGTTGGCTTTCGCCACCTCCTTAGATTAGTTCCCTGTGCCTCTGTCCAGCAGAGCCACTGAAGTGATCCCCGAGGTAAACTTTCTGTTTCTCATCCACTTGTCAAGGTTTCTTTTGAAGAGTGTTAGCGAGGAGCTCTGTCTAATGTAGATTGAGATCTTGTTCCAAAGCATGGGAAGTCTCTGGGACAGTAATCTATCCCTCCAACACGTGCTATTTATTGTTGTGGTGAAGTTTATATCCCTAGAGCATGTGGCTCGAGGGGATAAGGTTTTCTTTAGGTGGAGCATGTCCATCAATTCTGGGTTGGACATGGTCTTGTATGTCAGGCAGAGATCACCTCTGAGTAGGCGGTATGCAACCGAGTACAACTGGAGTTTCTTCAGTTTAGCTGCATAGGGCATCTGTTTGAGGCCATTGATCCTCTTGGTGAGGTACTTCTGTGGTCTTTCCAGCTGTTGCAGGTGTCTTGTAAGGTACATCCCAAATGGGGTGTTGTACTCTAAGATGGGTCTGATGAGTGATGAGTAGAGGTGCACAATGACCTCTTTTGATCTAGATGCGAACCTTTTTGTGATTAGTGGGCCATGTAGAAAGATTTTCTAACCACTTTGGCAATGTGATTATCAAAGGTGAGATTATCTACTTGGGTCCCCAAATCCCTTATTACGTCTTCTGTATTTAGGAGACTACCACCTATGCGATAGTTTGTGGGTACTTTGTTTTTTCCAAAGGGGATGACTATGCACTTTTTGGCACTTAGCTTGAGGCCATGATTTTGACACCAGGTATTCTTCTTAGTGAGACCCTTTTGGAGGATGTCTGTGTCAGCTGGAGATTCAATTATAGCCCCTAGTTTGCAGTCGTCTGTGAACTTCATCAGCTAAAGTCCTCCTGTGCTTGCTTGTACCTCTGAGAAGTATATGCCGAACAGGAGGGATCCTAGGACTGAGCCCTGGGGAACACCACTTGTTACTGGTTTAGAGACAGACCTAGCTCCCGTAACTTTCGCCATGTGGGTTCTGTCCATGAGCCAGTTGGCAACCCATTTGCAACTTTGTTCTGGTAGGAGTATGAATGCCATCATAGTATCACAGTACTAATTACATCTCTGACGTGGACTATGATTAATTTTTAGTGCCTAGACCTCTCTCTCTGCATACAGCATTCCTTTTTTGTACCTCACTATAGATGTATATTTCATATTTATTTATTATTTATTTTATTTTACATTTGTTGACCGGGCTAGTCTAGCTGGATACATGTCCTTTTTCAGTAGAGGCCCGGGGAGAAAAGCTCCAGAAGAAAAGAAGGTACATATATATATATATATATATATATATATATATATATATATATATATATCTTTCCAATTTGTAAGTCTTATTCTGAAATTTTTAAAAAAGACACACGCGCATACACACACACACACACACACACACACACACACACACACACACACACACACACACACACACACACACACACACACACACACACACCACTGTCTTGGTTCTGAAACTGAACACACCACTAAAACATCAGTACAACATAAAATATATTATTAACAAAACAAGGGTGTCTTGCCATATGTGACATTTGATGACAATATATCACTTTGTTTAAAATGAGTTTAAGATCTAGGGGTATGGCATTTGCCAACAATGTACTGATTTCTCAAAACTGAGTTTAAGAAGTGGGGATGTGGTGATAGATTTTTTTTTTATTTACTTGTTAACTTGATAAGTGAACTGGTCCTTCTCAGAGTCTTTCATGACTCAAGCTGTAGGAACAATGGTAAATGCAATACATATGGAGAGTTTAGTATATCCAGTTAATCAGTATGTTCTTAGATTGTGAGAAGAAACCAGAGTACAAAAGAAAACCCATGCAGACAAAGGAACAGCATACAGAACTCACTACAGATAGCAGCCAGTGGTCCTGATCAAATGATGTGATATTAGCACATAAGCCATCATGTAGCTGGTGCAAAGGTGGTCTGTTAGCAGAAGATTAGCAGGTAATTTCTTAAGACTGTTTCAGATATATTTCCATATTATCTATGTGGTGGAGGGCATAAGAGACTTAAGGCTATCAGTGTCTTCCTCATATTGTCCATTCCATATGGTTTTCTGCCTTACACTACTCTCCAACCCTAGATGCAAACACAATACACTGATGAAGTAGATTCCATTTTTACTGTAAGATGTAGCCATGCAGTGATGTACCACATAAAAACTGTCACAGACAATATAATTTGTAATGTACACTGAGTGTAAATGAAAAAAAAAACACCCATAACAGTGCAGATGAGTATACTGATAAATTTAAATATTTTCATACTAGGTGCCTTTAAGAATGTTATTTTTGATAAGGCTGACTTCAGCAAAATGATTCATGAAGTTTCCCAGCCAGCAGGTACACAAATTTAGTCACTGACCCTACCCAAGTTATTTTGGCAATTTACAAGTGGCCATGTTATTGCATATTTTTGTTAACTGCAGTGTAAAATAAGTATTTTTTTAATTAGTTTTGTTATATTTTCCAGGTATACTACAGTCACACACCCCTGCAGAAAGTCACTATAGATGTGCTACAATTAGTTTTCATAAGGTCTTCAGCTTCTGCTCTAAAATATCCCCACACAAGATTGTGACAATATGTCACCCACTACAAGCGTAAAGTATGACAGTGAGTAATGCATTGTAAGTGCCTCCAGATTTTACTGCAGACCACAGAAAGCATATTTCATTGCAGATAGATCTTCTGATGATAAAATTAATGATTTTCACAACTCATAAGCTATGCCAGTGCTGATAGTACACATACCTACACACATGCACAAACAAGCATGGAGAAGCACTCGCAGAGCTTATGTATTTAAGCCAGAATGTTTATATATAGACTCTAACTATATTACTGAGCCATTTGCTAACATGTGGAAGGTGACTGAACTCTTAAGTATCATTTGCCCGAAGTTCAGCCTGCCAAGGATCAGAACTCTACATATAACTGTTTGCAAGATAGTCTGGTGATGATCCCATTTTTGAGGGTAATCTCCACTTTCTTTGAGTTAGTGCGACCATGAAGTTTTTATATATAAGTTCAGGTGGTGTGGGAGGCTTACCCTCCACACTGGGTGGGGTGGGGGGTGGAGGCAGGGAGCATGCACACCTGCAAAAAACACTTGAGTGTTTTTGGCTGGTTTTGTATGCAAATAGAGATTTCAGTCCTTAGCAAGTTTGACTTCATCCATTCTTATAGGAAGTAATCTATGTGGTGCATCCTATAACTGTGTAATGCTGTAGTGTGATAAACTAGTTAGGTAGGAGTTCTAATCCCAGACATGGTAACTGTTGTCTTGTGTGTGTGTGTGTGTGTGTGTGTGTGTGTGTGTGTGTGTGTGTGTGTGTGTGTGTGTGTGTAGCACTGTCTGTGTAGGGAGCAATGCTTTTACAAGTCAGAAGTGACAAATTTCATGACACCCATGCAGACAGGAACTGAAAGTTCGACTGCTGAAACCTACACTAAGGCACTGTATGAGCACATCCACTTGTGCATGAATCTTGAAATCCCCAATAGAACCAAGACACTCTCCTCCAAATAAAGGAAGCCAATCTGGGGGTCCCATGCCATAAACAAACTTTACAACAAAAGGAAGAAACTGTTGCAGAAAAGAGGAAAATCCCAGGATGCAAAAAACTACCTTACCAGCCTCAGTAAGAAGTTATGAACATAAAATTGCCAAAGATTCCAAAGACAGCCACAAGGCATTCTATAGCTATGTCAAGAATCTAAATGGCAATGCTCAGATCTGCTCTGAGCTACAACAGAATGGCATTAAATATACTGATCCCAAGGATATTGCCAATATCCTGGCAGATCGATTCACTGCAAACTTCACCATCCATCTCACCCCCTAAAGGGTCCATCTCAATACTGAAAGATTGCCAAATTCCAGTAATAACGGCCACACAGGTAAAATAATGCACTCTCCAAAGCTAAGAATACAGCATCCATGGGACCAGACGACACCCCAGGCCATGTATTACATGAACTACAAAATGAACTGGCAACTCACCTAAGTGTCATGTTTAATCATAGCCTCACCTCAGGCTTCGTGCCCACTGAGTGGCACACAGCTACAGTTATCCCACTCCTCAAGGGGGGATCCAGCTTGGATCCCAGGAACTACTGCCCCATCAGTCTGACGAGCCTTATCTGCAAGGCCATGGAACATATTATCATGGAACTTATTAACAAAGACATTGACAACCTTCAAACACTGGACCCCACGCAGTTTGGGTTTGTGAAGGGCCAACTTGTCTCCTGAATCTGACTGACTTCTTTGAATCAGTCTCCAATGCCATGGACAAGGGTAAGGTGGTCCACACAGCTTATTTGGACCTTGCCAAGGCCTTCGAGACCATGCCCCACTCTGGAATCATAGATAAACTTACTAAGCTGGGCATTAATCCCTGTCACTCGATGGGTTGCCAACCGGCTTACTGACAGAACCCACACTGTAAAAGTAGCCAACTCCAAATCTAGCTCCAGACAAGTGACAAGTGGAGTACCTCAGGGTTCAGTCCTGGGACCGCTCTTGTTTGGCATCTACTTCTCTGAAGTACAGGCCAACACTAAGGGACTCTGGCTAACAAAGTTCGCAGATGACTGCAAACTGGGAGCCATTATTGAATCCCCAAATGATGTGGATATTCTACAAAAGAGCCTTACAGAAACAGATGCTTAGTGCCAGAGCCATGGGCTCAAGCTCAATGCTAAGAAATAGTTAGTTATCCTCTTTGGGAAAAAACATGTACCTGTGAATTACCACATAGGTGGCAGTACAATAAACACCAAAAGTGTGATAAGAGACTTAGGGATACAGGTGGACAGTGGTCTCACCTTCGATAGCCACATCACCACAACAGTCAGGAAATCCTTCTATGTGGCACACCTCATCACTAAGGGGTTTTCATACAGAAAAAAAGGAGGTCATCGTCCCACTGTACTCATCCCTCATTAGACCCATTATAAAATACAACACCCTGTTTGGTATGTACCTCTCAAGACATCTGCAACAACTGGAAAGGTAGCAGAAATACCTCACTGAAAGAATCACAGGCCTAAAGCAGATGCCCTATGCTGACCATCTAAAAAAAAACTCCACCTATACTCTGTCGCATATCATCTACTCAGAGGAGATCTCTACTTAACATACAAGGCCATGTCAAACCCAGAGCTGTTGGACATGCTACACTTAAAGAAATCCCAATCCCACAGAGATACACACTCCAGGAATCTAAACCTTGTCATCACAATGAAGAAAACATGCTGGAGAGATAGGTTCCTGATAAAGGGACTCCCCAGACTGTTGAATAGACTGCCCATACATGTCAAGCAAAGCTCCTCTTTGGCCCTCTTCAAAAGCTACCTTGATGATTGGGTGAGAGATAGGAAATTCACCCCGGGGATCACATCAATCGCCCTTCTAGACAGGGGTCCAGGGAAGTAAATACTGTGGGAAGAAATAGCCAGGGAATTGTTATGACTAGGCTTGTTAGGGCTGATAGCCTAGTGCCAACTTATGAACCCATGAACCTATAAGTATTTCAAGCTGTTATCTTTGTTAATTTGGTTCTAAGTAATCTTGAATGTTTTTACCTACAGCAGGAGGATTCTCTATATTCAAAGTGAAATATTTTAAAACCTTATTCATACAGTATATTGCAGCCATTATGCTATTCAGGAAAACATATCTGCAAAATTGTTATTTTTAAATAATTTATGGGTGAAGGAAACAGATAATTATTTCACCACTTTTAATAAACATGAGGTTTAACTTTAAAATGACAAAAGATAACAGGATTCTGTGAATTTAAGTATTATTTGTTCTCAAAATAAATGTACCCAGAGCAGTTGCATGTATATAAATATTTCACTTTTTTTGTTATTGAACAAGAAGTTTCAGATGAAGGTCAGTAACTTAAACAAAAGCAGGGGTCACACAAGCATAGAATTTGCTCATTGTACAACAGACTACACAATGAGCATTAGTTTTACATATATAACCTGCAATTTTCTCTAAATAGGCAATCATTAAGAAGAAAGCCAACATTTTTAAATATTTTAAACAAATAGATGTAATAACTAAAACAATAGCACGTCAGAATAGAGTTAGTGAAATAACTATAAAATGAAGGTGTACTTCACTTATATTAGCCTTTCAGATGTTCTTTACTTGCAGAGAAAGCAATAAATAAAATTATTTTTTGTCTGAAATATATCTATTTAAAAAATCATTTGCTAAGGAAAAAGAAGTAAAAAAATCATATACACAGAGCTCAATAGTTTAGAAAACTTTAATTCACCTTAAAGGAAGGCTTTGCCCTTTAATTTCACTTTGGTTTTACCATCTGTGATGCAACCTACAGCTTCTTATGCAGTACAAATAATAGTTAACATACAAGTCATGGCCACTGCACCATTCGTGCACACATGTCTCTGTGTATACATATGTGTACATATGTATTATGAATAAACACACACATCCACACACAGACACATGTACATGCATGTGCTCATACACACACATGTATGTGCACACACTGAACACAAAAAACCCTGAAACTACAGTGATCTTGACAGGAAAACACATTTGTGATAGATTATACAAAAACTGAAAAAAAAATACTAACAATACTGCTTCACTAAAGCATCAAGAGTACTGGTCCTATTAGAAAAAGAGGTTTTCATAAGGTAATATGTAAGGTTTGGATAACGTTCGCACTCATGTCACTCCACAACAAGTACATATATGACTCTGTCATTGTCCATGTTGGAGTAAATGACTTGAGACGTACCTCCCTGGACTACATGAAAAGAGACATGGAAGAGCTTTCAGATCATGTGGCCCAGGCAGGTACGACCCTAGTCCTGAGAAGCATCCTGCCTTCGCCAAGAATGATACCACAGTATAAGGACAAAATGATGACTTCAAAAATTGGCTAAGCTTCTGGGGTCATTCAACGGGGATCCAGTATCTGTCTGCCTAGGATGACATGATCGACAGACCACGATGCTTTGCCAGAGATGGTCTGCACCTGTCACTCCTGGGATTCAGGTTACTGGCTAAGGCTCTTGCCACCCCTGTAGTGCCTTTTTAGGCAAAGTTCAAAGGACAAAACCACCACCGTAACAGGTACAAGCATGCAAAATCTTAAGGTAATGCTACTCAATGCTAGAAGTCTAAACCTCAAAATGCACTCTCTCGAGGCACTCCTAAAAATGGAGAACATCGATATCTATGCAGTAACTGAGACCTGGTTCAAGTCTCCAGAGAGCACCCCTGCAATACCAGGCTACAACTCTTACCACACTTTTCGGCCACCAAACCAGGACTGAAACACTAAAGGTGGAGGAGTGTCCATATTCACCAAGCATATTCACAACACCAGGCTAGTTGCCCAATAGAATGTGTCTGGAATTCTCCAGGTGCAACTAACACTAGGTAAGACTGCAATCCAAATTGTAGCTTGCTACAGATCCCCCACCATGCCCCAAGATTCTCACTACACCTTTCTAAACATACTGGAAAATACAACCAAATACCCTAATACTGGGTGATTTCAACTACCCTGCCATTAATTGGGAAAACTACTCATGTACCAACACCTTTGCCCAATGGTTCTTGGAATTCATAAATTCCAACACCCTGGATCAACTAATCCTTAGTCCCACAAGGAGCTCCAATATCCTAGACCTGGTCATTACTAACATATGAAATTGATGCCCCACACCTATGGTCACCACCTCATTGGTCAGGTCTGACCATAAGCTAATCACTCTTGACATCTACATCCACCTCCAACCCCCAGTAAGGAAACCTCCGTAAAAAACTTCTCCAAAGCTAACTTCATGCTACTCAAGTCAGAAGTGACAAACTTCATGACACTCATGCAGATGGGAACCAAAAGTTTGACTGCTGACTCCTACACTAAGGCCCTGTAAGTGCACATCCACTTGTACATGGATCATCCATCCCCAATAGAACCAAGATGCTCTCCTCCAAAAAAAGGAAGCCAATCTGGTGGTCCCTTGCCATAAACAAAGTTTACAACAAAAGGAAGAAACTATTGCAGAAAAGAGGAAAATCCCAGGATGCAAAAAACTCCCTTACCAGCCTTAGTAAGAAGCTGAGATCCCTCATAAAATCCTTCAAACCTAGTTACAAAAATAAAATTGCCAAAGATTCCAAAGATGACCACAAGGCATTCTATAGCTATGTCAAGAATCTAAATGGCAATGCTCAGATCTGGTCTGAGCTACAACAGAATGGCATTAAATATACTGATCCCAAGGATATTGCCAATATCCAGGCAGATCAATTCAGTGCAAACTTCACCCTCCTCTCACGCCCTAAAGGGCCCATCTCAATACCGAAAGATTGGCAAATTCCGGTAATAATGACCACACAGGTAAAAAATGCACTCTCAAAAGCTAAGAATACAGCATCCATGTCACCGGATGACATCCCAGGCTGTGTACTACATGAACTACAAAATGAACTGGCACCTCACCTAAGTGTCATGTTTAATCATAGCCTCACCTCAGGCTTCATCCCCACTGAGTGACGCACAGCTATAGTTATCCCTGGATCCCGGGAAATACCACCCCATCAGTCGGACGAGCCTGATCTGCAAGGCCATGGAATGTATTATCATGGAACTTATAAACAAAGACATTGGTGACCTTCAAACACTGGACCCCATGCAGTTTGGGTTCGTGAAAGACCAATCTTGTCTCCTGAACCTGATTAACTTCTTTGAATCAGTCTGCAGAGCCATGGACAAGGATAAGGTGGTCCACAGAGCCTATCTGGACCTCACCAAGGCCTTTTACACCATCCCCCACTCTGGAATCATAGATAAACTTACTAAGCTGGGCATTAATCCCTATATCACTTGATTGGTTGCCAACTGGCTTACTGACAGAACCCACACTGTAAAAGTAGCCAATTCCAAATCCAGTTTCAGACAAGTGACAAGTGGAGTACTTCAGGGTTCAGTCCTGGGACCGCTCTTGTTTTGCATCTACTTCTCTGAAGTACAGGCCAACACTAAGGGACTCTGGCTAACAAAGTTCGCAGATGACTGCAAACTGTGAGCTATTATTGAATCCCCAAATAATGTGGATATTCTAAAAAAGGGCCTTACAGAAACAGATGCTTGGTGCCAGAGCCATGGGGTCAAGCTCAATGCCAAGAAATGTATAGTTATCCCCTTTGGGAAAAAAGATTTACCTGTGAATTACCACATAGGTGGCAGTACACTAAACACTGAAAGTGTGATATGAAACTTAGGGATACAGGTGGAGAGTGGTCTCATCTTCGATAATCACATTGCCACAGCAGTCAGAAAATCCTTCTATGTGGCACACCTCATCACTAAGGGGTTTTCATCCAGAAAAAATGAGGTCATTGTCCCACTGTACTCATCCTTCATTAGACCCATTATAGAATAAAATGCCCCGTTTGGTATGTACCTTTCAAGACATCTGCAACAACTGGAAAGGCCGCAGAAATACCTCACTAAAAGAATCACAGGCCTAAAACAGATTCTCTATGCTGACCGTCTAAAAAAACTCCACCTGTACTCTATCGCATATCGTTTACTCAGAGGCAATCTCTGCTTTACATACAAGGCCATGTCAAACCCAGAGCTGTTGGATATGCTACACTTAATGAAATCCCAATCCCTCAGAGACACATGCTCCAGGGATCTAAACCTTGTCATTACAATGAACAAAACATGCTGGAGGGATAGGTTCCTGACCCAGAGACTCCCCAGACTCTGGAAAAGACT
>NC_056730.1:604069830-604074830 GCF_019279795.1 Protopterus annectens | reverse complement strand
TGTTGAAACTGTTGTCTCACTGTTCTGAGAGACTGATTGGCAAATATACAAAACTGAGAATATATTTTTGGTTTTAAAGTTTGTACTGTTAGTTATTGCTTAGATCTCTGTTGAAACTGTTTTGTCCTATCCACCCTCCCTATTTTTGGTTTGTAGTTTAAATTTGGTGGCTTTTGCAGTTGCCCGCCCCACTGTAGATTTGATCTGGGACACTCCCCCAGTCCCATCTCTTTACCACATTCTGCCTAATAAACTCTTTCTGCACTTGCTTTTAGTTCTTTTTAATTTAATTACGTTTTTTAAACTGTGTTTGGTCTAATATTGCTACATACTCAAGTGTGCTAGCTTGCACTGCATGTGAATTGTTTTTTACTACTGTTTTTGCTACTTTTCTGTAAAAAAAAAAAAAAAAAAACTGTATGCCTGTTTCCAACCTTTCCTGTAACTAGTGCTCCAGATACAGATTTGCAGTATCCAGGACTGTATGTAAGCTTCTGAGCCCCCCAAGCCTTTCTGTGTTGGAGGGAAGCCTTCTAGCTTATCAGTGGGTGTGGTAAGCACTAAGTAACCTGTCTACCACATAAGGAGTGGTTCTGGCCCAGAAATTGTAGTTATTGGCCGTTTTGGCAATCTCTTCCATCTCTCTCAACTTTCTGATTTGAAAGCCTGCATTTGCACTTGTTTCTGTCCTGTAACTCGTATAGTGCAGATACAGATTCTTATTTTTAGCACTTAAATTTGCTTGTTCATGTTCAGCACTTGTTCAGAACTTGTAAGCACTAAATAAGCTACTAATTACTATAGCACTCTATCTTCCTCATTACCTAAAGGAAAACAGTTTTGTACTTACTTTTCTCATTTGCTTAGAGAAAAACAGCTCTTGTACTCACTTTCCTCACTTATCTAGAGGAAAATATTTTTTTATTCAGTCATGTCCAAGGGTCAGCTCCCAGTGTTCTCTCCTGTCTATCTGATGAATCTGGGCATCTTGAGGCAATGTAGAAATTGCCTCATGTACACTGACAACCCTCTTCTCCTACCACCCAACACTACAACCTGTGAGAGATGCACTTATCTAGCCAAACTGGAGGTAAAGCTCTCTCTAACCAAGACTGCACTTGACAGTCACGAGGAGAAGGTAAACATTTGCACCACACCACACTCATCACATAGTCTCACTAAACCTACACCACCAAAATCCACACACAGTAGCACAAAAATACTCGTGGAGACTCTCAATAATAATCTGTCTAAGCAACAGAGACCTCCAAAGCAGAAATGCAAGCAACCTCCATCCCCTAACATAACCCAAATAACACATAGCCCACAGACTCAGTGTGCCACTCAACCACAGCCAATAAGGCAAAACAACGTACCCAACACACTAGTCATAGTTGACTCTATAGTCATGCACACTGATGCTGATGTCCCACTCACCAGGCTAGACATGGAGAAGGTTACTGTCAGGCTGCCTGTCGGGTACCAGGATCCGCCACATAACCCACGCACTCAGGTCACTCCACACCAAGTACAAATATGTCTCTGTCATTGTCCATGTTGGTGTGAATGACCTGAGACTTACCTCCCTGGACTACATGAAAAGAGACATGGAAGAGCTCGCCAATCTTGCAGCCCAGGCAGGTATGACCCTAGCCCTGAGTAGCATTCTGCCATTGCCCAGAATGATATCGCAGTACAAGGACAAAATGATTGACTTCAACAATTGGTTAAGCTTCTGGTGTCATTCTAAGGGGATCCAGTATCTGTCTGCTTGGGATGACATGGTCGACAGACCACGATGCTTTGCCACAGATGGCCTGCACCTGTCGCCCCTGGGATTCCGGATACTGGCTAAGGCTCTTGCTGCCCCATATAGTGCCTTTTTTAGGCAGGGATGAAATAACAAATTCACCACCATAACAGGAACAGGCAAACAAAAACTGAAGGTAATGCTACCCAATGCTAGAAGTCTAAATCTCAAAATGCACTCACTCAAATCACTCCTCAAAATGGAGAACATCGATATCTGTGCAGTGACTGAGACCTGGTTCAAGGCTTCAGAGAGCACCCCTGCACTACCAGGCTATAACTCATACCACACTTTTCGGCCATGTAACCTGAACTGAAACACCAAAGATGGAGGTGTGTCCATATTCATTAAGGATATCCACACCTCCAGGCTAGTTGCTTAGCATAATGCATCCGAGGTTATCCAAGTGCAACTAACTCTAGGCAAAATTGCAATCCAAATTGTTGCTTGCTACAGATCCCCCACCATGCCCCATGATTCCCACTCCTCTTTTCTTGATGTACTGGAAAATATTAGGGTTCAACCAAACACCCTAATAATGGGTGACTTCAACTACCCCACCATTAACTGGGAAAACTATTCGTGTACCAACTCCTTAGCTCAACGCTTTCTGGAATTCATAAACTCCAATGCCCTAGATCAACTTATCCACACCCCCACCGGGGCAACAATATTCTAGACCTAGTCATTACCAACATGAGCGACCGGTGTTCCACACCTGAAGTCAACTTCTTGTTGGTCCGATCCGACCATAAGCTTATCACCCTTGATATCTACATCCCGCCCCCACCCCCCATTAAGGAAACCACAGTAAAAAAATTCTCCAAAGCCAACTTCATGCTTCTTAAGACAGAAGTGGTGAACTTCATGACACCCATGCAGATGGACAATACTGTTACAACTGCTGAATCCTACACAAATGCACTCTATAAGCACTTACACGAGTGCATGGATCATGCTATCCCAAACAGAACCATGACACTATTCTTCAAAAAAAGGAAGCCAATCTCGTGGTCCCCTGCCATAAACAAACTGTACAACAGAAGGAAGAAACTGTTGCAAAAGAGAGTAAAATCCCATGAGTGGAGGAGCACCCTGGTCAGCCTAAGTAAGAAGCTGAGATCCCTTATAAGATCCTCCAAAGCTAGCTACAAAAACAAAATCACCACTAAATCTAAGGACAACCACAAAGCATTCTATAGCTATGTCAAGAATCTAGATGGCAACACCCAGATCTGCTCTGAGTTACAGCACAAAGGCATGAAAATTACAGAACCAACTGATATTGCCAACATCCTGGCAGATCAGGTCAGTGCTAAATTTACCCCCCCTCTCACCCCCTAAAGGGCCCATATCTATACAGGAAGAATGCAGAGTCCCTGTAATGACAACTATGCAGGTAAAAGCTGCACTCTCTAAAGCCAAAAACACAGCATCCGTGGGACCGGGCAACATCCCAGGCTGCGTTTTACACAAACTTCAGAATGAACTGGCTCCCCACTTAAGCATCATGTTCAATAATAGCCTCGCATCAGGCTTTGTGCCCACTGAATGGTGCACAGCAACAGTTATCCCACTCCACAAAGGGGGAGCCACCACTGATCCCGGGAACTATGGACCTATTAGCCTGACAAGCCTGGTCTGCAAGGCCATGGAACGTATCATCATGGAACTCATAAACAAAGACATTGGTAACCTCCAAACTCTGGATCCCAACCAGTTTGGGTTTGTGAAAGGCAAATCATGCCTCCTGAACCTGATCGACTTCTTTGAGGCAGTCACCAAAGCCGTGGATGAGGGTAAGGTGGTTCACACAGCTTATCTTGACCTCACCAAGGCTTTCGACACCCTCCCCCATTCCGGAATTATAGCTAAACTCACTAAACTATGTATAAATCCCTATGTCACAAGATGGGTTGCCAACTGGCTCACTGACAGAACCCACACTGTAAAAGTTGCAGACTCCAAATCTGACCTCAAGGCAGTGACAAGTGGAGTGCCACAGGGTTCTGTCCTGGGACATCTCCTGTTTGGTATCTACTTCTTTGAAGTACAGGCTAACACAGAAGGCCTCTGGCTGATGAAGTTCACAGATGACTGCAAACTAGGAGCCATAGTTAAGTCCCCAAATGATGTGGGCATCCTACAGAAGGGTCTCACCGAGACAGATGCCTGGTGTCAGAGCCATGGCCTCAAGCTCTATACCAAAAAGTGCAGTGTCATCCCCTTTGGTAAAAACTCTGTACCCATGAACTACCACATAGGCAGCAATCTAATTAACACTGAATGCATGATAAGAGACCTTGGGACCCAGGTGGACAGTAGTCTCTCCTTTGATAGTCACTTCGCCACATTAGTCAGGAAGTCCTTCTACATGGCACACCTCATCATAAAAGGGTTCTCATCCAGGAAAAAAGAGGTCATTGTTCCCCTCTACTCGTCACTCATTAGACCCATTATAGAGTACAACGCCCCTTTTGGAATGTACCTCACAAGACATCTGCAGCAGCTGGAAAGGCCACAGAAGTACCTCAGAAAGAGGATTACTGGCCTCAAACAAATGCCCTACACTAACCGCCTCAAAAAACTCCAGCTTTACTCTGTAGCATATCGCCTACTCCAAGGTGATCTCTGCCTAACATATAAAGCTATGTCAAACCCATTGCCGTTGGACATACTATACCTAAAGAAATCCCAATCCCTCCAAGCTACATGCTCTAGGGACCTAAACCTTGTCACCAGAATAAACAAGACACACTGGAGGGATAGATTCCTGTCCCAGAGACTTCCTATACTCTGGAACAAGCTACCCATCTATGTCAAGCAAAGTTCTTCATTAGCACTCTCAAGAAAAATCTTGATGAGTGGATGGGAAATAGGAAATACACCCCGGTGATCACTTCTGTGTCTCTGCTGGACAGTGGCACAGGAAAATAACTTTATTGGGTGGCATAAGCTATGGTACCTTGCTGGCTGGGCTTATGTAGGCCCTTGGGCCGATAGCCTAGTACCTACCTATGAACCTATGAACCTATGCCTAGTATAACTTGGCACTCCTGACATAATTATTACATATGCATTTTTTTTTTTTTTTTTTTTTTTTTTTTTTTTTTTGATACCCCGTATGATGTTATAGCGCCTAGAACATGACCACCCCCCCTTTTTTTGCCCCATATGCCTTGACATGGAA
>NC_056730.1:604022431-604069314 GCF_019279795.1 Protopterus annectens | reverse complement strand
TCTAAGAATGTTGAGTTAAAGAACTGAACAGCCTTGTTAAGTGGCAGGGATTTGAGGAGTTCCCAATTTACTTTAGCTAAGGTTTCATTAAATATGGATGGTTGGAACTTAGTCAAATTTCTGGTTGATTTGTATTAGTGTTGCCCTGGGGTTGGGGTGGTTTTGCATAGGAGGATATATGCTGGCTGGTGGTCGCTAATGGTATTAGGTAGTATGCCTGCAGTGATGATATTGTTAGG
Organism: Protopterus annectens; assembly: GCF_019279795.1. Lineage (NCBI taxonomy): Eukaryota > Metazoa > Chordata > Ceratodontiformes > Protopteridae > Protopterus > Protopterus annectens. Next base: position 604,069,075 of record NC_056730.1, on the reverse strand, counting down.
GTGGGACACTAATATCCAGTCTATTGCAGAGCCCCAAATGTTATTTTTGTGGGGTCTGGTGATGTCTTCAATTAGTTGGGAGAAGTTGTAAAGGTTTATGTTTTTTGAGGGATTATTGTGGGCAATGTCTAGCCAATCAATGTTTACATCACGTAAGATGATGGTTTCATTATCAATGTTTTGTGAAGTCCAGGCAAGTATGTTTTATAATATTGGCATGTTGTTTCCTGGAGGAATATACAGAGCAATTATGCAAATGTTTTTATGGTTGTTAAGTTTTAATATAGAGATTAGTAATTCAGCTGGGGAGAAGTTGGGTGTTGGTTTTGAGTAGGGAATTAATGTATATTTGCTAGGGAAGAGTATTGCTACTCCTCCTCTCTTGTTCGGCTGATCGGCTCTCAAGCATGAGTAGCCTGGGGGAAAAGCTCAGTGTCTTTTACATATGATTTCAACCAGGTTTCGGTAGCTGCTATAATATCAGGGTTGTTTTGTAAAATTCATGTCTGGAGTTCAGGTATCTTGTTTCTAAGGCTTTGGAGATTTATGGTTGACAGCAAGAGAGATTTGCTAAGTTTGCTAGGGCTGGGGAGGGTTGGACCTGGGTTTGGATGTACATCACCACACTGGGATATAATGCTTTGCCAAATTATGTGAGCTATACTTAGTTTTTTCTTGAAAATGGCATAGTTGCTGTTGGTGATGTGATAATGGGGGTGTCTGTGGAGAGGTAGAATTTTTACTTTGGATAATACAGAGGTATTAACTGTAAATAAGCTAGAGTGGATGTTTGAGTAACTTGGTAAATGTGGGTTATGTGTGGTGGTTGTACAGGTGGATGTAAGAGGTATGTTGGGTATCTGGAAGTTTGTCATTATCATTAGGACAGACAGTGTAAGTGAGAGAAATGAGAGCATACAAAAAGTAGTGAGGGACATAATGGTGGTTGAATGTAGTGTGATAACACTATATGGCCCTATTTAGAATGGGAGGGGAGGCAGATTAGTTAAGAGGTAAGGTATGACTGTAGGAAATAATTAAAGAGGTTATAGGGTAGGTGGAAGAGAGGTGTGGGAGGGGTAAGGTTAGGTATAAGGATGATGTGGAGGGAGGGTGGGAATGAGGGCAGGGAAGAGAGCGTAGTGAGCATAGTGAACGGAGCGGGTCCCTCAAGCCTCCACAGGGAGAAGGGCTGAAAATCTATCAGTGTAAGGTGAGGAATAAGCTTAAAAATATCAGTATCTAACAAAAGACTGATCTCAGTAGCTGTGGAATACTTTAAATAATTATCACTGCAAGCACACAAACAGGGTTGTTTGGCAGTTATGGAGAGAGTTGTGATTAGTATAGAAACTGTATTGAAAGTAAAAGCAAAACTTTATCAAATTAAACAATAAATGCTTGGGACTGGAACACTGTGTGAGTGTAAGGCTGATTCAAGGTATTATGGCTCAATCTAGTGGGAATTGGCTGGATCCCTTCATTGTTGTTGTGCATACACCTTTAAGCCTCAACACTTTACAAAAACTAAATTGTAATTCACCTATTACAATAGAAAAGCTGGAGGGAGTCAGGTTCTTGCTTCCCAGAGGTTTTACTTGGTTAAGATAGTCAACTTCAGTGGAGAAGGTAGATATTGCTTTATGCAGTTAATCCCAGGTGTGTGTGTGTGTGTGTGGGGGGGGGGGGTCAAGCAGAAAAGAAACGTGTGCAAACTATTGCAATAGAAAAGCTGGAGGGAGTCAGGTTCTTGCTTCCCAGAGGTTTTACTTAGTTGGGGGGGTTACGCAGGAAAGAAACCCATGCAAATTGCTGTGCATATGCAATGAACAGAGGGGTAGGGAAGGTACAACAGCTACAGGATATATATATATATAGGTTTACTATTGAAAGTTTGAATCAGCTTCGGTCGACCAGTAACAGAGGTCGACTTGAAATGCTGAATATGAAATTTCGAATCTAAACCCAAAGCAAAACTGAATGCATCGACCACCATGGTTTGATGTATTTGACATAGCAGGAGGTGAAGTCACTCACTTCCTGCTATGCACATTAATGTACTGTTGAACTCTATAGTCAATGGTACATTACTTCTAGTATTTTGCAATTGGGCTACACCCCCCCCTGCACCCCATGTGGGAGGCTCTGCACCCCACACCTCCTGTACATTAAATACACCAACTCTGAGATCGAACTACAGTGAGGAAATGGGCCAATTCCCTGTTCCTCACTGAAGCACGACCTCCCTGCACAATGTCGAACCAAAATGATCGACTTACACTACCTGTTCACTGTAGTGTAACTCAATCAATTTTGGGCCAACATTTTGCCTACTTGAGAAACTTTCAACCATGTGCCAGTTGACCGATGCAGTTTCAATGTTGCCATAGTAAACTATATATATATATATATATATATATATATATATATATATATATGCCTACTCTTGGTCAAAAGACCATATACTCAAACGTTATTTTCTCGAGTTTTTATTTTACCACGGCAAGTAACACTTGCCCAACGTGGAAAAATATGCTCATTTCCACACAGCCGTGCGATCCTGAAGTTGGTATATATAGTTGGGGTGGGGGTGGGGGTGGGTTTCAGATACTACAGTGTGTTTTCATGAAGTTTTGGGCAAGTGTTTACTTTTCCTGGGAAAAATGTGTTGTTCAGGATTTTAGTTTTCAATATTTTCATCTCAAGTAAATAACGTTCAAGTATTTGGGCTTTCAAGCATGCAAAGTAGATCCATGTGTAGATACATATATATATATATATATATATATATATATATATATATATATATATATATATATATATATAGGTACTGTTTGCACAGTGTGGTTGGAGAGACTCTTGAGTGAGTTACTGCACTTACAAGTGATGTCACACAAATTTGTTAGGCTGCATCCTACTGTAACTTTGTCATATAAAAATCATCAGCAAAGTCCACATGATGTGAGTCTGCATTAATTGACTTCCACTGCTTAAAAAATAAATGTTTTGAAGAAGTTTATTAGTTACTAAGAAGAATGAAGCTTAAACTGGGAAACAAACTTTTTATGGCTTGTAAGCCGATTTTTTTTTATTTCTAGTTCTTCATGACTCATTTACAGTACCTGCCGAAATAGCATAGAAGGTCTATTAGTCTAACACAGTAGAACCATCCTGAATGGCCTCTGCAACAACTATAGAGCTTGTAGAAGAACACAAGAAACACTGACAAGAAGACAGATAATAAAACAACATGGTTCTGCAGAGAAATACACTCCAGTGCAGTTATTTTATATAGTTTTATATCTTTTCCATTTACTTTACATTTTTTAAGAGGTGTGCTAATATTGATGACAAATTTCCTTGGCCTGCTCCTTAAACAACCTTACACACCCTTGTCTTAACATAATCTCTGGGTGTTGTGACTGCAATATGTATAACATTAAGCATCTCTGCAAGATGATTAGAAACTTGTGGTTCTTGAAGACTTCCCTTTTCCTGATCAGCATTCCTTAAAATAAGAAGTGAAGTTTAAACTGATTCATATAGACTATGGCAAGAGGAACTCTCCCCAGATCAGGTTATCTTTCACTGTGTTAAATAACCATGATCTTGAAAATGGAAGTGCATGTTGTTATGCACTGTGGAAGCTAGCTGTGTGTTTATATTAAAACATAGCATTATTTTCTTGAAGACTGGAGTGGATTGTCATTAGAGTGTAACTTATGGCAGGATATGTCAATGAATGACCACTCAGTGTTGCTGCAACCATGTACCTCATTCCCTTAGGCTACCTTTTTTGTTAGAAACATTAGGTATAGTTTTAGAATGGTGCAGTTTGGCTGCTTCTTAGGATACTCATACCATTCTGATTATTAAGCTTCATATTAGAAATGCTTTTATTTCCTGTAACTTACTATGTTGCTGTAATTTCTTCTTTATTTTCAGTGTATTTTCTTCCATTTGATTTTTCCTTCTCCTCTGTGATCCCCATTTTTTTATTTACACTTTGTTGAATGGATTAAGTTACAACAGGCAAATAGCTTGTTTTCTGGGGGGATCCAAGGTGGTATTCATACTGACTAGGGGACATTTTGACATTACAACAGGGAACTTCCCCTACTCTTTTCAACAATTGCTGTGGGATTTTGTACATCCATGTGAGCTACCGCCAACTCAAGCAGATGGGATTTTTTGTCACGCTGCTCCCCATCTTCTTTGTCACCATCTTTTCTCATGTCAGTCTATTTTTCTGTAATACTATACTCAGCTGAACACTGTAGAACCCCACTTTTACTACCACAATGATAATTATTTGTTATTACTTGCATATTGATGTACAATATCCATCAAACAAAATCCAGACTAGGTTTTGTCATTCACAGGGAGAAATAACACACAAGTTAACTTTGTCAATCTTAAAGTGAATGCTATAGAAATACATTTGCACTGTCACCTATTCTAGGGTTGTATGTAAGCTAAGTAGTATATGAAAAGATCGGTGGCTGTATTTAGTACATTGCAAAAAAAAAACACTATTTCAAAGAATTGCTCACAGTTGACACAAAAAAGTTTATTGTCTGCATCATAAATTGAAAGGTGAATATTTAATACAGCACACAGTGAATGAAACTGCAGGTTCATTTAAAGACCTGGGTATATGGGTAGGTCCATCTTTCAGTTTTTTTAATCATATCAACCAATTAGTTAATGATAGTTATAGAACTATAGGTTGTATAAAAGGATTTATAAAGTTTAGAGAATCAGAAATGATGAAGTCATTGTTTGTCAATTACATTAGACCCATATTTGAGTATGGAATAACAATATGGAAACCATATAAGAAATCAAGCATGAATAAACTGAAAAGAATACAGCAGAAATATACCAAGGGCATCTATGGATGTGAAAATTTAAGTTTTATGAAAGACTAAATTATCTAAACTTGTACAGTCTCTCATATAGATATTTAGGAGGAGATCTTATTTCGGTATAAAGGGCATTCAGAGATAACTACCTCTTGGAATGTTTGGGGGTTATCACAAAGTAGTAGACAATTATCAAACATCTTATGTAGAAGATTCTATAGGAATGAGAAGTGTACTAATTGGTTCTCTAAGAGAACAACTGATTAATGGAACAGACTAACAAATTACATTAAAGCAAGCACTAGTTAAAATATTTTTAAAAACAGCCTGGAAACTTATTATGGGAACAACTGTTTTGGTATATTGGCAGGCTAGAAGAGCATTAATGCTGTGCTTGACATATTTGTATGTATGTATGTATGTATGTATGCTTGTATGTATGTATGCATGCATAGTTTCTCAGACATGATCAATGTTGATCAAAATGTGACTGGTCTACTTCAAACCAGGTAACACCAAGCATGGTTTGCAATATGTCTGATCAATGACCACTTTGTCAAAACAGAATTACCAAATCTATTAGTTGTGAGGGGAATTGAGGCTGTGACAACCCACCACTGCCAACCAATATGTGACATGGATATCCCATCGCTGGGCCAGTAATCAAGGACACACACACACACACACACACACACACACACACACACACACACACACACACACACACACACACACACACACATACACACATCTTATTGTGTCTGACAGAAATGAGAACCATAACCTGCTACTCCACAGCATACTCTCTGGCTTGAGCATTCCTGTCATACCAGACTTTTTTATGTTGTTGGGCTTCTGCCAGGTTCTCCTGGGCCAAGCCCATGAGTTCCCTGAGCCTTGTCCTTAGGTTTAGCATATATGCCACAGCAGACTCCTTGTGGGATTCACACTCACCCTTCCACCCATTGCAACTCAAATCTAGAGGTCTCCTCACCCTATGCCAACATAGCAACTCAGAAGGTGAGAAACCTGTGGATTCTCGTGGCACTTCTCTGTAAGCAAACAACAGACGGGGCAAATATCTGTCCCACTTCCTCTTAAACTGGTCTGCAAAATGCCTGTAGCATGGTCTTTAGTGTAGAATTTAACCTCTCCACCAGACCATTAGTCTGGGGGTGGTACGGGGTGGTCTTTAGGTGCTTCACCTCTCAGTGCTTCCACAGACAAGCCAGCCAGGTCTGACATAAAATTGGCACCTCTGTCAGTCAGTATTTCTTTTGGGAAACCTACCCTGCTGTAAATCTCTAACAAAGCATTTGCCACATTTTCTGCCTCATTGGAGGACAGGGCCACCACTTCAGGGTATCTGGTAGCCATACCTCTCAATCTCTTAGACCAAGAAATCTGGACAAAGCCATAAGTAATGGGGGGGGGACAAGGGCCCAAAATCGGAACAAATTTTAAATATTGCTCTTACAAACTTAGAAAGTTGATAGAATAACAGGTTTTGTGTTAACATGCATTTTCTCTAGGGTATGAAGTATGAAACTCAAGTGTCTGTCATTATTTTCTTATTTCTATCTTTATTGACTTGCCAATGATTTGTCAGAAAACCACAATTTTATGACAAATGGACCAAAAATATGAGGCAAAAGTCTGGATATTCTGAGAAAATGTGCACAGTTGAGAGGTACGCTGGTAAAATAACCTACTACTACTAGGATATTCTTCTTTTCTGTGGAACTGGGGTACACAGAGGCCCCACAGTATCCATAGCTACCCTCTGAAATGGCTCCTCAATCACAGATAAGGGCATCAAAGGAGCTTTGACCTTGTCTCCTGCCTTGTCTACCTTTTGGCACTGCTAACAGGTCCTGCCGTATCCTGTTACATATCTGGAAATTCCAGGCCAATAAAAGTTCTGCATAATATGTCTTTTGGTACACTTTATGCCCATATGGCCTGCAAAGGGAATGTCATGGGCTATGGGTAGAAGTGCCAGATGGTAGGGTCTGGGCACTACCAACTACTGTATTACTTCACCTTTCAGCACTACCTCACGGGCCCACTCTCTATACAGTAACCCTTTGTTCCAGTATAGAGATTCCTCTTTTCCTTGAGAATCATACGTCTCCCTAGCAACCTCCCTCAAGCCTTGTAATGTAGGGTCCGAGAGCTGAGCCTGTCTCATCTCTCTTTGTAACCCTTTCCAGCTCCCCTTCCACAGAAAGTTTTGTATCTTCTGACAGCGGTGCCTCACTGTCAGCCTGGGTACTGCTACTCACCTCTTCCTTGCAGTCACTCTGTCCAAGGGAACATCAGTACCCACCAGCAGCTTTGGCTCACCTTTAGTCTCACTGCTACAGGGCAGCTCCCTCTCTGAAGTAACCACCACAACAGTCCTGGCTTCAAGTGTACAGCCTGTCTGGGTCCCCACAGGCTACCAGACCCCCATGCCTGTCTTCAAGCCTGACTGTGTGTAACTACATGCACACAAGGTACCGCATTATCAGAGTCATTCCCTATCACGACATCTACAGGGATATCCACAAACACACTTACTTGCTTGCTTCCTTTTCCTCCCTCCCAGTCAAGGTGAACCCTAGCCAGAGGAATTTGGAATAGGGTCTCCCCTAAACTAATGACTGGAGCAGACTGCTCATGCAAGTAGTGCTCCTCTTTAACCACTGCAGGCTTCACAATGGTTAGGTCAGAGGCTGCGTCTCTCTGTCAGTGGCCTGTTTTCCATCTACTAAGTTAGGATATAACCTCTTGTGGTAGTTTGGTACCCTTGTTGTCTCCAGACAACTTACCACTGGAATTCTTTTACTCACACTTTGCTGGCTGCCCCACCTTTTGTTCCCCACCTTGCCTCCATGAACATCTGCATGCTACATGGCCTCACTGGTTCCATTTAAAACATTTAACCTTTGATCCTGGCCATGTACCTGAACTAGTGGCTTCCTCTGTTACTGGTGGGCTCTGTTAGGGTAGTTTAGGCTGCCCACCATGAGTTCTCTGATACCCATGTGCAGCACTGGGTATCCCTTTCTTGTGCAGTGATGCCCTGCTTGTTAGGTACAGATCTAATGTTTTCCTCAACCCATCTGTGGTACTGCATTGCCTATCTGCCAATCAGATGCTCATGTCCTCAGACAAAATGTTAAAGGCTTGTTCCCTCACCAAAAGGTCTGCCAGCCCTACAAAAGTGGACACCTAACACCCACTCACCCAGCTATGAAAATAAGTGCTTAACTCAGCAATATAATCACACACACTTTCATCTGCCTTGCGTCTATGCTCACAAATCTTTTTTTCTATAAGCTTCAGGTGTTAACTTAAACCATTCCAATAAACAATTTTTAACTGTATTATAATTTAAGCAATCAGTATCAGACAATTTAGAAACAGCAGTTACAACCTTACTATGGAGTAAGGGGGTCAGGAACCGTACCCAGAGCCCTTGGTCAACATTATACTGTTTACATACCCGTGCAAACATATGAATAAAACTATCAAAATTATCACCCTTTGTAAATTGTGGAAGAAAGTTACTGACTTGTTGCCTCTGCCTCTCATTTTCTTTGGCTTCCAGATGTCTCAGTCTCTCTGCTGATTCTAATTCCATCTTTTCTTCAGCCTCCAACTACCTCAGTCTCTCTGCTGATTCTAGTTTCAAACATTTAGCCTCCAGTTCAAGTCTCTTTAACTCCAAACAGATTTTTAAGTCCTCTGAGGAAAAATTGAACTGTCCATTGAGAGTTGTACATCCTTAAGGCCAGTCTAGCTGTCTTCCTGATTGCTGGTCTGTGATGCAGCTTTGGCTATGGCTGCAATAATTTCTGCTTTAGTCAGGTTGGCATGCATCAATCCTTTGGCGTGGCAAATATCAGCCAACTGGCTCCTTGTCAGATTGCCATAATCCTCTGCTGATATCTTTGCCTGCTCTCAATGACCACCTAAAATAACAAAAAAATAAATAAAACTATTGTGATATGAAACTATAAATGTCTATCATGTAGCTGTTTGAGAGTACAAACACCTTCTTTAGTGACCACTGTTTACAGGCAACAGGAATTCAGTATCCACACCACTGAATCTCGGTATGTGATGTGGTGATCCCATCACTGCCAGCCAATAAATATGATGACCCGCCACTGCCAACCAATATGTGACATGGATATTACACTGCTGAGCCAGTAATCAAGGAGCCTCAATCCTCACCAGTGGCACCTGTGGGGGGACGTTCACTGGGAGGATAACAGGTACACACACAGTATTTCCAGATGCAGCTCCATGCATCAAGTGCGATTTCCCTTAAGAGCACACAGAGACCACAGTCAGCCTAGGGCTGGTTTCTCCTTCTTTCTCCAGATCCCCAGTAAGACTCCCCACTGGCACAGCAATAGAGTTGAGTCCTTAGCATGGGTTTAAAGCCAAGCCCTCCAACACTGTCTCTCTGTGCTTTGGGTCCCTGCCCAAGTAGTTGACACACACACTTTTGGAGATTTGCACACACACACACACACACACACACACACACACACACACACACACACACACACACACACACACACACACACACACACACACACACGCACACATGCACGCACACACGCACACACACACACGCACACACACACACACACACACACACACACACACACACACACACACACACACACACACACACACACACACACACACACACACACACACATACACCTGGGAAAGGCTGGTGCAGGTTTGATAGCTATGCCCCCTTTTGCCCAGACTATAAGATAGTTACCACTTCCACCAGAACCCCTTGACAGCTACTTTAAGGACCTTAACAAAGGATGTCCAATCTTACTGTGTAATATTAATATTAATACAAATGGTAGTTTGACCAAGAGCAAGGCTCTTAGGAGTGGCCCACACAGTGTCACTAAATAAATATGTAAGTACTCTGAAAGTACTCTGAAAACTTAAATGTCTCTGCAAAGATCAGCCACAATGAATGGTTTAAATATATTTAATAATAAATAATAAAAGAATGACAAAATACTAAGTATATATTCACAGTGACATTAGAGTTCAAAATCACAGGACATATTTTAAACAACATTATAGGACAGTCTCCAACAAATAAAGAAAACATAATATTGAAACAAAGCTTCACTATATTCCTGACTGAATCTAAGAAATTATATTATTCCCTCATAACTTACTAATAAGAGCAAGGGAGATGACATGGTGAATGATTCTTCTTCTTGTCAGGTCCAAGACAGAATGCAGAATGCTTTGTCTCACTAAGATAGTTCTCAAAATAATATCTAAAATATTACAGCTGGGATAGCTTGTAGAATGACATCATTTCTGGTCATCTGACTTCTAGCTCTCATACAAACCCCCATTGGTGGCAGCTGGCAGAATTTAGCACCTACCTGTAAAATACACACACAAAGGCTTTTGTTCAGATCTTTGGCAGGTACTGGATGTCATACAACAATTGCATACCTCATGCTTCCCGAATAGTGATTAGTTCACCCGAAAGACAATACAGAAACCTTCCTTGTACAGATTTTGTGTCTCTGGCTGCCTTGAAACCTGTGAGGTAGCATCTTTATGGCATAGCCTATAAAGTGAATTAATTTAATCTACAGTTTGTTGGACTGAATAGCCCTCCAGTTTCCCCTGTTAAAACATATACATTTAAACAGTTACAATAGTGTATGTACATTTCTGTTCCCTTCCATTAGGGCACACTGTGGATACATTTTAAATGCAAACATTTTACAAATACCTTTTCAACACAATCATCTGTGCCAAGCAGTTTGATATACACATGACATACAGTTCTAATACATTTGTAACATGGGCATCTTATATAAATTAGTTTGATATTCACAAATGACATATAATTATTTACAAAATTCCAGCTAGTGGTGCTGGAAGTACCCTCTTTTGTCACACAGGCCCTTGTATCACCGCCCCTAAAGTGAATTAACTCTGAGATACAAAAGCTCAGGGTAAATTATAAAACAAACTTTTCAAAAACATGTTACTGAGCTGGTCATAGATAAAATGATCCAATTACCTAAAAATATCTTTGGTTAGTCTACAGGACATTAAAGGTAGATGGGAGGAGTACTTCCATCAACTTCTGAAAGAAGAAAACCTCGTAGATGCTGAACTGCCCATATATAGCCTATGACGAAAGAGGAAAAAAAATCTCACTGTGGTAGAGATAGGAACAGCACTAAGGAATATGAAGTAAGGGAAAGCAACAGGCTTAGATGAAATCAGAGCATGTAAGATCAAGATAATGCATGAGTAAGGAGAGGAATGTCTCCTGAGGGCACTCATAGCAGCATGGAGAGTAAAGTGGATCCAAAAGGACTGAAGAATAAGCACTGTAGTGCCCCTGTACATGAACAGAGGGGACATTCACAACTGTGGGCATTGTAAAAGTAGCAAACTCCTAGCACACTGCATGAAAGTGTTGGAGAAGGTGATTGATAAGTGAATGCACATTGTAATGGAAAGTAGGTTAGCAGATAAACAATTCAAATACAGAGTAGCATACAACATAACTGACTCAATGTTTATAGTGAAAGAGATAGTGGAGAAGAAGATGGAGATGAGGAAGGAGTTCAGCTAAGCATTCCGAGATTTGGAGAAAGCATAGAACACAATATCAAGAAAGTTGACTTTAGTAGTCTCACAATGGTTCAAAATGCCAGAAACATTGGCACAATCAGTGCAGACTATATACAAGGCCCAAGTGACACAAGTATAAACAGTGTTTAGACTCACAGATGGTTTGCTAGGGATGTGTGGCAGAAGATAGCATTGCTAAATGCTATTGAGATGTGCTTGTTCTTAAGTAATATTCAACTCTGAGCCCACTCATGTTCATACTGGTGAAAGACCACATTAGCAAACAAGTCTGAGAAGAAAGTTCTATAAAGATGCAGTATGCAGATGATGTATGATTACGAGCAGACTCTCGAATTCAGCAAATTATAGGAGAATGAAATGCAAAACTAAAGGCACATGGGAAAAATTAAGTGCGGACCAGACAGTTGTCATGGCAGCAAATTAAGGAAATAAGAAGAAAAATAGTGATACAGGTTAAAGCTGCAAGTATCTGGGAGGGATGGTTGAGGAGAAGGGACTCCTGAATGACTAGGTCAAAGCTGGAATCAGAGGTGTTACAGACAAATGGCACAGAGTGTCAGGGATGGTGTGTGCCAGGAAAAAAGCTGAAAAGTAAGATTTACAAAACAATGGTGTGACCAATACTACTGTATGGCACAAAATCCTCAGCATTGAAGACAGAGCATTTGAGGAAAGTATAGATAGTTATGATGAAATGTCTGAGGTGGGTGGTAAGATGCACACTGAGGAACAGATAAAGGAATGACATCATCAGAGTGCAAGCCAAAGTAGTTCCAACAGCAGAGCAGCTCAAAGACACCAGGTTACAGTGGTTTGGGCACATGTGCAGGAAAATAGAAGATGGTTTGGTGAAGAAGATTAGGAAGAGACAGGAAGAGGCTTAGGTTATTTCAAGCACAAAAAGGGAGGCTGGGTTTAAGATGGCCTGCAAGTGCAGATATCCTTGTACTTAACTACGAACCTATGAATCTATAAGACATCAAGAGGATATGAGTACATTCATCCAAGAGATAGAAAGACTGCACAAAAATCTGTCACGGTCAGGCATGACTGTAGAAAAAGATAGGAGAGTGGCATTTAATTGAGCAATGTGGTGGCAATTGATGCGACACACCAACCCCCATATAGAAAAAAATGGATAAAAGGAGGTTGTTGATGATGATGATGATGATGATATCTTTGGTATGTTGCATAAAAGAATGATCAGCAGTACATATGTGAGAGTAGTTTTACTGGCCAGAAAAGCTTAACTAATTAATGTATCACATGATGAATGCATGATATAAAATGCAGATATTATGAACCAGTGTTTGTATTTGCTTTTTCTGCACCCATCTTGCATCTATAAAGCTGTTGCGTAGGTGCTTGTTGGAATACCCTGTTGAAATATTTCTGCTTCCTGAGCTGTTTTAAACTGTTTAAAGTTGTTTTTGCACCTGCACTTTTAAAGTTTGTCCTGTTTGTTGCATTTACCTGTTGAGGCTACACACTCAAGTGCACTAGCCTGTGTTACATATTTATAGCATTTTCCTGCTGTTTGTTGCAAAAAAGAAAAAAACAAAAAAAAAATATCCTTGTTTCCCATCTTTCCTGACCTAGAGTAGTCCAAATACAGGCTTTGCTGTATTCTGGACTTTTGGAAAGTTCCTGTGTTGCCCATTTCCTTTCTTGGATAAATGGAGGCTTCTTTGTTCACCAGTGGCAGTGGGGAGCTTAGTGCAGCCTATCTATCCATGGAGGAGTGTTCCCAGCAAAAGAATCTGGTTTTGGGCCGTTTTGGGCTGTTTTGGGCCAATTTCTAGCTCTTTCAAGTCCCCCTGTATAAAACCCGCTTTGGTGTGGTGTTTGAGCTTGTTCCTACTCAGCCAAGCTCCTCGTGGTCCTGCAGAGTGGTGCTAGCAGCAGAGAGGCTAAAAGAGTGACTGCTAACCTGATAAAAGTGTTTTTTTTCCTGCTACTACCTGGGTGACTGTCCGATCTAGCTAAACTGCAAGTATTTCTGCTTCTTGAACTGTTTTAAACTGTTTAAGATTGTTTTTGCACCTGCACTTTTAAAGTTTGTCCTGTTTGTTGCATTTACCTGTTAAGGCTACACACTCAAGTGTGCTAGCCTGTGTTACATATTTTTTGCATTTTCCTGCTGTTTGTTGCAAAAAAAAAAAAAATGATCCTTTTTTCCCGTCTTACCTGACCTAGAGTAGTCCAAATACAGGCTTTGCTGTATTCTGGACTTTTGGAAAGTTCCTGTGTTGCCCATTTCCTTTCTTGGATAAAGGGAGGCTTCTTTGTTCACCAGTGGCAGTGGGGAGCTTAGAGCAGCCTATCTATCCTTGGAGGAGTATACCCAGCACAAGCCGTTTTGGGCCAATTTCTAGCTCTTTCAAGTCCCCCTGTATAAAACCCGCTTTGGTGTGGCTTTGCACGATTTTGCGCATAGCGCAGCATCGGGCAGCTCCGCTTAATTGGGTTTAAACCATTCTCGGCTCCACAAAGTCTGGTCTTCACTTTTTCCTTTAGAACTGATCTAGTTCTCATAATAAACACCCTATTCCTACTCTAAAGCCTGGCACTTGCTCACTAAAGCAATTATATAAGTCAGCACTAAACAATTAAAAGCACTACACCCTCACAAACTCCCCTTGAGTACCTTGTTCCCCATTGGCCCTTTTTTCAATTATAAAGGAATTCCCAATACTATTCTAGCAAGTCCAAAGGTCAGTTGTCAATCTCCTCTCTGGTCCAGCTGGTGAATCTGGGGATCTTGAGGAAATGTTACAACTGCCTCATGTACACAAACAACCCTCTCCTCCTCCCAACAAATTCCAACACATGTGGGAGATGCAACCATATAGCCAAACTGGAGGCTAAGCTCTCTCGACTCAGTACTGGCGTAACCAGTCAAGAGGAGAAGGAAACCACACTCACTACAATTCCAGTCTCACATAGACCTACCACGACAGCAAACCAAACACATAAACACACAAAAACATACTCAGAGGCTCTAAATAAAAATCTGCCTAAGCAGCAGAGACCTCCAAAGCAGACATCCAAGCAACCACTACCCCAAAACAAAACACATAGCTCACAAAGCCAGTGTGCCAAACAGTCACAGCCCTTAGGGCTAAACAACACACCTGATACACTTGTAATAGGTGACTCTATCGTCAGGCACACTGGCGTCCCGCTCACCAGGCTGAACAAGGAGAAGGTCATGGTGAGCTGCCTGTTGGGCGCTAGGATCCGCCACATAACACAAGCACTCAGGTCACTCCAAGGCAAGTACAAATATGACTCAGTCATTGTCCATGCTGGTGTGAATGACCTGAGATGTACCTCCTTGGACTACATGAAAAGAGACATAGAGGAGCTCTCTGAGCATGTAGCCCAGGCTGGTATGACCCTGACCTTGAGTAGCATCTTACCCTCACCAAGAATGATGCCACAATATGAAGACAAGATGATCAATTTCAACAATTGGCTTAAGTATTGGTGTCATTCAAAGTGGATCCAATGCCTGTCAGCCTGGGATGACATGCTCGACAAGCCACGATGCTTCGCTAGGGACGGCTTGCACCTGTCACCCCTGGGCTTTCAGATATTGGCAAAGGCTCTTGCCACCCCCGTAGTGCCTTTTTTAGGCAAGGCTCAAAAGACAAATCCACCTCCATAGGTATCACAAGGGATAAGAAATTAAGAGTAATGCTACTCAATGCCAGAAGTCTAAACCTCAAGATGCACGCACTCGAAACTCTCCTTAGCATGGAGAACATCGATGTCTGTGCAGTAACAGAAACCTGGTTCAAGGCTCCTGAGAGCACCCCAGCACTACCAGGTTATACCTCATATCATGCTTTTCGGCCCCAAAACTTGGACCGAACCACAAAAGGAGGGGGAGTATCAATATTCGTCAAAGATACCCACACTCCAGGTTGGTGGCACAGCACGAAGCATCAGCGACTATCCATGTACAACTAACAGTGGGTAAAACTGCCTTCCAGTTTATAGCCTGCTACAGACCACCCTCCCAAACCCAGGAATGCCACTCGGCCTTCCTGAGAACACTGGAAAATATGAAGGTCTCTCCAAACACCATTATATTGGGCGACATCAACTGCCCAAACATAGACTGGGAGCATTACTCTAGTTCCAACACTCTAGCCCAAAGATTCCCAGAATTTATAAACTCAAATGCTATGGAACAACTTGTTACCACTCCCACAAGAGGGGAAAACATACTGGACCTAATCATCACCAACATAGGGGCTCTATGCTCCAGACCAGAAGTGTATCCCTCACTGGTAAGATCAGACCATAAACTAATCTCACTGGATATTCACATCCCGACCCCACCCCCTGCCCAGAAAACCACAGTGAAAAACTTCTCTAAAGCAAATTTCACACTCCTCAAAACCGAGGTGGAATCCTTCAAAGCCCCCGGGCCTGTGGAAAATATGGCCCAGACTGCAGAATCCTTTATAAACGCATTCTATGAACACCTTCAGGAATGCATGGATCATGCAATCCCAAATAAAACCAAGACCCAATCCTTCAAAGGCAGTCATCCTGTCTGGTGGACCCCAGCCATAAACAAACTATACAATAGAAGGAGGAAGCTACTACATGATAGAGCAAAATACCAAAAAGGGAAGGCATCTCTGATCAGTATTAGCAAAAAACTAAGGGCACTCATAAAATCGTCTAAGGCCAGCTTCGAGAGAAAAATTGCACAGGACACTAAGGATAATCACAAGGCTTTCTTTAGTTATGTTAGGAACCTGGGTGGGAATTCCCAGATATGCTCAGAATTAGTCCAAAATTACAAAAAATACACCGAACCCACAGACATTGCCAACATCCTAGCTGACAGGTTCAGTGCAAACCCCCCCCCCACCAAAAGGGCAAATATCTATCCCAGCAGAGTGCTGCCCCCCTGACATCTCAGATGCTCAGGTAAGAGCCACCCTCTCCAAAGCAAAAAACACAGCATCAATGGGACCAGACGGTGTCCCGGGCTGCGTTCTACATGAACTCCAAGAAGAGCTAAACCCAAACATTAAACTACTGTTCAATCTCAGCCTTACTACAGGATATGTACCCAAAGAGTGGTGTACAGCAACACTGGTCCCTCTCCACAAAGGTGGTGCCTCAACAGATCCTAGAAACTATCACCCCATAAGCCTGACTAGCTTGGTCTGCAAAGCTATGGAAAGGATCATTATGGACCTCATAAATAAAGATATTGGGGACCTACAGACACTGGATCCTACCCAGTTCGGCTTTGTTAAGGGCAGATCCTGCCTCTTAAACCTGGTCGGTTTCTTTGAAACAGTCACCAAGGCCATTGACGAGGGGAAGGTGGTCTACACAGCCTACCTGGACCTCGCAAAAGCCTTCGATACAATATCCCACTCGGGCATTATAGATAAGCTCACCAGCTTAAATATAAACCCCTATGTCACTAGACGGGTTGCAAACTGGCTCAAGGACAGAACCCACATGGTTAGAATTGCTGGAGCCATGTCAGACTCCAAACCAGTTACAAGTGGCGTTCTAGAAGGCTCAGTCCTGGGACCTCTCTTGTTCGGTATATATTTCTTGGAGGTACAGGCCAACACGGAAGGACTGTGGCTGACCAAGTTCGCAGATGAATGCAAACTAGGCGCTATAATCCACTCTCCAGCCAACACAAGCATCCTACAAAAGGGCCTCATAGAAACAGACAACTGGTGCCAGAGCCATGGCCTCAAGCTAAACGCCAAAAAGTGTATAGTCATCCCCTTTGGCAAAAACAAAGTGCCCACAAATTACCACATAGGTGGTAATCCGTTAAGTATGGAAGAAGTAATTAGGGACCTGGGGACCCAAGTTGATAACAATCTTTCATTTGAAAACCACGTTGCCAAAGTGGTTAGAAAAACATTTTATATAGCCCACCTAATCATGAAGGGATTGACATCTAGATCAGGGGAGGTCATCGTGCCTCTTTACTCATCCCTCATCAGGCCCATAATTGAGTACAATGCCCCTTTTGGGATGTACCTTACCAGACACCTGCAGCAAATGGAAAGACCCTAAAAGTACCTCACCAAGAGGATCAAAGGGCTCAAGCAGATGCCATATGCTGCCCGGTTAAAGAAACTCCAGCTCTACTCAGTGGCATGCCGCCTGCTCAGAGGCGATCTGTGCCTGACATATAAAGCCATGTCCAACCCTGCACCTCAGAAAATCCAAATCCCATCGAGCTACACGCTCGAGAGACTTGAACCTCAGCACTGAAATAAATAGGACATGCTGGAGGGACAGATTCATAACCCAGAGGCTCCCTTCACTCTGGAATAAAATCCCAGTCCAGGTTAGGCAGAGTCCCTCATTGACTCTCTTCAAGAGGAATCTTGATGAGTGGATGGGAGATCATAGGTTTACCCCGGGTATCACTTCTGTGTCACTGTTAGACAGAGGCACAGTATATTAACCTTGAAAAAGGGCATAGCAAAATTCATTTAAAATGGGTGGCGAAAGCCAAACAAACACTGGCTAGGCTTATAAATGCCCTAGGGCAGATAGCCTAGTATGAACCTATGAACCTATGAAATATTTGGTCTTATTGCAGTGGATCATGGGATACATTCAGAAGGGAAGAATCCTGGACAGAACATTGATACATTCTCTGTATTTGCTTTCAGTGCATACTCTAACTTAGTGGCATGGCTAAAGAGACACCATTTAGTGTTTGAGTTTCAAAATGTTGGCAGGTTATGGTAATGGCTAGAAGTATATATCAGCTTGGTTTGGAGATGTGCAATCACTTCTGTTTGTATCACTCTGAAGTTAAATGCATCTCACAGTGAGGAAATTGTTTGCCTAAGAGCAATATTATATCAAGTAAACAGCTTTGGGGTAAAGGTACAAAATGGTGCAGACGCAGAATGCAAAGACAACTTCAAGCATATCACCAAGTACCACCACAGCTCAAAAATTAAATTTTAAGCTGCAATTCATTTTATTGAAATAAAACAGTCAAGATAATAAGCGCTTTCAGGTTTTATTTCAATAAAACAAATTGCAACCTAAAATTGAATTTTTGAGCCGTGGTGGTACTTGGTGATTTGCTTGAAGTTAAGAGCAATATTACATGAATATTTCAATTGTGATAAGCAATGTATGATGCACAAGATAATTGACATAACTGGAGGCAATAAAGTAGATCTACATAAGTATCAGAAATCATTACAAATGTAGTGTATAAGTCAAAGATGCCAGAAATTAGTAGCAATACAAAGAAAAAAGTGCCAGTATAAAGGAGTCTGTTTGCAAACTTAGTTTGCTGAATTATGCACCATAGCTGCTAATGGGGACTAAGAGGAGAGGTGAAATGAGGGATGTAAGAACCACATGCAGTAAGTAGTGGATGAAGAATTGTATGTATTGATGGAAGAGCATAGATGAACTGAGGAATGGTAATGATGTCAATTAATTATAGGCCACAAAAGGTAGCTGGTGATTTTAGAAGTTCCATTTTATCAATGGGAAACTTTAATGAAATTGCTCCTTTCCCCTATGTTCATAGGTTCATAGGTTGGTACTAGGCTAGTGGCCCTAGGGCCTATATAAGCCCAACCAAAAAGGTACCCTGGCTTTCGCCACCCACAATAATTATTTTCCTGTGCCCCTGTTGAGCAGAGCCACAGAGGTGATCCCCGGGGTGAATTTCCTATTTTCCATCCAATTATCAAGATTTTTCTTGAAGAGTGCTAATGAGGAGCTTTGTTTGATATAGATAGGTAGTTTGTTCCAGAGTATGGGAAGTCTCTGGGACAGGAATCTATCCCTCCAGCATGTTCTGTTTATTGTGGTGACAAGGTTTAGGTCCCTAGAGCGTGTATCTCAGAGGGATTGGGATTTCTTTAAGTGGAGCATGTCCAACAGCTCTGGGTTTGACATAGCTTTGTATGTTAGGCAGAGATCGCCTCTGAGTAGGCGATATGCAACGGAGTAAAGCTGGAGTTTTTTTGAGACGGTCTGCGTAGGGCATCTGTTTGAGGCTGGTAATCCTCTTTGTGAGGTATTTCTGTGGCATTTTCAGTTGCTGTAGGTGTTTTATGAGGTACATACCAAAAGGGGTGCTGTACTCTATAATGGGTTTAATGAGTGACAAGCAGAGGGGAACAATACCTCTTTATTTCCTGGATGAGAAACCTTTTGTGATGAGGTGTGCCATGTAAAAGGATTTCCTGACTATTGTGGTGATGTGATTATCAAAGGAGAGACTACTGTCCACCTGTGTCCCAAGGTCTCTTATCATACTTTCGGTGTTAAGTAGACTACCGCCTATGTGGTACTTCATGGGTAGAGATTTTTTACCAAAGGGGGTGACAATGCACTTTTGGGCATTGAGCTTGAGGCCATGGCTTTGACACCAGGCATCTGTCTCAGTGAGGCCCTTTTTTAGGATGTCCACATCATTAGGAGTTTCGATTATGGCTTCTAGTTTGCAGTCATCTGCAAACTTTGTTGGCCAAAGACCTTCTGTTAGCCTGTACTTGAAGTAGATACAGAACAGGAGAGGACCTAGGACTGAACCCTGCGGTACTCCACTTGTCACTGGTCTGAAACTGGATTTGGAGTCTGCTACTTTCACAGTATGGGTTCTGTCAGTGAGCCAGTTGGCAACCCATCTTGTGACATAGGGATTTCTACCTGCATTAGGGAGTTTATCTGTAATTCCAGAGTGGGGGATGGTTTCAAAAGCCTTGGCGATATCTAGATTGGCTGTGTGAACCACCTTACCCTCACCTACGGCTTTGGTGAATGCTTTCAAAGAAGTCTATCAGGTTAAGGAGACATGATCTGCCTTTTATAAACCCGAACTGGGTGGGGTGCAGAGTTTGGAGATTACCAATGTCTTTGTTTATAAGTTCCATGATGATACATTCCATGGCCTTGCAGACCAGGGCAGTCAGGCTAACGGGGCAGTAGTTCCTGGGGTCTGTGGTGGCTCCCCCTTTGTGGAGTGGGATAACCGCTGCTGTGCGCCATTCAGTGGGCACAAAGCCTGAGGTGAGGCTATGATTGAACATGGTACTTAGGTGGGGTGCCAGTTTGTTCTGTAGTTCATGTAGAACGCAGCCTGGAATGTTGTCAATGTGGTGTACCTTAGAAGAAATTATATTTAGTAGGGGAGTGTATGGGCTGATATGTGGGGGCGTACCCCCTACTTCACAGAGACAGTATTTTTCAAACATTTTGTTCAGTAATTTCATGGTAGTGTCTTTTATCAATTAAATTGGTTTGCTGAAATCCCCTATAATCACTAATATCAGTATGGAATACTTTGCATCATGTAACTGAGAGGTATGAGAAGATTCAAACCATTACACTCACAGGCCTAACAAAGGTCAGGAAACAGGATCATTCCAAACTGTAGCTCAAATTCTTTGGTTTCATAGATTTTCTGGGAACCCTAGGATTCACTAAAACCTGTACTAAATGTACACTGTTCTGAGTGAACAGACAAAACAAGCATAACTCACATCTTCTTCCTCCTAATTTTAGTTTTCCTACTGATTTTCCTGCAGTCATAAATATTGAGAGGGATTTATAAAGGTTACCACAAAGTGTAGACCACGTGTGTAATCTTTCTGAGTGACAAGAAAGCACAAAAAATGTGGTAGGGATGTTTATGAATACAGATCATGTACACTTAGAGTAGGTCTTATTGAATTTGGCCCGATGTCTTTGTGAGGCATGTGCTATTTTTATGCTATTTACATAACTTCTAGTTATATTAGGGTCTATTTTAGTAGTTCGAAAGCACAATTTTCCGAACACCGTAACATCAAACTGGGAAGTTCGAAGTGTCAAAATAGCGAAGGAACACCAAATTTTTTCTCAGGGAAAAAAATTTGGTGGGCCATTTCCGTGGCTTTGCTATTTCCTTCACTGTGGTGTGATCTCGGAGTTGGTATATTTAAGTAGGGGGTGTGCCCCCCACATTGGCAAGTGTGGGGGGGGGTGAAGCCCACCACATTAGGAACAGTTTGAAGTGTACGTGTGTTTTTTGGTTTTTGTGCCAGGACAGTGATTTTTTTCCCTGGAAAAAAAATCGCTGTTCTGTGTGTTCGAAATGATTGTATTTCGAACTTTTGGGTTTGACATTTACGTAGTCGAACGTATTGCAGTTCGACTATGTGATATAGACCCATTATATTACACGTTATTATACTTTTAAGGGAGGATAGTGTCCCCTTACCTTTGCAGATCACTTTTTTTTGGTTAATGAAGAACAAGGGAAGTTGTTGGATATAAGAGTATGCTATCCCACTTACAAAATACAACAGAAGTAGTATTACTGAATGCTGTTGTGATATGCCTTTATGGTTAAGTACAATAAAAACATACAAATTACAGCTTTCTTATATACTGTGAAATATTATTCTAAATAACAGGATTCATCTGAGAAAACTAGTGAAAATGTAGGAGTATAAGGCTACTGTCAGCTTAGTTCCTCTGAATGGGTTTCTGTCAAGCTGTCATTCAGCATTAAATCATTGCTGTTCAATAAAAGTGTAATGGTGAAAACAATGTTCAGAGACCTTTGAAACTACACTTTTCCCCACTGTTGTGTGAACTTGGAGTTGGTATATAGTGTGTGTGTGTGTGTGTGTGTGTGTGTGTGTGTGTGTGTGTGTGTGTGTGTGTGTGTGTGTGTGTGTGTGTGTGTATGTGTGTGTGTGTGTGTGTGTGTGTGGGGGGGTCTCCCCTCACATGGGGGTGCAAGGGGGGGTTTGCATCCCTTAAAAAAATACTTATTTGGTTATCACCAAAATTGTTTTTTGGTGAATTTTTTGACAAAACATCTGTCAGTTTAAAGCATTCAGTGATAACTTTAATCCTTCAAACCATGTGAGGAAAAAGCTGTGGTGAACAATAGCTGAAGTGGATGAGTTAGTAGGAAGACAGGAGAGAAAAGTGGAGTGGGAAGACATAGCTAGAGAACTGGTTTTACATAATAACAGAAAGTAATGTTTCCACCCATGGGTATACCTTTCAGCCTTTGAACATAATACCACAATCATACCATTAGCCTTGAGAATTCATAACCTCGAGTTAAAAAGGATGCAGTTTTTTATTTTTCAGAATATGTAATGTTCAGATACTATACCGGTTACAGTTAATGATAATAAATCATTGTATAGACTTACTTTAATTCATATGTTCATAAGCTGAGAGGTAAATACTAGGGAATCAATTTGCAAACAATTACAATCCTAGCCAATAAGCTTATATTAAGAAGTTCCCACCAGTTCTGAGGAGAGAAACGTATGATAGATGGGGAGGAATTATAGATGCTTAGCTGGAAGGTGGCAAGGTAATATTCTGCTTGACATGTAGTGAAAGCTTATTCCAGGGGTGGGAGATGATTAAAATATGACTCTGTTACAATGATTTGCTGCATCAATCTGTTGGTGAAGATTTATATTATTTAAGATGGGTATTTGATAACCTATTTGCTCTGTGATAGAGCCAGATGTCAAGGAGGATTGGGTCTTTACTGGCTCAAAAGGCTATACACAAATTGTCATAAAGAAGTCTGTAAGTTACAAGGAGAGGGTTAACAGACTTTCTGGGCAACTGTCGCTTTTGAGGCCCTGAACTTTGTATTAAAGAATTTCTGGTATCTCTAAAACTGAATAATATATTTCAATAAGTGCATGCAAAACAGGGATTTGGATTTTAGTTGAGCTAGATAAAGGGATTTCCACACTGCTCTGGAGATACAATGGTAAAGGATAAGGCTTAATCAGCATTACTTTCTAGATTTAATTTGTGGGGGCATGCCACATACAAGGTAGGATGTAGAAATGTATTGCTTACTCTGCCGAACTATACTGCATTTTTGCGCATTTAGTGACTGTTGACACAATCGGTGTCCCATCTTCATAAAATAATTGATTGTACCTTATGACCCTGATGCTGGCTGTCTCCAGTACCTGGCTAGAGACTTCAGGAAGATGATCTTTTGCCAGTTTAGCTCTATTTTGGAGGAATTAACTATACATATGAGACCATAGCCTCCTTTAGGGTTATAGGCTCATAAGTGGTTATTAGTTTATTGGCCCAAGAAACATTTTAAGCATACCCATGCTTACCCCAAATTTACCAAAAATATTGCTGATGTGTCCCAAAGGAATTTTATGGTTAAGAATAGACTTCTAAAATCAAGCATTTACAGGGTGCCTCTGTCCATTATGGACAATACGTAGGGATGAGCATTGCTTCACATGGATGGGAAGCCTGTTTCAGGGAAGGAGTAATCTTTGAGATACATACCTGTCCCTTCAATATGACCTATATATGTCACAGATGATGTTTAGGTCTTTAGAATGGGATCAGAGAATAGCCAGATATCGCTATGCAGCAGTCTGTAGAAGACCAAGTGTTGGGATAAGGCTTTGAGATGGTCCACTAGGATTTGTTATTTACTCCCTGTATTTTTTTTGTGAAGAATCTCCATGGTCTCTCAAGCTGTTTCTAATGCCTGGTCAGGTACATGTCAAAGGGTGCATTGTACTCAATGATGGGTCTAATGAGACAGTGACCTCCTTGCAACTGGATACCCTTAATTTGTACAATGTAGAATGATTTTCTCACCTGTGATGGTCAAAGGTCAGGTTACTGTCAACAAATGTTCCAGATCTTATTGGCCTACTTTTAGGGGTGTTTTATCAATGTGGTAAGAGTGACTGTATGCATTTTTTCACACTATGTTTTCGTTAAAGCTCTAGCACCAGTCAGGCTCTTATTTATTAACTGAGTTAGTCCCACTCTTTTCACGGGAGACTCAAGGTGATGGATATGCTACTAGGGAAACTTAGCCAGGGCATCCTGGAACTTACCCAACTATTTTCAATAGGTGCTATGGGATCTTTTACATCCACTTGAGCTACAACCAGCTCAAGCAGATTGGGCCTCAGTTTAACATCTCATCCAAAGGATGACAGCACCTCCCTTATACTGCATGGCAGTGCTAGAAATTGATATTCTTGGTGTGGGAATAGAAGCACAGCCTTCTGCAGCAAAGATAAGTGTGCTACCTGTTGTGCTACTGATTTCCACTGACTCACTTAAATGGTATCTGTGTCTTTAGGGGATTCATTGACTATATGTAATTTGCAACCATCTGCAGACTTGTTCAGCCAGGAGTTCTTGACATTTGCCTTCACTTCAGAGAAATAGATGCCAAAAAGGAGAGGCCTCAGCATGGATACCTGTCGGGCACCACTAGTAAATGGTCTCTTTGTGGAAGTAGAATTTCCTATCCTAACATCTGGTGTCCTGTCAGCGTGCCAGCTGGCTAACCATCAGGTGACATATGGTTTTCTATATAATTCTGTATGTATATCTACAGTGCCCGTGTGAGGTATATAGGAGGTCCTTTGGTACATTTTATATTGGAGGATTTATTTGAGTCGTATGGTGAGAGTATGCACAGCTTTTCAGTAATTGATTTTTTTTTTTGTGGATGATTTTTGTATTCACATAAAACATACTGCTGTTATTTCTATGTTATTTTTCATACATTTTTTTATTTTTGTTATTTTTATTTCTCTAGAATGTTTAGGTTTTTAAGCGCTGTAAATAAAATAAATTAAATGATGTTAAACTACACCAAGGTGGTACTGTAGAAAGGAAAAAATGCAGGTTTTGGCTTGAGATTAACTGTACTGAGAGTTGAGTTGTCCATTAGGTTGCAGAAATTTCACTTCACTGTCAAGACATTCTCTGTTGCATTACTGTTTGGTCTAATAACCAGACAATACTGTTATAAAGCACATTATGCTTTTATAAAAATGATGAGACCTTTGGTGGTATTTATAGTCCTGTAGTTCACAGAAACATGAGGGCAATCAGTGAAGAGCTATACCTATATGAAAATTAGCTAAATGTCAGCAATCATCATTGATTGCATTAGAGAGCAGTCATATATGTAGGAAGCTGTATAAATGGTGAGCTCAATGCATGTAATAGTGATACACACCTGCACTGTGATGTTATTCATTAAGCACAGTGTGGCTGAGCCCCATTTGCATAATAACTTTACAAATTAGCTTCAGCCTACAACATTTCTCCTCAGCCCTCCATTATAGGCTATACCTACCTACTTTCGGCTCCAACAATGTAAAGCACTACTGAACTAAAACCATGTTTGTGTAACAGGGACAAGCAGAAAGGAGTTGGAAAATGCAAGAATCACTATAATTCTTTGCCATCTATTGAGCAGTATCTTTATTTTACCATTTAATGGATTTTAACTACTTATGAATGACAATAATGGGAAATGAAGTGTCATTTGTACTGCTGTCTATATGTGTCAGAATGCTTATTGCTTACAATTGCCCCTCTAAAGGGGTAAAGGGGAGATGATTTCAAATAGTGAATGAAATGCATTACCCTACTGACTGGAACACGGTCACCATAGCTCTCAACCTTCCATCTCCAAAATGAGGAACACTTCTTCTCATACTGTGGAACAAATGGGCAAAATGTGCAACACTTACTAATGGCGTAGTAACAACTTCAGTTAGGAAGCTTACAGGATGATTGAAATGAGCTACTTTAAATTTATAAAAAGTTCTTTGATGATTCAGTACTATTTGCCATAGATTTCAGTTAAAAAATTCCTAAGTGTGAATGTGTAACAGACTCTATCAATGTGGAACTTTGATGAACATGGGCTTTTTAAGACCTCAAATGAGGAATATTCCTTGTAATGAGGTACACTTGAGAGGTATGACACTCACAGCATCTATTACTATCAGAAAAAGCATCCCTCATTTAATAATACAGAGATTCTTATTGCCTTACTCAAACTAAACTCGTCTAAGACCATATGTATCATAGCCTTATATACTTCCCCTGGCAATAATATCAGCACAGCAGAGGATATACTATCTTGAGCATCTGCCAATATACCCCAATAAATGGTCATCCTTAGTGACCTTAACACAGACATGGCTGAAATTGTACCTGAAAGCTCCCCAACTCCACTACCAGTATTAACCTGCATTGTTTCTCTTGGCTCATAAATACACCAAGATATCACAAGCCCTCCTTTAAGGCCTCTATTGTAGACTGGATTCTCTCAACTAAACCCAGTAATATCTATAAGTATGGCACACTATCTGACAACCTAATTGACCAACTGCCCAGTTTTGATGACAGACTTGTATGCAGTCTAATAAAACATTACACATACAAGAATGTGCTTAACCTATCCAGTTTTAATGTAGACAGTTTCATCTCCACACTTAAGCAATACAATTGGAATATGTAAAAATTAAAAAAAAAACTTCCTTAAGACAAAGCCACCATCGAATTTAACAAAACCTTTACCAGTATACTAAACGAACATGATCCCATTAGGAAAAAAGAGCTAAATTTACGCCAACAACATAGCTATCTAAAAACAGTACTCAACTAAGAGACAAGGCCTGGAAAACATGGCAAACAAACAAATTCATGAAAAGCTTCCGCTCTACAGACAGATAAGAAGTGAAACAAAGCACAGTGTAAGGCATGACAAAAAACACCACTACTTTAACTTATAGCAGGCACACCAAAACAATTAAAAAAATTCTGGTCATTGGTCCAAAATCTACTAAATCAAGACCATAGTCAATAATCCACTCCCTTCCCAGAAAACACTTCATCAACAGTCACTAACAACTTTAACAAATACTTCCTTCAAGCTGTAGCCTCACTTATCAAAGGCAATCCTACCATCCAACCAATGCCCTTCCACCCACAATACCCCATGAATGCCTGTTTTGCAGTCAAACCTTTCTTTACCTCCACCATATGAAAATATCTCCTAAAACTAAAAATTACAACATCTGCTGCAGACAACCTTCCTCCTGAATTTAAAAAAAATTGCAACTGAATCTCTATCAAATCCAATATCTATACTAATAAACAGATACAATCTAGAATCTCATGTCCTAGCCATTTAGAAGAAGGTATAAATACTTCCTCTTCATAAAGGAGGACCATCTGATGACCACCTCAACATCAGACCAATTGCCATTCAGTCACCATTGTCTAAAATATTAAAAAACTGTATCCTTTCCCATTTACTGCAATACCGAAGCATAAACAATCTTCCCTTCCCCGCATAACGTGTTTTTTGTCTCAACCAAAACATCACTACTGCTCTACTTCGCTTTGTAGATACCATTAATAAAAACAGAACTTCCAGAAACCTATTACCTCCCTTATTCCTATAGCCATCCAAAGCTTTTGACACCATCGCACGCCATAAACTATTACTAAAACTCTCCTCCTTAGGAATCTCCCCCTCTTCCCTCCCATGGTTTAACTACTACCTAACAGATAGATTCCAAGCAGTCAAATGGTGGTGAGAATACTTATCATTATCGTAGGAATGCCACATGGTTCCATACTTCAAACCCTCCTGTTGAACATATTTATAAATGGTCTACTCACTGCTTCCAAGTGTGCTAGTTTTCTACAATGTACAGATGACTCCGCACTCATTTACACAGCCTCTAACCTATAGCACTTTCAAGAAATTACTGAATAATCATTTATATCTATAGAATCCTTGTTATACAACTCACAGCTCCTACATAACCCTAAAAAATGAAACTACTATTTTTCATCTTTAAAATATTCTCTTGAAACAAAATGTTTGTCAAAATCACTTCATTAAATAACACCTTGATTGAACAGGTCCTTAACACCAAACTTAGGAATCCCCATTGATGACAACTAGAAATTTGATCTAAACTTCCAAACTGTTGTTAAAAAACACAAAAAGCTCAGCCTCTTATATTTATTTATTTAGTGACAATTGATTACCAGGAATGTCTGAATGGGTAGGACCCATTTTCAGTGGAGGCCCATGGAGAAAGGCTCCAAAGTATTACAAAACATTTTAAGAACAATAATTTTACAATCCTCAGAAATAATACTAGAAACATCTACAGTTTAAATAATTATAACAGAGGAGACATAATAAAAAAGACATATGTTAAGAATAGATACAAATTATATGGCAATAATTTAATATTTAGGGAAATTTTAGCAAGTTTAAATAGAAATTAAGGGTAAGTTATTATAGTACAAACAGGAATTGCAATTTGAAGTGAGTGTAAAGCAGGCTTATGGTATACTTAGAGAAAAGGCCAAAGGAGAGAAATTGATAAAAGTAAGGGAGTGAAGAAGGAAGAGTAAAGATATGTAAGGTATGTATAGGTACTAGCTCACATTTAGGGATATAGTTCATCCTAGTGTTGAGCAACCATAGAGACAGCTTTTGGCTAGGAAGACCTTCAGAATGGTCTTGAAGGAAGAGAAGGAAGGTATTTGACCTGATGGATACAGGTAAGGAGTTCCAGGCCTTAGGAAAATGGTACGAATATAGATAATGCCCAGCAGATTTGATAGGTGGACAGACAGGAGTTAAGCATTATGACTGACTAGGAACATAGTTTTATAGAATGTTATTTAGTGCCGGACAAGCAGATGGATGTTGGATAATTTTATAGGTGGTAAGAAACTGTATATATGTTAGTTGATGGGATAGTTCTAACCGATTTTAAGCTTTTTAGTGTTTTGCAGTGCTGGGTTTTAAAAGCAGCATTTGCTATAAACTTAGCAGCTTAGTTATAGCACTTTTCAATTATGATTTTTCTAATACCTGGAGGTTAATAAAGATGAAGTGCCATAAAGAAGTGTGGGGAGGAGATAAGCAGTGGAAACTGCAGTTTTAGTTGCATTGGTGAGAAAGTTTTTGGCTCTGTAAAGCATCCCTAGTTTTTGATGAGTTTTTCTTATGCAATTTTGTATATGTAGGTGAAATTTTATAGAATTATCCACTATCATCCCTAATAATTTGCCATCAGAATTGCCTTCAATGACTGTATAATCAAGAGGGAGGACTTTAATTTTGTTTTTCATGAAAGAGGGATTTGGGTAAAAGAAGTAATATTTTAGTTTATTTAGGGATGAGTGTGAGTTGTGAGTTACAAAGTCATGTTTCAGTGGCTGCTAAAGCTTCCTGAGCTTTTCTTGGGAGGTTTGTCATGTTGTTAGATATGCAAATGAACGTGGAGTCATCTGAATACTGCATTAGGGAGGCCTGTTGTGTCAATATTTGGTGAGAATGTTAAAGAGGAGGGGACCAAGGATAGAGCCTTGTGGTACACTGGTGGTAGAGAGGGTGGACTGCCATTTTACTGACTAAAACATATTGGATAGCTTGCTTTTGAACCATAAAAGGGTAGGCTGAGAGAGACCTAATGAGAACATTTGAAGACGAAGTTTGTTGTGACAAACTGTGTCAAAGGCTTTAGACAAGTCTAGAAATAAGGACAAAAATAGTTTGTCATTATCTCTAACTTTACTGACTGTATATCTAAATATGATAGAAGTGCAGTGTTACTACTATGAGAAGCATGGAAGCCATGCTGTGTGTGGAAAAGGAGTTCTTCCTGCAGGAGATAGTTTAGAAATTGTTTTTGAATACATTTTTCAAGTATTCTAGAGAAGTGGGATAAGAATGCTATAGGTCTAAAGTTAGTAATGCCTGTTGAATTTTTTCTGTTGTGCAGACGGATAATGTGAGATTATTTCCAGAGAGAGAGAAAGAGAGGGGGGGGGCATGGTATTCCTGTAATGACCAATTTTTAAGGACTGAGACAGGATAGGCAATGCTATATGGTTGCTATTTCAAGGTACTTGCTTGGAAGATCATCAGATGAGGTAGAGCATGGTTTAAGTTTGTTTAAGACTAACTTTATATAGGATGTGGGCACAGGTTTGAAGGCTAAGCTGGATCTGTTGATATGGGGCTGTTGGGCAGGGTTATGATTAGATGCTGGGAATTGTTGGTTTGAGGTGATATACTTTCTATGAAACAAGAGTTGAATTGAATTGCTGTTTTGAGTGGTGAGTTTTTAGGAGAGGGGTTAGGATTGAATTTTTGGCCAAGATGCAAGATTTCGTTAATGGCTGTCCAGACTTTTAAGGGTTGTATTTACTATTATTCTGAAAATTATTGTAATGTATTTTTTTCTCTTCATTTATTTGCTTTTTAGTATGATTGCAAAGCACTCTGAAGTCTTCATAGGTTCATAGGTTGGTACTAGGCTATCGGCCCTAGGGCCGATACAAGCCTAGCCATAACAATTTCCTGGCTATTTCTTCCAGCACTATTTACTTCCCTGGAGCCCTGTCTAGCAGGGCGACTGACGTGATCCCCGGGGTGAATTTCCTTTCTCCCATCCAATTGTCAAGGTTCCTTTTGAAGAGGGCCAAAGAGGCGCTCTGCTTGACATGTATGGGCAGTCTATTCCAGAGTATGGGGAGTCTCTGGGTCAGGAACCTATCCCTCCAGCATGTTTTGTTTACTGTGATGACAAGGTTTAGATCCCTGGAGTGTGTGGCTCTAAGGGATTGGGATTTCTTTAAGTATAGCATGTCCAACAGCTCTGGGTTTGACATGGCCTTGTATGTTAAGCAGAGATCGCCTCTGAGTAGACGATATACGACAGAGTATAGCTGGAGTTTTTTAAGGTGGTCAGCATAGGGCATCTGCTTTAGGCCTGTAATTCTTTTAGGGAGGTATTTCTGTGGCCTTTTCAGTTGTTGCAGATGTCTTGAGAGGTACATACTAAACGGGGTATTGTATTGTATAATGGGTCTAATGAGGGATGAGTACAGTGGGACAATGACCTCCTTTTTTCTGGATGAAAAGCCCTTAGTGGTGAGGTGTGCCACATAGAAGGATTTCCTGACTGTTGTGGCGATGTGGTTATCGAAGGTGAGACCACTGTCCACCTGTGTCTCTAAGTCTCTTATCACACTTTCAGTGTTTAGTGTACTGCCACCTACATGGTAATTCACTGGTACATGTTTTTCCCAAAGGGGATAACCATACATTTCTTGGCATTGAGCTTGAGCCCATGGCTCTGGCACCAAGCATCTGTTTCTGTAAGGCCCTTTTGTAGAGTATCCACATAATTTGGGGATTCAGTAATGGCTCCCAGTTTGCAGTCATCTGCGAACTTTGTTAGTCAGAGTCCCTTAGTGTTTGCCTGTACTTCAAAGAAGTAGATGCCAAACAAGAGCGGCCCAGGACTGAACCCTGAGGTACTTCACCTGTCACATGTCTGCAGCTGGATTTGGAGTCGGCTACTTTTACAGTGTGGGTTCTGTCAGTAAGCCAGTTGGCAACCCATCAAGTGATGTAGGGATTAATGCCCACCTAATAAGTCTATCTACGATTCCAGAGTGGGGATGGTGTCAAAGGCCTTGGCGAGGTCCATATAGGCTGTGTGGACTGCCTTACCCTCGTCCACGGCTCTGGAGACTGATTCAAAGAAGTCAATCAGGTTCAGGAGACAAGATCAGCCCTTCAAAAACCCAAACTGGGTGGGTCCCATCTTTGAAGGTTGCCAATGTCTTTGTTTATAAATTCCATGATAATACGTTCCATGGCCTTGCAGATCAGGCTCGTCAGACTGATGGGGTGATAATTGCTGGGATCCAAGGTGGATCCCCCCTTGTGGAGTGGGATAACTGTAGCTGTGCGCCACTCAGTGGGCATGAAGCCTGAGGTGAGGCTATGATTAAACATGACACTTAGGTGAGGTGCCAGTTCATTTTGTAGTTCATGTAATACACAGCCTGGGATGTCATCTGGTCCCATGGATTCTTAGATTTGGACAGTGTGTTTTTTACCTGTGTGGCCATTATTACCGGAATTTGGCAATCTTCCGGTATTGAGATGGGCCATTCAGGGGGTGAGAGGGAGGTGAAGTTGGCACTGAATTGATATGCCAGGATACTGGCAATATTCTTGGGATCAGTATATTTAATGCCATTCTGTTGTAGCTCAGAGCGGATCTGAGCATTGCCATTTAGATTCTTGACATAGTTATTGAATGCCTTGTGGTTGTCTTTGGAATCTTTGCCAATTTTATATTCATAACTAGCTTTGGAGGATTTTATGAGGGATCTCAGCTTCTTACTGAGGCTGGTAAGGGAGTTTTTTGCATCCTGGAATTTTCCTCTTTTCTGCAACAGTTTCTTCCTTTTGTTGTAAAGTTTGTTTATTGCAGGGGACCACCAGATTGGCTTCCTTTTTTTGGAAGAGAGCATCTTGGTTCTGTTTGGGATGGCACGATTCGTGCATGAGTGGATGTGCTCATACAGTGCCTTAGTGTAGTATTCAGCAGTTGAACTTTCAGTTCCCGTCTGCATGTGTGTCATGAAGTTTGTCACTTCTGACTTGAGTAGCATAAAGTTGGCTTTGGAGAAGTTTTTTTATGGAGGTTTCCTTACTAGGCAGTGGGGGTGGGATGTGGATGTTAAGGGTGATTAGCTTATGGTCAGACCTGACCAACAAGGTGGTGCCATAGGTGTGGAGCATCGATTTCCCATGTTGGTAATGACCAGGTCTAGGATATTGGAGCCGCTGGTGGGATTATGGATTAGTTGATCCAGGGCACTGGAATTTATAAATTCCAAGAACTGTTGGGCAAAGGTGTTGGTACATGAGTAGTTTTCCCAGTTTATGGCAGGGTAGTTGAAATCACCCAGTATTAGGGTGTTTGGTTGTATCTTAATAATTTCCAGTATGTTTAGAAATGTGTAGTGAGAATGTTGGGGCATGGTGGGGGATCTGTAGCAAGCTAAAATTTGGATTGCAGTCTTACCTAGTGTTAGTTGCACCTGGAGAATTTCAAATGCAGTGTGTTGGGCAACTAGCCTGGTGGTATGAATATCCTTGGTGAATATGGGCACTCCTCCACCTTTAGTGTTTCGGTCCTGGTTTGGTGGCCGAAAAGTGTGTTAAGAGTTGTAGCCTGGTATTGCAGGGGTGCTCTCTGGAGCCTTTAACCAGGTCTCAATTACTGCACAGATATTGATGTTCTCCATTTTTCGGAGTGCCTCGAGAGAGTGCATTTTGAGGTTTAGGCTTCTAGCATTGAGTAGCACTACCTTCAGAATTTGCATGGAAATATATTGTTGTGTTTTATATTTTGCCATTCTTTCCATGTTTTTTCTGTATTCAGCAATAGCATTCTACTCTTTTTGGACAGCCAAATTACATTATTTGTTTTTTCTCTCTTCCTTCTAGGAGGTGCAAGGCTATTTAGGATATTCAGGACAATTCTACTGAATTCATTTACAGGGAGGATGTTTTTGAAAGTTCCAGTTATTAGATGATAAGCTGGATTTTGTTTTAATAGGCAGAACTAGAGAAATTATAGTTAAAGTTGACCTCCAGATGCATATCTCTACACCCTATACTAACGTACAAACTTCCACACAAACAAAACTGGAACAATGCTACAATAACTTAGCTCACTTTGCTGCAAATCACACCTTCAGAACTCATCACTGTTCTTCCCTCGAACTATTAAATTGGACTGAACTCCCACATCACCTCCACTATAGTCAGCTACAACTAGCTCTTTCCCTAATATACTCCCCTGATCAATATCCAGCACTAAAAGGCATGCTTCAGTACTAGCATGCTATCAAGGCTCTTCATTCTAAAGGCAAGCTCCTCTCTGTCAGTAAAGCCCGAAATGCATTGGGAGCCTCCCTTATACTCAAACTCTGTAGCTACCCTCTGAAATGCCCTCTAACATGCCTTGAGGCTTTTTGATAACCAGCAGGCATTCAAAACACATCTAAAAGAACACCTTCTCAACATCCTGGCTCTGTAGCCGTACATCTTCAGGATAAGTATAACTTCTCCAATTTCTTCCTGCAATTTTATTACACCTTTGCTCTCCTATACTCTGTTACCAGCTATCACTCTGTCTTCACCCACTACCTTCTACCTGTGCCTCTTTTTACTAGCTTTTCCCATTCATTTCATTTATATATCAAAGTTAAATCAACCTTTTGCTATTCATCCTTTGTAAATAACTCCATACTCTGTATTATGACATCTGTCCTACTGCGCTATTATTTATCTAACTATATCTGTATATGGTACAGTTAGTATAATTAGACGTTACAAAATTTAGTTTAATTGTATTCTGCCTGACACTGGTGATACATAACTTAAAAAAAATTTTGATTGTACTGCATGTTCAGGAGCTTTTCTCCTGGGGTCTCCACTGAAAAGGGGAATTTGTGCCCAGCCGGACTTCCAAGGTCAACAAATGCAAAATAAAATCAATCAATAAATAAATAAATACATACATAAATACATAAATGCATAAATACTGCATCAGAGGCCAGTACAACACAGGAAGTAGGAAAATAACACAAAACAACACAAGCCAGCAATAGTTGTTGCAAGGTATATACCCACCAGTACTGTCAGACAATAATTTATTCAAAGCTTAAGCTGCTACTGGCTGTTTTACTTTCCCACCCATTTCTGTTTCCTAAATCAGAACATCCATAAGGTTGTGATTCTTCTTATGAGTGAAGTTGTCTCGCCTGTGTCATGTTCTCTGATGCTGCATTATGCTCCAATGTCTAACCAAATGTTGCAACAAAACTGAGATAGAGGTGCTTACTGTCCCTCAAGAATATTTATATTTATAGTAGATGTGGACAATGCTTGGCTCTGTATACACCTTGCAACACTAATTCTGACTTGTAGCTTTCTATGCTCTGTTCCTATTGCCTGTATTCTGCTGGCCTCTGCTACAATAGTAGTAGATATGAATACAGAGCAATTCATTGTCCCGTTTTGCTAAAGGCATCATAGATGGATGTCAGGTGTCAGTTTGTCACTCTTGTCAGAATATTTAATTAAAAGATACGGCATGATGCACCAGCAGGGGAGGAAAACACTGGAGTGGCAGCTTCCTTCATACTTATGGATGCTCTGAGGACTTATTGGATACAGAAATATGGGTCCAAAACAGAGACAACATAGGCTTTGAATCAGGTATTGGCTTACCGTACTGCTATATATGACAAATAGGGGTATTGTATATGACTCCTTTCAAAATCAGTAACAGGAGGGCAATTACCACACAACAGTCCAGTTACAAAGACACTACTACATCACTTCCTTCTGGAATGTGAAGAAAACAGAAGAGAATAACAAAAGAAAAAAAAAAACACAAACCCCAATCTCATGATAGAAATACTTCCTTATACCCAAAAGTCAGCACAGGCTACTGAGGACACTGCATGTAGAAATAACAGTACAGCCAAAAAATGTCTTACACCACCTGCTTTTCCACACTCAAACTCTTACACTGGAACTAGCAAGTGTGCCACTTTCCTATCAACACTGGACACATGATGATGCATGGTACTCTCACAAAAGTCTTCATTTCTTTTGCTCACATATAAGAAATGTGCAGATGTACCGAATATCCAAAATGAAGTATCAGAAACATCAAACTGGACACACTAGGATTGTAAACAAAGACTGACACATTATTTAGAAACCTTGGCTAAGTGCTTTTATCCTTAAAAGGGGACTTCTTTAGCACCAAAGTGATTCATATAAAACACTTCTTATACCTTCTCTAAAGACAAAAGAATTTAAGCAAAGCCTAGCAAATAGATGTTTAGATGTTATGTAAGACTTCTGGCAAGTATTCATTAGGCTTTGCTTATAAATGTTCAAAGTTTTAACTGTGAATTTCCTATATTTATGTAGTGCACAATTATTAGTTTTGGCATTTCATTGGTTGTTGTGTGTGACATTTTTGTCTTTGTTTTGGATATTTGATTCGGTAGTATTGCAGAAGTGTACCCTATTAATTTTTGGTGTTCTTAGTTTCTTTAAATGAGCAGATGTGTCAGCATTGCCTGTAATTCATCCACCTTGGCTGTTGAGTGAGGTAAATAGGTAAGCTATCAGCAAGGTTATGTAACTGCCAATTGCAAAGTAGATTTGTTGTTTATATATAGATAGAAAAGGTGCTGCTTCAACTTTTCTAACCCTTCTGTACAAGGCACCAAAAGGCATAAAAAAGCAAATATTAATCACAGTGAAGTTAGAAGGGTTTGTAATTATCATAAGATAGTCAGAGATTTTCTACATACTTCTTATTAACATCATATTATAGCTTAGTTTGCTTACAGTCTTCTCAAGTTATTAAAACCTCCTGTGCCTAAGCGCATAGTCTATGAATCATAGCTCGGTTGTGCTTAGATGTATTCAGCATAACTTCCTGCTACACCTAAGCACACCGACTATGAATACCATCCCTTTTCTTGTTATAGATCATGATCTAGAACTGCATTGTTTCTGTTATGAGCTAGTATGATACGTTTTGTACAAAACAGAAATAAAGTTGTGATACTGTATTATTTTGAAAAAGAAATATGTGCCATAAATGTGATTCATTACTAATATGTATACAGAATAAGTGAATCAATGAAATAGAGCTTTCAAGAGTGAAATAAGAAACATTCTATCAATAAAGCTCAAGACAGGTAGCGATATTGCTTGAGAATAATGTCTTCTTTTCTTGTGGAGGCCTTATTGCAATAAATAAACTCACAGAACCTGAAATAGTCTTTAGAAGGCCATAGCCATACTGTATGAGATGATGAGGATATTGCAGTCCAGGATAGCAGTTCATTTTTGGTAAGGGGGTAGGAGGCATTGAAGAACAGTTTTTGTTCACTTCAGCTGCTGTTTACTCAAATAAAGAGATGAAGAAACTGCAAGATTTTGGAAAAGAATTATGTTGCGCTGAAGTTTAGCCATAAGAGTCATCTTTAAATGAAATATACTCCAATTATTGCTTTATTTAAGCATGTTGAAATGTTTAGAATACTTAATTCCTTTTGATTGTGCAAGCAGCAACAATCCTTCCAAGACGAGCAGATCATTTATACAACCATTAGTGTCCACTGCTCACTCATTAGAGTGTTTGTGGATGTACGTATTTGTAGTGCACTTTACCACGTGAGTCACTGACATTTTCTTGCACCCTTTTGTGAAAACAGCTTGAATAATCAATCACATGCAAGGCAGACTAACCATATGTCTCATGCAGTGCAAAGAAATTTATAATATTTGGTCTCTTGGCTTTTTAAGCATTCTGCTGTCTAGAGAAGAAGGGTATACAACTAGGAGTAAGTCAGCTGAAAGTGGACTATGGATCTACAAACTAGTAAAAAAAAAAAACAGTTTTTTCTTTCACCAAGGTGATGCAACATCTTATGGTGAATATATTAAATAGAAGGTGCTGCTTCCTACACAGGTACGAATGTGGGAGGGTGGGGGGAGGGGTCTACAGAAAAAAAAATAGTGACTTTCTGTTCTTGTCCAGTACTGTTTTCTTGCTAAGTTGTTGTTGGTCTCATAAACCAGTTTCACTGTTTTAGTCATATTCATATTTGTGCCTCTCTTCAGTACAGGTAGTTCTCTTTTGACTGCCTTGCTCCACTGGTCTGAATGTCCAGATATAATATGATTTAATCTTTGCAGATGCATATATTATAAAGCAGCACACCTTTACGATCTTTCTGCAAATAACCCCCCATTCACCGTATCTGCTCTCAATCTTTCAATTTCTGCTGAAGGACATGCTGCAATACTTTCACTGAGTCTCCTGCTCTTTAATCTGCCACCTGCTTATTTTTCCTAATGATCAAACTTTCAAAGGAACCATGTAGTTTCATACAAGGACAGATGACTCAACTCATTTCGTGTTTCTGTAATCTGACTGCTTTTCCTGTTTCAGAAACTCATTCGAACTTCCTTTAACAACTGTGTTGGTAATCACTAAGAAAAGGGTGATTAGCATAAATACACAAATTACATGCAAATCATTTAAAAGATTTTGAAAAATAAGAACCTACTTTCAGCAAACAGGAGAACATTAACAGATGTGAGTTTGCATGTTATGTTTTTAATGCAGGTGAAAAGTATTAGATTAAAAACAAAGGAGTTTATATTTCGCTGTTAGTATACCAGACGCACATCAAAAAGCAGCATGTTGTCTGCTGCACTATCTTGTCAATCTACCTCACACCTGCTATGGAGGGTCCACCAAGTGTTTAGAAGAGTTCAAACCACATGACTTTCTGTAATTAGTATCTCATGTGACATTAGTAATAGGCGATGCTTAGAGCTAATTGTGATGATGGCGTCTGTCATGCAAGCTACTGCTTAGTAGGGTATGATTTGGGATTGCCACAGCTATGACTCATTTCCTGTAGACCAATGAAGAGCTATGAAGTGAAAGTGACTTTTAACCAAAATCCAGTGGTGCTGGGTCTCTCGCTGTTAATATTAAAGTAAAAGCCTTTTTAAATGCTAGTACCGTTTGTCTTCCATCTTTGCTTCTGAAAAGTTCACTCAGACTAAGGATTAGATTAGATGAAAAGGACAGAAAAGCACATTTTTTTTAGATTTCTATGTCAGTGACCACAGAATGAAACAGCCCATGTAGTTCCTGTTTCTGCTTTAAACTTTACTGTTTGTATCAGTTTGTACACAACTGCATACAGAGTGCCCTGAACTTGACATGTGCTCTGAATCAGATGTATGCATGTGCCTGTGTGCTACAGTGTGTATGGTAATTGCTGTACTGACTTTTTCAGCTTAAAGGTGGTTCATCTGAAGACGATTGATGACAGTAAAATATGTATCAAACCAGAAACACCACACTGAACTAAGAAAAAAATCGTTGGTAATGGCAGCTCCAAAAGATGGTAACAGAAAGGTAATAATCCAGGCGATAAACCAAATCACAGGACGTTGTTTGTCCAAAGAAACGGTACTTGTAACACAACACTTTTATTGAACAACCAAATGAATGTCACAACACTTTTATTGAACAACCAAATGAATGTTAAACGCTACCAGCGTTTTTCGTTCTGATAATATCAGAACTTCCTCAGACAACAGCCAGTTAATTTACACTTGGTATTTAAATGTGCACTACATGATTAGAGCAACTGTTTTTAATTAAATTAAATCATCGACTTTTGCACTTACTTTTAAATATTTTTTATTTTAATTTATTTTAGGACATAAAAGGAATAGGTTTTTAAATGTTGTATAATTGTGAGTTGAAATGTATTTGCATAGGATGTTATTTTATGTTTTAAGTTTTACAAATGCTACGGGCTTTTAAATAAGATATTCCCATGCTGACAGTCATTTTTTTAGGAATATTTTGAATGGTAATCATGTGCGTATTTCTTTAAAAGTAAGTGCAAAAGTCGATGATTTAATTTAATTAAAAACAGTTGCTCTAATGATGTAGTGCACATTTAAATACCAAGTGTAAATTAACTGGCTGTTGTCTGAGGAAGTTCTGATATTATCAGAACGAAAAACGCTGGTAGCGTTTAACATTCATTTGGTTGTTCAATAAAAGTGTTGTGACATTCATTTGGTTGTTCAATAAAAGTGTTGTGTTACAAGTACCGTTTCTTTGGACAAACAACGTCCTGTGATTTGGTTTATCGCCTGGATTATTACCTTTCTGTTACCATCTTTTGGAGCTGACATTACCAACGATTTTTTTCTGATGACAGTAAAAGACAGATACTGGATGATAACTGGAATACCTCTAAATTGGGTGTCCTCCATTAAGGAAAAACAATTTTTTATGTTCCAAGTTGCCTGCCACCAAAAGAAATCTAGTCAATATTACTGGGGAGTGGCAGGTAAAGGAACCATATGATTATTCATTCATTCATTCATTCATTCATTCATTCATTCATTCATTCATTCATTCATTCATTCATGTATTCAATCACTCATTCAACAGGTTTGTAGACTGGGCCAGGGACCCTTTTCAGTCATAACCTGAGCCATCAGACATAAATTTTACAATTTTGGTATACATGGAATACTTTTGTTTGAAATGCATACAGTTATGATCTACACTGATTATACACATACTTGTGGGACCTTAACACTACTGTCTAGCCTCTTCTAGAGAGAGACACTGTGGCTCAAAAAACACACTGCTATTCTCCTAAGATAGGAAAACTGATCATCAGCTGCTTAACCTGACTTCTTCAGCAGCCCCTCCAGCTTTCAAGACTGCAAATCAATCTCAGATCACCAGCATTTTCCAAGATTGCTTACTAGGTTCATAGGTTAGTACTAAGCTAACTGCCCTTGCGAGCCATTTTAAGCCTAGCCAATTATCCCTTGAGAGGCTCAAACCCTGCATCTTGTGATTGTAAGGCAAACAGCTTAACTATTAGGCCACCCTCCCAGACAATTACTCCATCTGAGAATCAAGCTACTTATAGAGAAACATATAGCTCTGCTAAATGTTTCACTATAAGAAGTGCACTGAAAAGTAGCTAGTCTGCATACAATATCGCATAAGCACTAATAGATGCGTCTTACATTAAAAAGAGGTCCAGACATTACATCCATGTATGATTATAGATAGAAGTTTTTACAGATTAATTAATGGGGTATGTACTACTGGGTGCATATATTATGTATATATTGGCTGGGATGCCTTCTGTGTGGAGTCTGCATGTCCTCCCTGCATTGATGTGGATTTCCACCAGGTGCTCTGGTTTCCTCTCACATTCCAAAGACATACAGTAGGTGGACTGGACACTGTAAATTAGCCATAGGTGTGAGTGTGTGCATGCAAATGTGCGTGGTACCCTCCGAGAAGGATTGGGCCTTAGGCTAGCAGCC
This sequence comes from Protopterus annectens, assembly GCF_019279795.1. NCBI lineage: Eukaryota > Metazoa > Chordata > Ceratodontiformes > Protopteridae > Protopterus > Protopterus annectens. The sequence continues at coordinate 604,027,897 of NC_056730.1, read as the reverse complement.
TGAGCCAGTAAGACCCGTAACTGCTACAGAAATGAGTGATGAAAGGTGCTTGTGGCCAGATGTACCACATGGTGCGTTAACAAGATTTTACATTTACATTTGTTAACCAGGTAGTGTCCGACTGAGCCATGGAGGAGCCCATTTTCAGCAGAGACCCGGGGAGAAAAGCTCCACACACAATAGTAATATCTAATAATAGTACAAAATAAGTACAACATTTTACAAGTATATTCAGGAAGATATATATCTCATTCATAGGTAATAGTGTATATCTTGTTTCCACATGAGAAGAGTAGTTGCTCAGAAGACTAATGGGCATTAAATTGTTGTGTGCACTTTAAACTGTTGATCTGAAAACAACTTCACTAGGCCTCTCCTTAAAGATAGAATGTGTATATTTCTTTGCTGCATCAACATGGGCTGAGCTGAAGGGAAAAATCACGGGGTCCTCCAAGCCATGTAAGCAAGTAGTGGTTTGGCATTTAAAAAGCTCTCCTCTAACTGTGACTACAAGGCAACGGCATGATTAAGTGTTAAGCAAACACTAGGATTAAAAGAAAGATGGAACTAAGCCAGATGATACGAGCTGGGGAAAGAGATAGTTTTGTGTCAAAAGCTTCTGTACATATAAACATTCGAAGCATAAAGAATGTCTTGCTAACATGTTTCTGTATATTTATTATGTCTGTACCTTACCAAGGTGCATACAAATAGCAATTCACTATAATACAATAGCCCTTGGTGACAATAGCATAATTCACATCAAAATGGGAGACAATGGCTCATTTGCGCTACAAGCTGGACAGTCCAGGAGAAACAAATAAGTAAAAGTGGGATTGATTTCTCTAAGAGTTATGTGCCTTAATGTTTTCGTAATTGGTTGCAGTTACAAAAAGTATTTCCATGTCTGAAATGTGTCATTAATTAAATTATAAATCTTGTGCTTTCAGTGCAAGAGCCAAAATGAGAAAATAGGGACTTGACATGAGTCATAGCTGATCGTTTACAGGTGACAAAACATGCACCAAGATCTGCTTAACACCTAATGGAGTTACACTGGCATACAAGGAGCAGAGTTACAAAAAGAAAGAAGGTACTGTTATCACATTGTGGGTCATTCCTAAAGATTTTCTTTGGATATCTGTCAAAATCTGAAGCATGAATCCCTTGAAGGACAAGGACAAGAGACAATTTAAGGCAACACAACACTGATTTCATAGGTCCTTTGCCAAATACTGTAAGACAACAGGATGTCAGTGCATAAGGAAGGGAGGAAATGAGAGACAGGGTGCTGTAACAAAACACTTCAACTCTCACAGAAGCATAATAGGGTACCGGATGGCAGGATAGCTTACAAAATAACATTTATGAGAGCAAGTACTATGATAATGGGAGCCAAACATGTATGGGGCAAACAAAGAATCATGTTCTTCATTAAGCCAGTAGAAAATACTCCAGATGGTTTCCAGAAGGCACCTGTGATAACTTCAGTATGTAGCAGTTGCAATAATTAAAAACACAACAAAAACAAATAACATTTGAGATATTTTTTTTATTCCAAAACCCAACAGCATATTTACATCAAACCATCCATTCAGGAGAACTTAGTTTACATAGCTTACCAAAGCAGACTCAGACCAGCTAATTATGTTTCTTGTTTTATGAATACCTTGAAGTAAACCATGTTAGAGGTAGAAAAAGATTACTTGGTTAAAGGTGGTGTGCTATTTTCTGTACTGTACTTTATGACTCCCCCCACCCTTAGGAATATAACTCTGTATTATTACACCTTTCTGATACTTGGGTCCTGCATTAAAAATAATAATTTTAATTCAGGTGTATGATCTGATACATATGCCTCAGCCACTGCTTTTGTTATAATCTTGGCAGAAAGCTGTTCAAGTACTGTACAATGACATCACAAACATCCACTCGTAGATCAATGGCAATTTCTAGAGTCACATGCAGATTGCTTCCTTTCATTCCTTCCTTCCTTTAATTTATTGTGGTATCATACCAGGCTTATTCAAAAGAAACTGACTGCAGTTTTATGTCCAAACTCTAATCAATGTATTTTCACATATTCCTTTACTGAATTCAGCACTATAAGACACAAAACTATTCCAGCTAATAGTTTTTTCCTGGCCCAAAATTTCAAATCTTTCTTTCATCAGTTGTATCTAAAGCATGTACTTTCATTGGGTTATCATAAAACGTACAGTTTTCCTTCAGTCTTTGTTAGTGGAATCCAGATGAATCTAAGGCCAGAGTAAGAGGCCTACCTGCCTATTAATATCATAGCAGGTGGTACTCCAACAGGTAACTGGTTTAATCCAGCTCTAAGTACCCATGTATTGATTTATTAATTTATTTACATTTGATTAATGGAAAAGTCTGACTGGGTAGGAGCCCATTTTCAGCAGAGGCCTGGGTAGAAAAGCTCCAAAGTATTACTAAGCATTTTAAGAATAATTATTTTACAATACAGATGTAAACCCATTTACCCACATTTGAAAACCCATTAGTCAGTTTGTATTCTTTCTTTCAGTATTTTTGTTGCATATTCTGTTCATAGGTTCATAGGTCTGTACTAGGCCAACGGCCTTGGAGCCTTTACAAGCCTAGCCCATAGAAGTGCCCTGGCATCATACCGCCATTAGTTCCCGGTGCCTCTATCAAATAGTGCCACTGGAGTGATCCCCAGGGTGAACTTCCTATTTCCCATCCACTCATCAAGATTTCTCTTGAAAAGGGCCAGTGAGGTGCTCTGCTTGACATGTATGGGAAGTCCATTCCAGAGCATGGGCAGTCTCTGGTTTATAAATCTGTCCCCACAGCATGTTCTGTTGATTGCGGTAATGAGGTTGAGGTCCCTGGTGCGTGTGGTGTGGAGGGATTGGGATTTCTTTAGGTGTAACATTCCTAACAGGGCTGGTTCAGACATGGCTTTGTATGTCAAGCAGAGATTGTCTCTTAATAGACGATATGAGACAGAGAAAAGTTGGAGTTTTTTGAGTCTGTCCATGTAGGTCATGTGTTTAAGGCCTAGGGTCCTCTTCGTGAGGTACTTTTGTGGCCTTTCCAGCTGTTGCAAGTTTTTAGTGAGGTACATGCCAAATGGGGCATTATACTCGATGATTGGTCCAATGAGGGAAGAGCAGAGAGAGATGATTACCTCTTTCTTCCTGGATGCAAAACCCTTGGTAATGAGATGTGCCACACAGAAGGACTTTCTGACCACAGTGGCAATGTGGTGGTAGAAGGAGAGGTTGCTGTCAACCTGTGTCTCCAGATCTCTTATAACGCCTTCAGTTTTCTGTGGGCTACCATCAATGTGATAATTTGTAGGAACAGAGTTTTTCCCAAAGGGAATGATGATGCATTTTTTAGCATTAAGCTTAAGGCCATGGTTTTGACACCAGTCGTTGGTCTCAGTGAGGCCTTTCTGTAGGTTGTCTACATCACTTGGGGAGTTAATAATGGCATCCAACTTGCAATCGTCAGAGAACTTGGTCAGCCAGAGTTGCTCCATGTTGGCCTGGACTTCTGAAAAGTAGATGCCAAACAGGAGAGGACCCAGGACCGATCCCTGTGGGACCCCACTCGTGACTTGTCAGCAGAATGATTTGGAGTCTGCTACTTTCACACTGTGGGTTCTATCTGTGAGCCAGTTTGCAACCCACCTAGTGATATAGGGGTTGATGCCTAGTTTGGTGAGTCTATCAATAATTCCTGAGAGGGGCAAAGGCCTTGGCCAGATCAAGGTAGGCTGTATGAACTGCCTTGCCCTCATCCACAGCTCTGGTGACTGGCTCAAAGAAGTCAACCAGGTTGAGTAGGCATGATCTACCCTTCACAAAACCAAACTGCATGGGATCCAGAGTTTGGAGATTTCCTATATGCTTGTTAATTAGGTCCATGATGATGCACTCTATAACCTTACATATCAGTCTCATCAGGTTAATGGGGTGATAATTTCCAGGGCCTATAGTCGATCATCCTTTATGGAGAGGGATGACTAGCAGTGCGCCATTCTGTAGGGACAAAGCCTGAGGTGAGGCTGTGATTGAACAGGATACACAGGTGTGGTGCCAGTTCACTTTGTAGTTTATGTAGAACACAGCCAGGCATGTTGTTGGGTCCCATGGAAGCTGTATTCTTGGCCTTGGACAATGCATCTTTAACCTGTGCTACAGTAATACTGGGTGCCTGGCATTATTCCAGTATTGTGACTATTCCGGTATTGTGACTGGTCCTTTAGGGGGGAGAGAGGGGTAAAGTTGGCACTGAATCTGTCAGCCAGTATGTTGGCAATATCTGTTGGGTCAGTATAGGAAGTACCATTGTGCAGTAACTCAGAGCAAATCTGGGTATTGCCATGGAGGTTCTTCATATAACTATAGAAGGCTTTGTGATTGTTTTTAGTGTCTGCCATGATTTTGCCTTCATAGCTGGCTTTAGAGGATTTGCTGAGGGATCTCAACTTTCTGTTGAGGCTAATAAGGGAGTTTTTCTAGTTTTGGGACAGTTTCTTCTTTCTGCTGTAGAGTTTATTAATGGCTGGAGACCCCCAGATTGGCTTTCTTTTTTTGGAGGAGAGTGTCTTGGTTCTGTTGGGTATGGCTAGTGCCGTGCATTTATGTACATGTTCGTACAGTGCATTGGTGCATCTATTTTCCATTGACTTGGGTTCCATGAAGTTAGCCATCTCTGTTTTTAGGAGCCCAAAGTCAGCTTTGGAGAAGTTTTTCATGGTGGTTACCTTTGCTGGTGGTGTGGGTGAGGTGCGGATTTCCATGGTAATTCGTTTGTGGTCAGATCTAACCAGGGAGGAATTGACTATTGGTGTTGAGTAACAGTTGCCCATGTTAGTAATAACCAGGTCAAGGATGCTGCTTCCTCTTGTGGGGGTAAGAATGAGGTGGTCCAGCACATTGGAATTAATGGATTCCAGGAAGTGTTGAGCAAGTGTATTGGTGCATGACTAGTTTTCCCAGTTGATGGAGAGGTAGTTGAAGTCACCCAGTATGAGAGTGTTGGGTTGAACCCTAATAGTTTCCAGGGTGCTTAGGAATGAGGAGTGAGCGTCTTGGGACATGATTGCGGTCCTATAGCAGGCCACAACCTGAATCACCTTCTTATACACTGTTAGCTGTACCTGAAGTATCTCCGATGTGTTATGCTGGGCTACTAGTCTGGAGGTGTGCATATCCTTTATGAATGCGGAGATGCCACCATGTTTGGAGCTTTAGTCCACATTCTGGGGCAGAAAGTTGTGGAATGAGTTATAGCCTGGTAGTGCAGGGGTGCATTCTGCTGCTTTAAACCAGGTCTCCGTTACAGCACAAATGTCGATGTTTTTCATTTTGAGGAGTGCTTCGAGCGAGTGCATCTTGAGATTTAGACTTCTACCTTTGAGCAGCATGACCCTCAGATTGCATTTATTTATAGCTGTTAGGTGGTAAT
>NC_056730.1:603979931-604017431 GCF_019279795.1 Protopterus annectens | reverse complement strand
AAATAAAATAAATAAATATATAGAGTATAAATATATGTATATATATATATATATATATATATATATATATATATATATATATATATATATATATATATATATATATAAAATACATTACATTTGGATTACATTTTCATTACTGCTTCAAAGGCAATAGACCATGCATCTTTTTGTCTAAAATGTTGGTGTTGGTATTCATTGCCTTAATAGAAAGCAGTAAGCCAAGGTTAGAAAAATTCTGATGAATTTGTTTATTATTAATTGAAAGGAACAGGAATTTACTTTTGCCTGCCATTTTGAATTCATTGCCTTTTATTATTTTGTTGAATTTTATACCCCCTTTTTTCCCAACTACCGCTGACTTCAGATGCATATCATCACCTACAACTCCACTTTTTTCAGGACTACTGTACCTTGGGATTTACCACCGATGTGTCCCTTTACTGGGTATGTCTCAGCCCTCTGAATGGGAAGGTGTCCAGGTCAATTGATTTTGAATGCCTCTGTGACTAGGAAGGGAAGTGGAGATGCCAGCACTGTCATGCTAGCTGTTTTTTTTTAGATATACTGCATCATCATCATCTTTCGGCTGTTCCCGTTAGGGGTCGCCACAGCGAATCATCTGTTTCCATTTCTTCCTGTCCTCTGCATCTTGCTCTGTCACACCAACCACCTGCATGTCCTCTCTTACCATATCCATAAACGTTATCTTAGGCCTTCCTCTTTTCTGGTTACCTGGTAGCATCATCCTTAGCATCCTTTTCCCAATATACTCAGCATCCCTCCTCAACACATGTCCAAACCAACATAATCTTGCCTCTCTGGCTTTGTCTCCAAACCTTCCAACCTGGGCTGACCCTCTAATATACTTATTCCTAATCCTGTCCACCCTCCTCACACCCATTGCAAATCTTAACATCTTTAACTCTGCGACATCCAGCTCAGACTCCTGCCTTTTTGTCAATGCCACTGTCTGCAACCCATATAACATAGCTGGTCTCACTACCCTCTTGTAGACCTTCCCTTTCACTCTTGCTGGTACTCGTCTGTCACAAATCACTCCTGACACTCTTCTCCACCCACTCCATCCTGCCTCTACTCTCTTCTTCACCTCTCTTCCTCTGAACTATTGATCCCAAGTATTTAAACTCATCCACCTTTGCCACCTCTACTCCTTGCATCCTCACCATTACTCTATCCTCCCTATCATTCTCACACATATATTCTGTCTTAGTCCTGCTGACCTTCACTCCTCTTCTCTCTAGAGCATATCTCCATCTCTTCAGGGTCTCCTCCACCTGTTCCCTTGTTCCCTACTCTCACTACAGATCGCAATGTCATCTGCAAACATCATTGTCCATGGGGACTCCTGTCTGATCTCATCTGTCAACCTGTCCATCATCATTGCAAGTAAGAAAGGGCTCAGAGCTGTTCGTTGATGTAATCCCACCTCCACCTTAAATGCATCCATCACTCCCACCACAGACCTCACCGCTGTCACACTACCCTCGTACATATTCTGTACCACTCTTACATAATTCTTTGACACTCCCAACTTCCTCATACAATACCACAACTCCTGTCTAGGCACCCTGTCATATGCTTTCTCTAAGTCTACAAAAACACAATGCAACTCCTTCTGACCTTTTCTGTACTTCTCCATCAACACTCTCATAGCAAACATCACATCTGTAGTGCTCTTTCCCGGCATGAAACCATACTGCTGATCACTAATCATCAATTCCCTTCTTAACCTAGCTTCCACTACTCTTTCCCATAACTTCATGCTGTGACTGATCAATTTAATCCCTCTGTAGTTATTACAGCTCTGCACATCACCCTTATTCTTAAAAATCGGTACCAAAACACTTTTTCCTCCATTCCTCAGGCATCCTCTCACTTTCCAAAATTTCATTAAACAATCTGGTTAAAAACTCCACTGCCATTTCACCTAAACACCTCCATGCTTCCACAGGTATGTCATCTGGATCAACAGCCTTTCCATTCTTCATTCTCTTCATAGCTATCCTTACTTCCTCCTTGCTAATCCATTGCACTTCATGATTCACTATCCGCACATCATCCAACCTTCTCTCCCTCTCATTCTCTTCATTCATCAGCCCCTCAAAGTACTCTTTCCATCTGCTCAACACACTCATCTTGATATAGTGCATATGGGCATACAATTAGACACTGCAAGGGATCACTTACCTGCAACAATGACATATATCCTATCTGGGGTCTCACTCTCATACCTGCCTGTATCTGTTGGTTACCACAATGTCCAGTTTTATCAATGGCATAGAAAAACAGCATGCCTCTGCTGCATTTTCCATTCCAATTCCCCCCACTAGGGTGAAAACACACAGCCTCCTTCACTCCCACTCTCCCTGACCGGCTTCTCCAGTACCAGTGCTAATAGCTAAAATCTGGTCACCTACATGGTAATCAGGACTCTGTCTCTGTGTGACACAGGCCAGCCATTTTGCTCATTTGTAACATTATGAGTGATGTTGTGCATGCATTTTATTCTGATTTACCATTAATTTATTTCTTTTGTATGCATTAGTGTAGTTTACTTCAGACACTAGCCTGATGTTTTAGGGGACATAAGCAGATTTTCCAGCTGCTTTTCTGTACATTCCCCTATGGCTAATTCAAATACTTTCTGATAATACAGATAACTGTGTCACTTATTACCTCTAGTATTGAAACTTATGATCCCAAGTCTACCATAGGTTCATACTTACTATGGAAAAGTAGCACATCTGAGAATATTACCTTTAGTGCAATTTGTCTGAGGCAATTTTAGTTCTAGGAATTTTCCTTTCAATGCTTAAGTCTCTTTCTTAGATACACACATTATCATATAGACATTATATCTAAGCACACATCCCCCTGCAGATGATTTAGCAATTGTAGGGGTTTGCACATTATCCTTTTTTAGCATGGCACCAGACACTAAAGTCCCTGCCTTCACCCCTGCAGTTCTACCCTTCTAACAATAGAATACACATCAGAAGGTAGTTCCTTTGCATTTTGTGGGCATCATGACATCTGTCTGTTGGGCACCTATTAACATTTTCCATCATTTATTTATTTGTGTGTGCACACGCATGTGAGCACAGGTGTGTATGTATATGTGTGTGTGTATATCTGAGCCCATGTGTGCATGTGAGTGCATGTGTATGTATACATGTATGTATGCATTAGCTAACTGCAGTAGAATACTAATTAATTTAGACAACTTCATGCTCATTGTCCATCATAGTCTCCAGTACTCATGCCTCCACAGAGGAACCAGCCATTACCAGCTCATCACTGGGACATACCTCTCAACCTCTTAGAGAAAGAAGTCTGGTCAAAGTCATCAATAACGGAGCACAAAGATCCAGAAATAGGGAACACTTTTTTTAAACATTGCTCTTTCAAAGTTAAAATAGATAGAATAACAAGTTTTGCATTAGCATGAATTTTCTGAAGGGAGTGAAGTCTGAAACTCAAATGCATGTCATTATTTTCTGACTTCAACTCGCAAGGATTTGCCATTGATTTTCCAGAAAGCCACAATTTTATGAGAAACAGAAACAATGTGGACATTCTGCTAAAATCTGTTCAGTTTAGAGGTATGCATGGGGACTGTTGAGAGGCAGAACTAAATAGATATACTCCCACAGCACCATTTCTTCTGTGTGGTCAAATGTATGGGGCAACAGTGCTGGTGCTTGTAGCATTCCTCAAAATCCTAGTGAGTACTGCCTAGAAATAAAAATCCTCTTCTCCTAGTTAAAGGACAGCCTGCAGATAGATAATGCTAAATCCCCAGAAAGTGTCTCAAATGATCAGTCTACAACATTCTACTATACCACTCAATTAATTTAATTTGATTGCCTTCTTAAATGCAGATCAGCTTTTTTGCAACTTCTGTTTGCATATTGGTTTGTTTTAATATTATTATTAAGTGGTCTTTTTACTAATCTATCATCCAGACATTCCTGCTTCACTTAAAAGTTTGAATATTTAGATTCAGAATTTTTGACACAGGGGTAGATTTAGCATTCCCTTTAGATCCTCTCCATAAAAGAAATCTGTGCTATCCTGTTACATTTTAATAATATAAACAGTACCTCCTATTCTGTTGAAGTGTGGTAATATAAAAATTGCCTCTTATCCTGTTAAAGTGTGGAAATATATAAATAAACAAGTGCAGTAATACAAAAAGTGCCTTCTGTTCTATTCAAGTGTGGAATTATACTATAACAAGTGTCTGCTGTCCTGTTAATGTACAGTTGTATAAAAAGTGCCTTCTATTCTGATAATTTGTCGTGATATACAAAAGTGTCTGCTATCTTGTTAAAGTACAGTGATATAGTAAGTGCCTTCTATTCTGTTAAAGTGTGGTGATGTAAACGTGGAACGAGGCTATAAAGAGCTTAGAAGGCAGAGAGGAAAGCTGTTCCTTGCTTTTTTTAGCTGTACTTTTTTGCCCTAATGAGCTCAGGAAGGTTTTTCACAGAAAAAAAAAAAAAAAAAAGTCCTCTTCTGATTGACCATTTTTTTTAAATAACATTGAAGGGTAACAATACTCTCTGTATTTACAATAAAATGTTAGTCCACATGCCTAACACTCCTTCCTTAACGTGTTCACAGAAAAGCAACTGTAAATAAATCTGTAGGGAAATTATTTCTTGTGAGAAGGAAACACAATTAGGAGTTCTGGAAAATAAGATAGGAAATCAATAATCAATGGAGACAGAGAAAAACATTTATACAGCAAGTACTTGTAGTCTTTAAAACAGATCCGGAAAGTTTCCAAAGACTTTTTTTAACAATGTATGTCTTCTTTCGAGTAAGTGTTTTATATGTTGGCAGCTTGCTTGAATTTAAGGGAATGCCTAAGTACTGAATCTTGCTTTTGTCACACTCAGATTGTTATGGTTTGCTGATTCTTTAAGTGATGTTATGTCATTTTAAATTAAGCTTCCTTATCTGCACTTATTTTTTACCCTGCATACTACAGGCTAGTGCTAATATGTCCATAAGTCATCAACATTTATAAAATAAACTATGGCTCAGTTATAAGTGCATGATGGCGAACTTGTAAAATTTCACAGTAACATATGAGTTTTGATTTCACAAAGAGCATTCTCAATTGTGTTCTAAACTCTGGGTGCCATTTATATAGTAATACCAGATTAATATAAATTCCAGGGAAGCAGTAAAGATTTGTTGCTGAGAAGGCAAACATAAATGTGTGCTTTTTAATATCAAGAAAGAAAAAGGCAAGAAAATGTGTGGACAGTTTTTATTTCTTCTTATAGAATAGGTAGTATGGTGGTTCATGGGCAATATCTCTCTCTCTAGTCTATCTATCTATATATCAATCTATCTATCTATCTATTGATCTAATCTATCTATCTATCTATCTATCTATCTATCTATCTATCTATCTATCTATCTATCTATCTGTCCATCTCTCTGTCTTTCTCTGTCTAGTAGTAGAATGAGCCCAAGTGGAATTCTTTCAGCTATAAAACATCTTATTGTCTTAACAGAAAGCAATAAGGCAAGGTTAGAAAAATGCTGATGAATTAATTTCTCATTAAATAAAAGGAGGAAATTCACCCCGGGGATCACTTCTGTAGCTCTGCTAGACAGGGGTACAGGAAAATAATTTTCTTGGGTAGTGAAAGCCAGGGTACCTTTTTGGCTAGGCTTATATAGGCCCTAGGGCCAATAGCCTAGTATCTACCTCTGAACCTATGAAAAGAAATGCACTTTTGCCTGCCTTTTGCTGCCTTGTATTCTTTTATTTATTTTGTTCCCTTTTTTTCTAGCTACCACTGTCTTCAGATGCATGTCATACCCTACAGCTCCACCTTTTCCCCTAGACCACTGCATCCCGGGGTGCACTGCAGACATTTATAGGTTCATAGGTGCTTAGGTATATACTAGGTATATACTAGGATAATGATCACCAGGAACTTTATAATTCTAGATGTGCAATCTTTTGTGTCCCTATGTTTCATGAGCATTTATTAGGAGGGTCTTATATTAGTTTGGAAATTTCTATCGGTTATGTGGGGCTGTGTTAGTTTGGGCATTACTGTCTGCCTCTGTCACTGGGAGACATGGGGGTCAAACCCAGAGTGAAGTTCTGATTTCAAATCCATTGGTCAAAGTTATGCTTAAAAAGGGTTAGGGGTGGACTCTGCTTCACATAGATGGGGAGCCTATTACAGAGCATGATAACCTTCTGAGACACCAACATGTTTTATTTATGTCACAAGCAAAATTTAATTCCTTGGATCTAGTTTGGTGCAGTTCATTTTCCAGATTTCAAAAGGTCTGTCAGAACTGGATCTGAGGATGCTTTGTATGCCAGGCATATATAAATCACCTTTCAGTAATTTGCAGGAGACAATGTGTAGAGATATGGTTTTAAGGTGATCTGTATAGGACAATGTGTTTATACCCTGGATTCTCCTGGTAATGAACTTTTATGGGCACTCCAACTATTGCATATGTCTGGTCAGATGTATGCCGGAGGGACATATGCAATTATGGGTCGCATAATGGCCGAATATGGTATTATGACTTCCTTGGACCTGGGTGTCATACCCTTACTTATAAGCTGGACAACACAGAATGATTTTCTTACTATCTTGGCCAAATATTGGTCAAAGATTCGATTACTCTCTGCATATGTGTCTTATTGATGATGCAATTAGCCTGGGTGGCAGTTTTGCCAAAAGGTACTTTAATGAATTTCTTAGCATTGAGTTTTAATCTATGACTTTGGGCCCAGCTATTTGTCTGTGTTAGACCCACTTGTATGATTTTGTGTCACGGGGGAATCTATGATAGCTCCCAATTTGCAGTCATCTGTGAACTTGGTCAGACAAAGGCCCTTGACATTAGCCTTTACATCTGAGAAGTTGATACCAATAAGAGTGGTACCCGCATGGTGCCCTGAGGTACCCACTGGTGACTGATTTCTTAGAGGAGGTGGTATCACCAATCCCAACTTCTTGAGTCCTGTCTGAAAGCCAGCTGACAATCCAGTAAATTATGTAGAAGATTATGCGCAGTTTGGTGAATTTGTCAACTATACAGGGTAAATTCAGTAGCTAATTCAGTAGCTAAAAAGGAATAAAGCATAGTAGGACATGGACTAAATCCAAAAGCAGCAATTAAATTGGATTTTATCCTAACTTCTGCCTTGAGGATGTCTATATTCTAATTAATACAGTAGCTAGTTTCGGGTGGGGGTCACTTTGCTTTCTGTAGAGTCAGCCCACCTAAGGTGTTAGCTATTGGCCAACACCTCTGTGTTTATCTGATTGCCTGAGTTACATTTTTTCTAGTACACAAGTCTTACATTTCTGTGAACTTGTGTAGAACTGATATAGCAGAACTGTTCACCTGGCTGTCATGGGTTCTATAACCATCTGATATACCAAACTGATAAGATATACTTTTTTTGCACTTGATTTGCACTGTATTGGATTTATATATTTGCTTCTTTGTTTGTTGCTGGCCTGTGTGTGCCCACCCTCCAATATAATTGTAATTGTACTGTTAAACTTGGTGGATTTGGAATTGCCCTCCCCTGCTGTACATTTGATTTTGGTCAATCCTCCCATTCCCATCTCATTTGCTCAGTTGAACATTTGGGAAGTACTACCTCTTGCTTCTTTGATTTTGGACACTCCTCCCTGTCCAATCTCATCAGCTCAGTCTACTGAGTACAGAGAGAGCATTTGGGAAGACCAACCCCCTTAGTTTCTTAATCCTGAACTATCTTCTATTTCCCCCTTCTCCACAAAAAAAAAAAAAAAAAAAAAAAATGTTTACATTTTATTCAGCTGCTTTTACTGTAATTGTGTTCTTCCTACTTTATTAATTTATTTTTGCTGCATACTCTTAAGTGTTTAAGTGCATTTATTCTGCTGCACTTATTACTGCTTGTTAATAGCCTGATTAATCTGTTCTTCTAAACATCTTAGCTTTGGTTTTAGCACTTGTGCTTCAGGCCAGGCCAATTACTTTACATTTAAGAAGGTTTTTGTGGTCTACACTCTTATGGACAAGCCCTTATCAAAACCCTCTCTCCATACTCGGAACACTAAATCTGGACAATTTCCATCACTTTCTCATGCCAGTTTGGCCAACATGGGCATATTGAGACAGTGTAGCAACTGCCTCATGTTTACCGACAGCCCTCTTCTCCTAGCACATAATTCTTACACTTGCGAGAAATGCATCTACATCAGTAACCTGGAATCCATGCTCACTCACTCCATAGTCAGTACTCCTGAGAAAGAGGAGATGCAGGTACAAACAGCACACCACTCACATCACATAGCCAAGCACAACATGCATCCAACTATGCAGAGGTCCTCAATAAAAAGTTACCTAAACAGCAGAGACCTCTAAAACACACTTACAAACACTTCAGACACAACACCAAACATATCACATACAGCAGACAACATACCAGTGTCTTACAAACGCAGCCCATAAGGCAAAACAATAAACCATCACAGTCCACAAGTTATAACAAGAAAGCAAACATACTAGTCATTGGTGACTTAATTGTGAGACACACCAACGTACCCCTCACCAGGCTCGACAGTTGTCAGTTGTCTATCTGGTGCCAGAATCCACCACATCATGCATGCATTTAAGTCTCTCCACAAGTAAAAGTATGCCCATGTTGGTGTGAATGACTTGAGATGAACCTCTCTGGACTATATGAAGAGAGACATGACCAAGCTCTCAGAGTATGTGTCCCAAGCAGGTATGACCATAGCCCTAAGCAGCATCCTGCCTTCACCAAGAATGATACTACAATACCAACAAAAAATAACTGACTTCAACAATTGGCTTAGTTTTTGGTGTCTTTCCAAGGGGATCCAGTCTGCCTGCGATGACATGGTTGACAGGCCTTGATGCTTTGCCAGAGATGTCCTCCACCTGTCACCTTTGGAATTCTGGATACTGGCCAAGGGTCTCACCTCACCCATTGTGCTTATTTTAGGCAATGTCCCAAAGACAAATCTTCCAGTATAAAAGATCTGTCAAAAAGCAAATTGAAGGTCATGCTGCTTAACGCTAGGAGCATTAACCTGAAAATGCACTCACTGGAGGCTCTCCTTGCAATGGAAGATGCCGATGTCTGTGCAGCCACTGAAACTTGGTTCAAGGCTACAGAGAGCACCACTGCCTTACAAGGCTATACCTCTTTCCACACATTCTGACCCCAAAATGAGGTCGGAAAGACTAAGGGTCGTGGAGTTTCTATCTTCATTAAGGGCAGGCACACCTCCAGACTGGTTTGCCAGCATGATGCACTGGAACTACTCCAGGTGCAACTGACAATTGGCAAGACACCCATCCAAGTTATAGTCAGCTCTAGACCCCCTCCATGACTCCAGACACCACTCCTCTTACCTGGATCTTCTTGACTCCATCAAGGTACCACCTAACAACCTGATCCTTTATGACTTCAACTACAACACCATATACTGGGTGAACTATTCCTGCACTAATGCACTCACTCAATGATTCCTTGACTTCATCAAATCTAATGCACTAGACCAGCTCGTCTCATCCCGCACAAGGGGAGATAACATTCTGGACTTTTTTCTCACCAACATGGGTGACCACTGCACCACTCCCATAGTATGTTCCTCCCTGGTGAGATCAGATCATCGGACTGTCTCATTCAAACATTCTATCCCACCCAACCCCCTCCAGCCATAATCAAGCTAAAAAACTTCTCAAAAGCTGACTACAACCTCCTAAAGGAGGGTATCAGCAGCTTCACACCACTGCCCCCCTCAGAGGGAGCAGACAGCTATGCTGAACAGTATGCCAATGAAGCATACAAGCACCTGTACAACTGCATGGACTCAGCCAGACCCAACAGAACTAAAACCTATTCCTCAAGGAAACACAAACCTGTTTGGTGGACATTCTCTATCAACAGGTTTTACAATAAAAGGAAGAAACTGTTGCCCAAAGGTAAAAAGGAACAAATTCCAAACTGGAAAAATTCCCTCCTTAGCCTCAACAAGCAAATTAGATCACTAGTGAAAACCTCCAGAGCCAATTATGAATCAAAACTAGCCTCCAAAACAAAAGGAAACCACAAAGCCTTCTTCAGTTACATCAGAAACCCCCATGGCAAAGCCCAGGTTTGTCCTGAATTAGTACTTAACAGTATCATTTACACTGATCCTGTTGACTTAGTCAATCTGCTAGCAGATAGGTTCAGTGCAAAATTCACCCCCTGTCCCTCCCCAAAGGCCCTTTTGAAATCCCCAATACTTGTCCTGCACCTCACATCTCCATAGATCAAGTGTTAAAGGCCATATCCAAGGCAAAGAACACAGCTTCTGTGGGACCTGATAGTACCCCAGGCTGTATTCTACACCATCTCCAACAAGAACTGGCTTTGCCATTGAGAACCCTATTCAACCACAGCCTAAATACAGGCTTCATTCCAGCAGAATGCAAAACTGCCTTTGGCATCCTCTTGCACAAAGGTGGTGCCAATACTGACCTTGGAAACTATCGCCCCATTAACTTGATAAGTCTGATCTGTAAAGCCATGGAGCATATTATTATGGATCTCATAAGCAATGACATAGGCAATTTCCAAGCACTTGACCCCACCCAGTTCAGATTTGTCAAGGACAGATCTTGCCTGCTGAACCTGGTTGACTTCTTTGAGACTGTTACCATGGCCCTGGATGAGGGAAAGTCAGTACATACAGCTTACCTTGACTTGGCCAAGGCCTTTAACACAATGCCCCACTCAAGCATCATCAAGAAGCTAATACAACTTGGTGCAAATCCCTATCTTATCAGGTGGGTGGCCAACTGGCTCACCGACAAGACCCTCAAGGTCAAAATAGAAGCCTCCACCTCCGATAGCAGACCTGTCACTAGTGGATTTCCCCAGGTATCTGTGTTGGGACCCCTACTGTTTGGCATCTATTTCTCAGGGGACCATGCAAAAACAAAAGGCCTGTGGCTGACCAAGTTTGTGGATGACTGTAAGTTGGGTGCTGCCATTGACTCCCCAAATTATGTTAACATACTGCAAGAGGGTCTCACAGCAGCTAATGACTGGTTCCAAAGCCATAGCCTTAAGCTAAATGCAAAAAAAATGTATCATATCATCATACCATTCAGCTAAAGCACGGCCCCTATGGATCACCACATCAACTGCAACCCCTAAGCACACAAACTCTGGTGAGTGACCTTGGTACTCAGGTTGATAACAATCTCACATTTGACCATCATATAGTGGCAGACATCAGGAAGCCCTTTTACTTGATTCATCTCATAAGTAAAGGGATTGCATCCAGATAAAAGGAGGTTATTACCTCTCTATGCTCCTCCCTCATTAGATGAATAATTGAGTAAAGCACCCCATTTGGTATGTATCTCGCCAAACATCTGCACAAACTGGAAAGGCCACAGAAATACCTCACAAAGAGAATCCCTGGCCTACAACACCTGTCCTATGCAGACAGACTCAAATCACTATCACACTACTTGGCATCATACAGATTGCTTAGAGGTGATCTGTGTCTCGCCTACAAGGCAACCTCAGACCCTGCCCTACTAAAGATGCTCCATATTCATAAGTCTAACTCCTCATGCATTAACCACACGAAAGGCCTGAATCTAATATGTGACATCAGTAAAACCTGCTGAAGAGACAGGTTTGTCTTCCAGAGGCTGCCCTGTCTCTGGAATAGACTTCCCACACATGTCAAGCAGAGTACTTCACAGACCCTCTTCAAGTGCAACCTTGATGAGATGATGGGAATGCACACATTTGTTGCAGGGGTTCTACCTGTGTCCCTCATTGACAGGGGCATTAGGTACTGACTGAGGTTTCTTTTTGGGGATAAACTCTTGGCTCGGCTTGTAAGGGTCCCAGGGTCATTAGCCTAGTAAACTCCTATGATCCAATTTTCCTATACCAGAGTGAATTATTGTACTGAATCCCTTAGCCAGGTCCAGGTAGGTAGGATGCACCTTTTCCCCTCATCCTTTGCTTTGGTAACTTTCTCAAAGAAGTTTACCTTCCCTTGACAAATTCAGATTGGGTTGGGTCCAATGTCTGAAGATTGTGTATGTCTTTTTTAATAATTTTCATGACAATTCATTCCATGTATTGGCATATTAAAACTACTCAAATGAATAGGTCTGTAGTTTCCAGGGTCTTTTGATTTCCCACCTGTGTGGAGTGTAATAAATGCTGAAGTCTTCCATTCTCATGGTACAAAGTCTGTTCTGAGGTTATAGTTGAAAAATGACTCATGTTGTTCTGATAGGTCATATTTCAACTTATTTAGGAAGCATCCCAGAATATAGTTGCTGCCCATTAAAGCTGTGTTTTGGCTTTAGCAAGTGCTGCCAAAGACATGCTCTCTGTTGATAGTTGAGAGAGGCTTATGCTAGCAGGTATTTCATGGGGGAAGCAGGAGAGGAGTTGGAGGGGATGAAGTTTCAGCTGAATTTGTCAGAGATAAAATTCACTATGTTGCTCTGCTCAGTGAAGGTGGCACCATTGACTGCCAGTTCAGCTTATTGATTTGTGTTGCCTTTGAGGTTTTGGATATAGCTGTAGAAAGCCTTGTGGTTGTCGTCAGCCTGTAAGACTGTCTTAACCTGGTAATTGGCCTTGTTCATAGATGTATGTTTGTTAATACCAAGAAAGAAAAAGTCAAGCAATTGTGATGACAGTTTTTATTCTTATAGTATGCGTAGTATGGTAATCTATTTCTCTATCTATCCATCTATCTATCTATCTATCTATCTATCTATCTATCTATCTATCTATCTATCTGTCTCTCTGTCTATCTCTCTATCTATGTTTCTAGCCACAGACTGAGCCCAAGTAGAATTATTTCAGCAGCAGTCTGGGGATGACATTTGCATACATATGGAAAGACGCTGCTGCATTCCAGTATGAACAGATGAATGTAACTCAAAAGACTGAATACTTATTTGGTTGAAATGCTTTTGTGGGTGTAAAAGAGAGAGAGAATACACACATGAATTAATGTTCATTTGTGTGAAATACATATGGTTGAATGTAATTTTATGTAGTGTAGGATTGTGCAGAAAAATGTTAAGTGTTAAAGATTGTACTGCATTTTATTTTCTGTGCATTTCTTTCATCAAATATTGTGGGCTGTGTCTCTGTAGTTATTTATGTTTCTATTTAATTGTTTCATAGAATACTGTGGCCTCTCTCTGACTCTGCATTTAGTGGGGGCAATTGTGTTTCACTTCATTGATATTCAGTGTTAAACTCTTAGCCTAGAGAGTTTCTCTGTATTTATAAATGTTAGTTACATATCTTTGAATTTATTACTGCTCAATATCTGAGCTGTTTGGCCTCTGCTACATACCTACAATCAACTGCATTACTAGCTGAGTTAAGTACAAACCTGCAGTGTTAAAAGATTGTACTGCATTTTATTTTCTGTGTATTTAATTGTTTCATCGAATATTGTGGGCTGTGTCTCTGTAGTTATTTATTTTTCTGTTTAGTTGCTTCATAGAATACTGTAGTCTCTCTCTGTCTCTGCAGTTAGTGGGGGCTACTGTGTTTCACTTCATTGCTATTCAATGTTAAACTCTTAGCCTAGAGGGTTTCTCTGTATTTATAAGTGTTAGTCACATATCTTGGAATCTATTACTGCTCAGTATCTAAGTTGTTTGGCTTCTGCTACAAACTTACAATCAACTGCATTACTCGCTGAATTAAGTACAAACCTGCAGTGTTAAAAGATTGCATTGCATTTTATTTTCTGTGTATTTAATTGTTTCATTGACTATTGTGGGCTGTGTCTCTGTAGTTATTTATTTTTCTATTTAATTGTTTCATAGATTACTGTGGTCTCTCTCTGTCTCTGCAGTTAGTTTCCCGCCCGCCATCCCTGTTCTTGTTCTGGTATTAAACTTGGTGGCTTTGGAATTGCCCACCCCTCCTGTAAATTTGTGTTTGAAGACTCCTCTAGGGTCTATCTCATTTGCTCACTCAACTGACTACAGTGAGATCATACTTTGACTTCAGACACTCCTACCAGTCCCATCTGTTCAGCTCTTCCCAGCTCTATTCCAGTCTAGTGTCACTAGTTCATTCTACATAATACAGAGAGAACATTTGTGAAGGGCAAGCCACTTAGGTCCTTAATTTTGAATTATCTTCTGTTTCTCCTTTTTCCCTTTCCAAAAAAAAAAAAAAAATTCTAAGCTTGTTTCCCACCTTTCCTGTAACTAGTCTAGTCCAGATACAGATTTGCTGTAACCAGGACTGTTTGTAAGCTACTTAGCCCCCAAAGCCTTTCTGTGTTGGAGGGAAGCCTTCTAGCTTATCAGTGGGAGTGGTAAGCACTAGGAAGCCTATCTACCGCAAGAGTGGTTTCTGGCCCAGAAATTGTAGTTTATTGACTGTTTGGCCAGTTTTTCCATCTCTTTCAACTTTCTGGTTTAAAAGCCTGCATTTGCACTTGTTTCTCACGTTTCCTGTAACTAGTCTAGTCCAGATAGAGATTTGCTGTATTCATGACTGTTTGTAAGCTTCTGAGCCCCCCCAAGACTTTTTGTGTTGGAGGGAAGCCTTCCAGCTTATCAGTGGGAGTGGTAAGCACTAGGTAGCCTATCTACCACAAGAGTGGTTTCTAGCCCAGAAACTGTAGTTTATTGGCCGTTTGGGCAGTTTTTCCATCTTTTTCAAACTTCTGGTTTAAAAGCCCACGTTTGCGCTCATTTCCCACATTTCCTGTAACTAGTCTAGTCCAGATGCAGATTTGCTGTATTCAGGACTGCTTGTAAGCTTCTGAGCCCACAAGCCTTTCTGTGTTGGAGGTAAGCCTTCTAGCTTATCAGTGGGAGTGGTAAGCACTAGGTAGCCTATCTACCACAAGAGTGGTTTCTGGCCCAGAAATTGTAGTTTATTGGCCGTTTGGGCAGTTTTTCCATCTCTTTTAACTTTCTGGTTTAAAGCCCGCATTTGCTCTTGTTACCCACCTTTCCTGTAACTAGTCTAGTCCAGATACAGATTTGCTGTATCCAGGACTGTTTGTAAGCTTCTGAGCCCCCTAAGCCTTTCTGTGTTGGAGGGAAGCCTTCTAGCTTATCAGTGGGAGTGGCAAGCACTAGGTAGCCTATCTACCACAAGATCCAGGTACAGATTCTTAGTTTTAGCACTTGAATTTGTTTATTCATGCTCAGCACTTGTTCATAACTTGTTGTTAGCACTAAATAAGCTAAAATTACTACAGCACTCAACCTTCCTCTTTGCCTAGAGGAAAACAGTTTTGTACTTACTTTCCTCACTTGCATAGAAAAAAACAGCTCTTCTACTCACTTTCTTCACTTATCTAAAGGAAAGTAGTTTTTTATTCAGGCATGTCCAAGGGTCAGCTCCCAGTGTTCTTTCCTGCCTATCTGATGAATCTGGGCATCTTGAGCAATGTAGCAATTGCCTCATGTACACAGACAACCCTCTCCTCATACCACCCAATACCACAACCTCTGAGAGATGCACTTATCTAGCCAAACTGGAGGTAAAGCTCTCTCCAACCAAGACTGAATATGACAGTCAACAGGAGAAGGTAAACACTTGCACCACACCACACTCATCACATACTCCCACTAAACCTGCATCACCAAAATCCACACATAGAAACACAAAAACATTCACAGATGCTCTCAATAATAATCTGCTCAAGCAACAGAGACCTCCAAAGCAGGAACGCAAGCAACCTCCACCCCCCAACAGAACCCAAATGACACAAAGCCCACAAACTCAGTGTGCCAATAAACCACAGCCCATAAGGCAAATCGACTTACCCAGCACACTAGTCATAGGTGACTCTATAGTCAGGCAGGCTGATGTCCCACTCACCAGGCTAAACAAGGAGAAGGTTACTGTCAGCTGCCTGTCAGGTGCCAGAATCCGCCACATAACCCACACACTCAGGTCACTCCACAACAAGTACAAATATGACTCTGTCATTGTCCATGTTGGTGTGAATGACTTGAGACGTACCTCCCTGGACTACATGAAAAGAGACATGGAAACGCTCTCAGATCTTGTAGCCCAGGCAGGTATGACCTTAGCCCTGAGTAGCATCTTGCCATCACCCAGAATGATACCGCAGTACAAGGACAAAATGATTGACTTCAACAATTGGCTATGTTTCTGCTGTCATTCTAAGGGGATCCAGTAGCTGTCTGCCTGAGACGACATGGTCGACAGACCATGATGCTTTGCCAGAGATGGCCTGCACCTATTGCCCCTAGGATTCCGAATACTGGCTAAGACTCTTGCCACCCCTGTAGTGCCTTTTTTAGGCAAGGTTCAAATGACAAATTCACCACCATAACAGAAACAAGCAAGCAAAAACTGAGCGTAATGCTACTCAATGCTAGAAGTTTAAATCTCAAAATGCACTCACTTGGGCACTCCTTAAAATGGAGAACATCGATATCTGTGCAGTGACTCAGACATGGTTCAAGGCTCTAGAGAGTACCCATGCATTACCAGGCTATAACTCATACCACACTTTTCAGCCATCTAACCTTGACCAGAACACCAAAGGTGGAGGTGTGTCCATATTCATTAAGGATAGCCACACCTCCAGGCTAGTTGCACAGCATAATGCCAACTAACTCTGGGCAAAACTGCAATCCAAATTGTAGCTTGCTACAGATCCCCCACTATGCCCCAGGATTCCCACTCCTCTTTTCTTGATATACTGGAAAATATTAGGGTTTAACCAAGCACCCTAATAATGGGCAATTTCAACCACCCCACCATTAACTGGGAAAACTACTCATGTACCAACTCCTTTGCTCAACATTTTCTGGAATTCATAAATTCCAGTGCCCTGGATCACCTTATCCACACCCCCACCATGGGCAACAATATCCTTCACCAAGTCATTACCAACATGAGTGAACGGTGTTCCACACCTGAAGTCAACTCCTCATTGGTCATATCCGACCATAAGCTAATCACCCTAGATATCCGCATCCCGCCCCCACCACCATTAAGGAAACCACAGTAAAAAATTTCTCCAAAGCCAACTTCATGCTTCTTAAGACAGAAGTGGCAAACTTCATGACATCCATGTAAATGGACAATACAATTACAACTGCTGAATCCTACACAAATGCACTCTATAAGCACTTACACGAGTGCATGGATCATGCTATCCCAAACAGAACCAAGACGCTATCCTCCAAAAAAAGGAAGCCAATCTGGTGGTCCCCTGCCAGAAACTCTACAACAGAAGGAAGAAACTGTTGCAAAAGAGAGTAAAATCCCATGAGTGGAGGAGCTCCCTGGTCAGCCTCAATAAGAAGCTGAGATCCATTATAAGATCCTCCAAAGCTAGCTACAAAAACAAACTCGCCACTGATTGTAAAGGCAACCACAAAGCATTCTATAGCTATGTCAAGAATCTCAGTGACAACACCCAGATTTGCTCTGAGTTACAGCATGACAGTATGGAAATTACAGAACCAACTGATATTGCCAACTTCCTGGCAGATAGGTTCAGTGCTAACTTTACCCTCCTCTCACCCCCTAAAGGGCCCATATCTATACAGGAAGAAAGCAGAGTCCCTGTAATCACAACTATGCAGGTAAAAGCTGCACTCTCTAAAACCAAAAGCACAGCATCCATGGGACCAGACAACATCCCAGGCTGCATTTTACACAAACTTCAGAATGAACTGGCTCCCCATCTAAGCACAATGTTCAATCATAGTCTCACATCAGGCTTTGTGCCCACTGAATGGTGCACAACAACAGTTATCCCACCCCACAAAGGGGAGCCACCACTTATCCTGGGAACTATCACCTATTAGCCTGACAAGCCTGGTCTGCAAGGCCATGGAATGTATCATCATGGAACTCATAAACAGAGACATTGGTAACATCCAAACTCTGGACCCCACCCAGTTCAGGTTTGTGAAAGGTAGATCGTGCCTTCTGAACCTGTTAGATGTCTTTGAGGCAGTCACCAAAGCTGTAGACGAGAATAAGGTGATTCACACAACCTATCTTGACCTCGCCAAGGCTTTCAACACCATCCCCCATTCTGGGATTATAGCTAAATGCATTAAACTAGGTATAAATCCCTATGTCACAAGATGGGTTGCCAAATGGCTCACTGACAGAACCCACACTGTAAAAGTTGCAGACTCCAAATCTGACTTCAAACCAGTGACAAGTGGAGTACCACAGGGTTCAGTCCTGGGACCTGTCCTGTTTGGTATCTACTTCTCTGAAGTACAGGCTAACACAGAAGGCCTCTGGCTAACAAAGTTCACAGATGACTGCAAACTAGGAGCCATAGTCGAGTCCCCAAATGATGTGGACATCCTACAGAAGGGCCTCACTGAGACAGATGCCTGGTGTCAGAGGCATGGCCTCAAGCTCAATGCCAAAAAGTACATTGTCATCCCCTTTGGTAAAAACTCTGTACCCATTAACTACCACATAAACAGCAGTCTACTTAATGCCGAATGTGTGATAAGAGACCTTAGGATCCAGGTGGACAGTAGTCTCTCCTTTGATAATCACATCACCGCAGTAGTCAGAAAATCCTTCTATGTGGCACCTCATCATAAAAGGGTTCTCATCCAGGAAAAAATTCATTGTTAAATTCATAGTTAAAGAACTGGAATGGATTGTAAGACTCAAGGCCAGTATGGGGAAGGGACTTAATGATAAGATTAACATTAAGCCCATTTTATTAGGAAGGGATTTGCTTAAATGACTATATTTTTAATTTTTATTTGTATAGGAACTCACTTTGGTTGTTATATTTATTTGTTATATTTTTTACATATGATACTGTGTTTGTAACATGCTATTGTAATTCTTATGGTTGTTTACTCTGTTGCTTTAAATGAAGGTGGAGATTTTTGCACTTGCTTAATTGTCATGAACTGGTATAAAAGAAGTTTTTTAAGTTATAATTATTGTCTGATGAAGTGGCTTGGTCCATGAAAACACTCACCGTTTGTTCATTGTGGAAATAAATCTTTGTATTTTTTTAATTTGCAGCCTTGGTCTGTTGCTTCCAGTGTTTGTATGCTATTTGACTGGATTTTGGAAGCACAGTTTACCTTAACCACTTAATTTTTGGTTTTGCTCAAAATGGACATTATATTTTTTAACATTAGGTTTGGCCTTCACACCACGGAAACATTTTTTGTTTATAATACTGGTTGGCATATCAGCAAGCATGCATTTCAAGGACCGCCCCCCCCCCAACTGTAAACCAGGTCAGAAATTCTACTGTACTTTATAGTTCTTAGCACCTTCTTTTCATTGACTGTACCTGTGTTATTTAAGATTTCGGTACTTACATATTATCGCAACGGAAGTAAAGCTATGTAACATTGTACTGGACAGAAATTTCGTGCTGATTTCAGTCTTGCATTTAAATTAGAAAAAAATGTTTTCAAGCAGCGATATCTACCAGCTTACAAATATGGTTGCGATAATACGTAAGTACCAAAGAATGTATTTATAGCAGAATGGTATTCAGCTGGACTAATGAATATTAAAACTTTTGGTATCTATTTTTTTTTTCATTTTTCAGCCATTTGGAATTTCACTGGAACAGAGGATCACCACCTCACACTACATATTGGCGATACTGTCCACATCCTACAAATCAGTGAAGGTAAGCTTGGCATGCAATATAACAGAAGGTACCAGAAACATAAAGTTGAGCTGATGATTATTGCAGTGAGACTTTACTGACTCATTATCCAGATTTACATATGAAAGTACTGGAAATGCATATTTAGATTGTTAACCTACTGGCGGACGAAACTTCAGCTCCTGAACGACTGCCCAAGCTTCAACTCACTAATGACTGGAGTTCCTGCATACAAAATCACTTTTGTCAGTTGGGAAGCAAGAGAGATAAACATTAAATAATGGTATTGCAAATGCACATGCATACACACACACAGACACACACACACACACACACACACACATATAAATATATATATATATATATATATATATATATATATATATATACTGTTCGTGTGCATGCATGTGTGTGTGTGTGTGAGTGTGTGTGTGTGTGTGTGTGTGTGTGTGTGTGTGTGTGTGTGTGTGTGTGTGTGTATGCATATAGGTTCATAGGTTCATACTAGGCTATCTGCCCTAGGGCATTTGTAAGCCTAGCCAGAGTGTGCTTGGCTTTCGCCACCCATTTTAAATGTTTTACTATGCCCTTTTTCGAGGTTAGTATACTGTGCCTCTGTTTAGCAGTGACACAGAAGTGATACCTGGGGTAAACCTACGATCTCCCATCCACTCATCAAGATTTTTTTTGAAGAGAGTCAGTGAGGGACTCTGCCTAACTTGGACTGGGATTCTATTCCAGAGTGAAGGGAGCCTCTGGGTTATGAATCTGTCCCTCCAGCATGTCCTATTTATTTCAGTGCTGAGGTTCAAGTCCCTCGAGCGCGTAGCTCGATGGGATTTGGATTTTCTGAGGTGCAGCATGTCCATTAATTCCGGGTTGGACATAGCTTTATACGTCAGGCACAGATCGCCTCTAAGCAGGCAGTATGCAACCGAGTACAGCTGGAGTTTCTTTAACCGGGCAGCATATGGCATCTGTTTGAGCCCTTTGATCCTCTTGGTGAGGTACTTTTGGGGTCTTTCCAGCTGCTGCAGGTGTTGGGTAAGGTACATCCTGAAAGGGGCATTGTATTCAATTATGGGCCTGATGAGGGATGATTAAAGAGGCACAATGACCTCCCTTGATCTAGATGTGAATCCCTTCATGATTATGTGTGCTATATAGAAGTTTTTCTAACCACTTTGGCTACGTGGTTGTCAAATGAGAGATTGCTATCAACTTGGGTCCCAGGTCCCTAATTACTTCTTCCGTACTTAATGGATTACCACCTATGTGGTAATTTGTAGGCACTTTGTTTTTGCCAAAGGGGATGACTATACACTTTTTGGCGTTTAGCTTGAGACCATGGCTCTGGCACCAGTTATCTGTTTCTATGAGACCCTTTTGGAGGATGCTTGTGTCAGCTGGAGAGTCGATTATGGTGCCCAGTTTGCACTCACCTGTAAACTTGGTCAGCCACAGTCCTCCCGTGTTGGCCTGTACCTCTGAGAAATATATGCTGAACAAGAGAAGTGCCAGGACTGAGCCTTGTGGGACGCCACTTGTAACTGGTTTGGAGTCTGACATGGCTCCAGCAATTCTGACCATGTGGGCTCTGTCCTTGAGCCAGTTTGCAACCCATCTAGTGACACAGGGGTTTATATTTAAGCTGGATAGCTTATCTATGATGCCCGAGTGGGGTATTGTATCGAAGGCTTTTGCGAGGTCCAGGTAGGCTGTGTGGACCACCTTCCCCTCATCAATGGCCTTGGTGACTGTTTCAAAGAAATCAACCAGGTTTAAGAGGCAGGATCTGCCCTTAACAAAGCTGAACTGGGTAGGATCCAGTGTCTGTAGGTCCCCAATATCTTTATTTATGAGTTCCATGATGATCCTCTCCATAGCTTTGCAGACCAAGCTAGTCAGGGCTTATGAGGTGATAGTTTCCAGGATCCGTTGAGGCACCACCTTTGTGGAGAGGGACCACTGTTGCTGTACGCCATTCTTTGGGTACATATCCTGTAGTAAGGCTGAGACTGAACAGTAGCTTTATGTTGGGGTTCAGCTCTTCTTGGAGTTCATGTAGGACGCAGCCCGGGTCACAGTCTGGTCCCATTGATGCTGTGTTTTTTGCTTTGGAGAGGGCGGCTCTCACCTGAGCATCTGAGATGTCAGGGGGGCAGCACTCTGCTGGGATAGATAATTGCTCTTTTGGGGGGGAGGGGGAGGAGAAGTTTGCACTGAACCTGTCAGCCATGATGTTGGCAATATCTGTGGGTTCAGTGTATTTTTTGTTATTTTGGAGCATATCTGGGAGTTTCCACCCAGGTTCCTAACATAACTAAGGAAAGCTTTGTGATTATCTTTAGTGTCTTGTGCAATTTTTCTCTTGAAGCTGGTCTTAGATGATTTTATGAGTGCCCGTAGTTTTTTGCTAATACTGATCAGAGATGCCTTCCCTTTTAGGGATTTTGCTCTGTCATGCAGTAGCTTCCTCCTTCTAATGTATAGTTTGTTTATGGCTGGGGTCCACCAGACAGGACGCCTGCCTTTGGGGGATTGGGTCTTGGTTTTATTTGGGATTGCATGATCCATGCATTCCTGAAGATGTTCATAGAATGCATTTATAAAGGATTCTGCAGTTTGGGCCGTATTTTCCACAGGCCCGGGAGCTTTGAAGGATTCCACCTCGGTTTTGAGGAGTGTGAAGTTTGCTTTAGAGAAGTTTTTCACTGTGGTTTTCTGGGCAGGGGGTGGGGTTGGGATGTGGATATCCAGTGAGATTAATTTATGGTCTGATCTTACCAGTGAGGGATACACTTCTGGTCTGGAGCATAGAGTCCCCATGTTGGTGATGATCAGGTTCAGTATATTTTCCCCTCTTGTGGGAGTTTTGACAAGTTGTTCCATAGCATTTGAGTTTATAAATTCAAGGAACTTTTGGGCTAGGGTGTTGGAGCTAGAGTTATGCTCCCAGTCTATGTTTGGGTAGTTGAAGTCGCCCAATATAATGGTGTTTGGGGAGACCTTCATATTTTCCAGTGTTCTCAGGAAGGTTGAGTGGGGTTCCTGGGTTTGGGAGGGTGGTCTGTAGCAGGCTATAAACTGGAAGGCAGTTTTACCCACTGTTAGTTGCACATGGATAGTTTCCGATGCTGCGTGCTGTGCCACCAACCTGGAGGTGTGGGTATCTTTGAGGAATATTGATACTCCCCCTCCTTTTGTGGTTCGGTCCAAGTTTTGGGGCCGAAAAGTATGGTATGAGGTATAGCCTGGTAGTGCTGAGGTGCTCTCAGGAGCCTTGAACCAGGTATCTGTTACTGCACAGATATCGATGTGCTCCATGCTGAGGAGAGTTTCGAGTGCGTGCATCTTGAGGTTTAGACTTCTGGCGTTGAGTAGCATTACTCTTAGTTTCTTTTCCCTTGTGATACCTATGGAGGTGGGTTTGTCTTTTGAGCTTTGCCTAAAAAAGACACTATGGGGGTGGCAAGAGCCTTTGCCAATATCCGAAAGCCCAGGGGTGACAGGTGCAAGCTGTCCCTAGCGAAGCAACGTGGCATGTCGAGCATGTCATCCCAGGCTGACAGGCATTGGATCCCCTTTGAATGACACCAATACTTAAGCCAATTGTTGAAATTGATCATCTTGTCTTCATATTGTGACATCATTCTTGGTGAGGGTAGGATGCTACTCAAGGTCAGGGTCATACCGACCTGGGCTACATGCTCAGAGAGCTCCTCTATGTCTCTTTTTATGTAGTCCAGGGAGGTACATCTCAGGTCATTCACACCAGCATGGACAATGACTGAGTCATATTTGTACTTGCCTTGGAGTGACCTGAGTGCTTGTGTTATGTGGCGGATCCTAGCGCCCGACAGGCAGCTCACTGTGACCTTCTCCTTCTTCAACCTGGTGAGTGGGACGTCAGTGTGCCTGACGATAGAATCACCTATTACAAGTGTATCAGGTGTGTTGTTTAGCCTTAAGGGCTGTGACTGTTTGGCACACTGGCTTTGTGAACTATGTGTTGCACGTGTTTTGTTTTGAGGTAGCGGTTGCTTGGATGTCTGCTTTGGAGGTCTCTCCTGCTTGGGCAGATTTTTATTTAGAGCCTCTGAGTATGTTTTTGTGTATTTATGTGTTTGGTTTGCTGTTGTGGTAGGTCTATGTGAGATTGGAATTGTAGTGTGTGTGGTTACCTTCTCCTCCTGACTGGTTATGCCAGTACTGAGTTGAGAGAGCTTAGCCTCCAGTTTATCTATATGGTTGCATCTCTCACATATGTTGGAACTTGTTGGGAGGAGGAGAGGGTTGTCTGTGTACATGAGGCAGTTGTAAAATTGCCTCAAGATTCCCAGATTCACCAGCTGGACTGGAGAGGAGATTGACAACTGACGTTTGGACATGCTAGAATAGTATAGGGAACTCCTTTATAATTGAAAAAAGGGCCAATGGGGAACAAGGTACTCAAGGAGAGTTTGTGAGGATGTAGTACTTTTATTTTTTTAGTGCTGACTTATATAATTGCTTTAGCGAGCAAGTGCCAGGCTTTAGATTAGGAATAGGGTGTTTATTTTGAGAGCTAGAGCAGTTCTAAGGGAAAAAGTGAAGAGCAGACTTTGTGGAGCAGAGAATGGTTTAAACCCAATTAAGCAGCGCTGCCAGATGCTGCGCTATGCACAAAATCATGCAAAGCCGCGCTAAAGCGGGTTTTATACAGGGGGACTTGAAAGAGCTAGAAATTGGCCCAAAATGGCCAATAGACTACCAGATTCTTGTGCTGGAACACTCCTCCAGGGATAGATAGGCTGCTCTAAGCTCCCCACTCCCATTGGTGAACAAAGAAGCCTCCTTTTATCCAAGAAAGGAAATGGGCAACCCAGGAACTTTCCAAAAGTCCAGAATAAAGCAAAGCCTGTATTTGGACTACTCTAGGTCAGGAAAGGCGGGAAACGAGGATAGTTTTTTTTTTTTTTCTTTTTTTGTAAGCAAACAGCAGAAAAATGCAATAAATATGTAACACAGGCTAGCTCACGTGGGTGTGTAGCCTCAACAGGTAAATGCAACAAACATGACAATCTTTAAAAGTACAGGTGGAGAAACAGCTTTAAACAGTTCAAAACAGGTAAATGAGCAGAAATACTTGCTTTACAGCTAGATCAGACAGTCGCACAGGTAATAGCAGGAAAAAACACTTTATCAGGTAAGCAGTTGCTCTTTTTCCCTCTCTGCTGCTAGCACCACTCTGCAGGACCACGAGGAGCTTGGCTGAGTAGTAACAGCGCAAAAACCGTGCCAAAGTGGCTTTTATACAGGGGGACTTGAAAGAGCTAGAAATTGGCCCAAAATGGCCAATAGACTACCAGATTCTTGTGCTGGGAACACTCCTCCAGGGATAGATAGGCTGCTCTAAACTCCAAATCTGACTTCAAACCAGTGACAAGTGGAGTACCACAGGGTTCAGTCCTGGGACCTCTCCTGTTTGGTATCTACTTCTCTGAAGTACAGGCTAAAACAGAAGGCCTCTGGCTAACAAAGTTCACAGATGACTGCAAACTAGGAGCCATAGTCGAGTCCCCAAATGATGTGGACATCCTACAGAAGGGCCTCACTGAGACAGATGCCTGGTGTCAGAGGAATGGCCTCAAGCTCAATGCCAAAAAGTGCATTGTCTTCCCCTTTGGTAAAAACTCCATACCCATGAACTACCACATAGGCAGCAGTCTTTTTAACACTAAATGTGTGATAAGAGACCTTGGGACCCAGGTGGACAGTAGTCTCTCCTTTGATAATCACATCACCACAGTAGTCAGGAAGTCCTTCTATGTGACACACCTCATCACAATAGGGTTCTCATCCTGGAAAAAATAAGTCATTGTTTCCCTCTACTCGGCACTCATTAGACCCATTACAGAGTACAATGCCCCTTATGGAATGTACCTCACAAGACATCTGCAGCAGCTGGAAAGGCCACAGAAGTACCTCACAAAGAGGATTACTGGCCTCAAACAGATGCCCTACACTGACCGTCTCAAAAAATTCCAGCTTTACTCTGTAACGTATCACCTACTCCGAGGTGATCTCTGCTTAACATATAAAGCTATGTCAAACCCAGAGCTGCTGGACATGCTACACCTAAAGAAATCCCAATCCCTCCAAGTTACATGCTCTAGGGACCTAAACCTTATCACCACAATAAACAGGACATGCTGGAGGGATACATTCCTGTCCCAGAGACTTCCCATACTCTGGAACAAGCTACCCATCTATGTCAAGCAAAGTTCCTCATTAGCAATCTTCAAGAAAAATCTTGTTGAGTGGATGGGAAATAGGAAATACACCCCGGGGAGTACGTCTGTGGCTCTGCTCGACAGGGGCACAGGAAAATAACTTTGTTGGGTGGCATAAATCAGGGAACCTTGTTGGCAAGGCTTACTTAGGCCCTTGGGCTGATAGCCTAGTACCTATCTATGAACCTATGAACTAGAAGTAACCTGGCTATCAAAACAGGAAAAGGCATGCCCATTATTTTCCTGTTCGCAATAAGTGTTGAAACTAAAGCAATACCCTTTTCTTTAAGAAATATATTCAAGACAACTCACCTTTAAATGACCATAAAACAATCACTTTTCATTAATCTTTAATCTAAATATACCCATCTGATAATATGAATAAAAATTGGTGTACAAAATTAAAAAATAATAATTTAACAAAGAAAGTGACAGAAATTCAAGTCTGTCCTGTGGAAGTATTCTTATGTACAGAAGCATACATATAGGTACTAAATCTATAAGCCATTTCTGGATATTTGCACCATTAAACATAGAAAAATTAAATTCCATCATAAAGCATTATTCTAAAAGGTAACAGTCTTCTTTTTTTAAATAATACCATTGCATAATATAGCAATAACACACAGCTGGGTGTGGGTAATGCTGATTTTCCCATGGTTGGTGTGGTTGCCCGAGTGACTAAACAAAGCCAACCATGGGTAAATAAGCATTACCCACACAAAGCCATGTGAGATTGTTATTATACAATGACATTATTTAAGAAAAAAGTTACTTAATTTTCTTAAATAATGTCCTTGTATAATGGTGCCATGCTGCTCCTCCACATTTATCCCCAGTATCCTGGGGTTTTCTTGACGTACTGTGCATGCGTATGGGACTTACATTCCCATGATTACACAGTACATCAGTGCTGTGTTAAGGAAGCAATGGGGAAAGGAAGAGCTCCACTGTTTTTTTTAATTAAAATAAAATTAAATCTGCAGACTTTCAGCGTATGGGAGAGCGGAATAGAGAATATATAGGGATAATCAGGTACAGTTCTCTAGTTTTGCATACTCCACCTGATTATACTTGTATTTTTCTCTGTTCCATCTATCTCATTCTTTTGATGTCTCCGGTTTTGAAAGTTATTTTTTTAAATAAGAAAAATAGAGTTTCTGTAGCACATATTAAGAGAAGAAAGTCAGGGTGACTGGAGTTTTTTCCATTGGTATATGCTCGATTTACAATGGGCACGTTGGTTGTGCTGACCACTCAGCGTGCTCGTTTTTAATGTTAATGTCTAGTCATTGTATCATACCTCATTTCCTCCAATGGAGCTCTTGAAATTTGGACTGTAACTTCCAATGGGCAGAGCTTAAGGTTTTTGATAAAGTCAAAACACGACCTCACATTTCAAACAAATATTCATATTTCTGCAATGATAGGGTTTACTAAAGAACTGTAAATGGAAAACTCTTCCGGGCAAACTATTTTAATATGGGCAAAATTATTTTGATTCTAGGTCTTAAACTGGATTTTATAATTCACAGTAAACCCAGTAACTTTTAAGTTTGCTGTATTTTATAAACAACTTACAGTATTCCGCTAACCACTCAAGCTACACAGATACTGTTAACAGTATTCTGCTAAACCAGCTGAGAGCTTTCATATGAATCTAAGAAGTTGTCTCTGTACTACTTGATTGTTGATATATTTAGAAAAAGAAAACATGACATTCATGACAATATAAATAAATATATGTACAACAAATATCTCTTTATCTGCACTAGACAGAAATCAAATATCGAGAAAGTAGTGTTTGCCATTATGTAAGCTTTAACAAGAACTATTTTAATACTTTTTATGTAGCTTAGTTTTGGAATTATTAGTACAAATATGAACAAACAATATTTGACACCTAGGGGTGTCAGTAGAATACAACTGCAGAAACACCTGGAGGCATCGTTCGGCTATAATGAGATACATCATATTACTCAGCTAAACATTTTCGGCATTAATAAATGTCAGTGCATTTCATCTATGCCACAAGAATTACAATTATTGCTAGTTATTATTACATTTCTAGACACATTAGTAATGCAAAATGGTACTTGTAATAGACTGAAGCAAAAATTGGAGTTTGGGACATATGGGCCCAAGACAATATTCAGAGACAGTAAACAATGCACTAATCAAAATAGCATGACAAGTGGCAACCTGCTGGGAGGGGACAACTTGGAGAAATGAACAGTGTGGTCACATTAGATGAAAAATAGTATGGTATTCAGGGTATGCAAATGACCACATAATCATATGAAAATGAGGGCAACCATTTGAAATGTCAGTACCTGCTAGAGGGAGTCCCGAAATGTATTAAATACATGTTTTTCTCCAAGGTATAGTAATGTTAGAGTTGATATATATATATATATATATATATATATATATATATATATATATATATATATATATATATATATATATATATATATATAAGTTCGGGGGGGGTGGGGGTGCAGGCTTGCCCCTCCTGCAAAAAGAAGTTTAACGAGAAAAGTGATTTTTGAGATTTGCTCTTCTCACGTGTTTTCAGTTGTTTGTTTTTGGCTTGTCGACAATTGGCATTTTCAGTGCATACATTTCAATAGGGAGCCAAAAATGAGGCGCCAGATGTGAAATTGGACAATGAGAATACAAATGATGTCATCAAAGATGGCAGAGTGTGTCAGAAATGTATAAAGTAGGTAGAAAGTGCCACAGTGATCACCTGTCCTAAACACCAGGACCTGCTGATATACAAGATGGTATAATATATGTGATATTAGCAGCTGTAGCAAAGCAGCACATGCCAGTGGTCAATATCAGAGCTAGTGTCCAAGATGTGGAAAGCCACAGTCCACCATGCTAATATAGATGATACCTTAAGCACCTAATATGCCACCATTATTAGGCTGACCAGCAAACTGTGGATTACTTACAAGTGGATAGAGGCATCACACTGGGGAGGGGTGGTCATATTTTGTTGCTCACATGTGCAATCAAGGGGAATACATGGACTGCCTCTTCCAGCAGTCACTATGCGTAGCTTTAACCATTCTAGCTACTTTGACCTTTTATTGACCTCCATTGCATGTGCTAGGAATTGTGTAGATGCCAGTTCACAGACCCAGCACCACTCAATATCATACTGCAGCTTATGGAGTAGTATATTTGGTTCACAAGGACTGCAGAAGACAGAACCACCATTGTGCAGGTATTCTATGGCATTATCACTTCCCTGAGACTCAAGGAGTTAATGATTGCACAAACACATTGCCATCAAGGCTTCACCTAGTCTTCTGGATGTCAGAGACATCAAGGGTAAGATTTTCAACCTCCTCAACTGCCAGGCATTGTTCAAAGCACATTGTATCATCTATAATGTGTCAGTGCATTACCAGCCACTTCCCATGATTTTCATATATGGCTAATATCTGACGTGTAAAAGCATTTCATACAGGGCTGTCTACCTGATGGCAATACTTCTAAGTAGGTAAAGAGCCACTATATATAGTTACCATGCAATCAAATTGTAGGTCAGTTATAGTAGTGTCATTGGTGTGCGTTGCATGGGATTGTGGTTATGTATTACAGTCATGCTTAATATGAACCATGGATACCCACCCCTCCATCTGCATCCCTCAGACCACAGCAGAGATGCAATATAATACTGTGCATGTGCAGACATCGACATTGTTGAGCAGGTGTTCTGTCTATTTAAGGGATGTATGTAATGCCTAGATGCAGCTGAATGGATTCTACAGTATTCAACTGAGCCCTGCAGACAGATATTTCCAGTGTGCCCTATATTGCACAATAAGGCTGTATAGAAACAGATTCAGCGGCAGAGAACCATTCTTACATTGGCCTCCATACTTGTTGGAGCAGCAGATTAGGAAGAAGGCAGCCAGTGAAAGGTGGAACCCACAGTGGTAGGACCCTATGTGAGGCAGATGGGGGGGCAATGCATCATAGCACTGGGAAAGAACTGGCATATGGT
Organism: Protopterus annectens; assembly: GCF_019279795.1. NCBI lineage: Eukaryota > Metazoa > Chordata > Ceratodontiformes > Protopteridae > Protopterus > Protopterus annectens. The sequence continues at coordinate 603,987,408 of NC_056730.1, read as the reverse complement.
GCACAACTATGAGCTATGAAGCAGACAACAAAGAATAAAATGATGCATCCATTATCTAATCCAGGCTATGAAATATAGTGCTGGGACTGGACACTCTTTAAACCAGATATTGCATTAACTATTCAGGCTGAGTTGGGCAGAATACAGACATTAATACTGCACAAGTTGGGTGGAACCCAGTGACAGGTGATGGCTATGCTAACATATGGACCAGGGTCATGGAAGGTGGATGTGGTAGCCATGTAGTCTCGTATCAGATTACGGAGAGACAGGTCCATATCCTCCACAGGTGGGGTGATACTGCCCTGTTACAAGTGTTGTAATATGTACTGTACCAGCCTCTGGTTTCCAGACTTCAAGTAGCCCATAGCAGTGGCAGTACAGAACTATGTGAGCATGTATGCACACCCTAATGAGGTGCCACATGATGGTAGTTATTGGATGCATGGCGGCCATGATTATGACAATGGCCATGTGAAGAAATGATGCTTCAGCTGCTGACAGTGGATAGCAATGGTGTACAACTACAGGAGTGACAGCATGAAGCCTGGAGAGATGTCCCAGGAATGAATCCTGAGAACCATCATTGGCCATGTATGTGAGAACAGCAATGGCTAGACATAGTGGCATGTGTGGACACAACTGACATCTGGGTGTGCCCAGCCTTTGGTTGAACACCTCACATATAGATTATTCCATAGTCATGGAAACAGAAGTAGCAAAGACAGACTGGAGGGTATTTATTACCTGCTATATGGACACACAGCTGGATGCCATGTTAGCCACTAGTGACTTGAATAGTGTCATCAGCTGTCTGTCCCTGTACTCACTGTTACCGAGAAGGTACTCAGTGTCAACCTGAAGGCTATGTATGTGTTTTACTTCATTTCACAGTCCAGAAAGCACACTTGCCATCTCTATATTGGTGTGGGTAGCAACTATCTGTTCCTCTATCACTGTTCTTTACATGCACTGAATAATACTATGTGTGACACAGAGATTAGGGAAACACCTGGAGTTATGCAGTTACCACAGACCACCACACCTCTGCCCTGTAGAGTGTATGCATATGTCAGAGGCAGTGCAGCTCACACATGCTGTCTTTGCTAGGGACTCATGTATAGCATGGTTGTGGATCACAAACACACAATGACTGCCAAACATTGCTGAGAATATGTGAGAGGTGTTTGAGTCCTCTGGCGTCAGTGCCTCTGATAGTAGCACTGTGTCATTAGACTGTGCAGTGCAGACATTACCATCACCATCAGCTGCACATGTCCTGCTGACATTATCCATATGCTGTTCCAATGCACTGGACCATCCACCAGAAAAACCTGTGAAAAATGAAAAACAACATGCTTGGGGAAGCATTGTATCACATGAAACACCCCCCCCCAAACAGCAGGCATACTAATATATGATAGACACTCTGAATACCTTATAGATAGCTGTATACCTTGTTGTTTCAGCTGAAGACCAGTGGTAACTATAGCTCAGATATGCAGATGCCTCTTGCTAAATATGTCCTGCCTGATTTACATTGCACTGCACTACATAGCACTGTCATGGCTAATACTAATAATGGTGCATGCAAAACAAACTTGTGCAGTCATCACTATCCCAGCTCCCACATCCTGGTCACCATAGGGTATGAGAGTCTAATCCTATTCCACAGGCAGAGGCACAAAGAACTCTTCAATTTCTCTGAGCTTCTTCTGGATTCATAGTCCACCTCCTGTGAAGGACATGCCCTTTGCAATGTTTTGTGCCTTGTTCTTGACATGCAATATCATATTGGTTACCCTTCACTGAACCTAACGTAGACACCTATTATGGTGATCCTACATTATTTATGTCCTGTACTACCACTGCCTGTCACATCTGCTCCCCAAAATAATTGTCTACTTTACCTTTGACAAGGATTTGTGTGTTACATCAGCAGAGTGCCTGCAGTAACACCCAAGTCGCCTAGATAGTGAACCTTTCCAGTGGTTGACTCTCACACGGACCAAAGACAAATCATATACACCTGTGGGTTAAACATGTCAGTCAATGTGTGTACATGGCTGACTGTGAATCTCCCTATATGTATTCTGCTCCAGTTCTCCAAGTTGCCCACTTTCTGCCCCCCCTGTTGTGATGTGTCACTCTACCCTCTTCCTCTACATACTGCAGCTATGGGCTTATTGTCATGACACTTCTTCCTGCAAAATTGTAGTAAATCCCAGTAATATGCTGCTCACTCTTCACCCTTGCCCCCAGTGTCTGTGCACCAGCATGGTGTTCACATGACCTACTAGCCTGGGAATGGGCAGAGACGGGTGTCTTAGGACTGTCTTGTAGTGATGGAGCAATGAATTATTACAGCAATTCAGAGATAATGAAGCTGTTAGCTCATTATCAGTATCACCACACTATTAGATCCATTGCAGTACAATAATAAGCATGGCCACCACACTGAGGGAGACTGTTTTATGAGTAAGTTGGCAATAGAAATGCAGGGGAAAAAGAGTTTGGAATAATATACTGGCATAGTTAAAAAGATATGACAAGTGGTAATTTACATCAGCTATATACCAAACAAACGTGGTGCATGATACCAACAGGAAAAGATAGGAAACTGTAGGCTGGATGAGATAACTTAGCCACAGTATAACAGGTTATTGTCCAACTTTATGCCAAGACCAAGGCAGAAGGCTTCAACAGGGACAGGTCCACTGCAGGAGGAAAACCACTAACACAGAAGCAGCTCACATGTGGTGGAAGAGTTCATGTCACGCTTGTCCAAGGCAGGTGAGCCAACCCTCATACCTGGTGGTGGCTTGGATGTTGGAACTGAGCTGGTGACAACTGCCTGAGTGTCTGTACAGGATGTACAAAATTAATAATAGCAAGTACATTTCCAGTTGTACATGAGCCACACATGTGAAAGGGTTATTTATCACAGCACCTTTACATACCTGTTCTCCAGACATGTTGAATTTGCAAGTGTATCAGCCTATACCACAGCATATGTATATGTCCCTTATGCTCTTCACATAAGTGGTTCTTTCCAGTGTGGATGTCACTGGTCTGGGGTAGTGTAACTTATCTTCCTACATGGCCACAAGCATGTTAACTTTATGCTTTTGCAAGTTTCACTGGTGGAGAGTCCTGTACAACAGGTCAGTACACGCTTGAGATCAGTAGGTCACCTGTCCCTGACAGTGATGGTATTGTTGTACTGTCAGCAACAGTAACATGCAGGTATGCACACATTCCCCTAGCATATGATGTGATGATAGTGTGCAGGCCTAACCTTAGTATCATCTGTATTCAGCACTCAATTTCCTGTTAGTGTGAGCCCAACCATGGCTATATAAGAGTAATCATCATGGATGACATCTGAAAGTTATTTAAAATTATGCTGAGATGCTACTGCTGCTGCTGCTTACTGCTGCTGGAACCAAAGTCTGATTAATGCACTGAACTTTGCAGACTATAACTTTTTCAGTACTGTATTAACTCATTCACAGTTACTAATAAAATAAATTGTCTATGTAACAGATGACACATACTATTCTGTAGCAGTTTACAGCTTCAATGTGTAAGGTTTACTTCATGATGAGTATAGATTATAGCTTTTCATTCTCCATTTATCTCAGAACAAATGTGTTCCTACATAGGTTCATAGGTTCATAGGTGGGTACTAGGCTATTGGCCCAAGGGCCTAAGTAAGCTTAGTCAACAAGGTTTCCTGGCTTACGCCACCCAAGAAAGTTAATTTCCTGTGCCCCTGTTGAGCAGAGTGGGTGTATTTCCTATTTCCCATCCACTCATCAAGATTTTTCTTGAAGAGTGCTAATGAGGAACTTTGCTTGACATAGATGGGTAGCTTGTTCCAGAGTACAGGAAGTCTCTGAGACAGGACTCTATCCCTCCAGCATGTCCTGTTTATTGTGGTGACAAGGTTTAGGTCTCTAGACCATGTAGCTCAGAGGATTGGGATTTATTTAGGTGTAGCATGTCCAAGAGCTCTGGGTCTAACATAGCTTTATATGTTAGGCAGAGATCTCCTCGGAGTAGGCGATATGCTACAGAGTAAAGCTGGAATATTTTGAGATGGTCAGTGTAGGGCATCTGTTTGAGGCCAGTAATCCTCTTTGTAAGGTACTTCTGTGGCCTTTCCAGCTGCTGCAGATGTCTTGTGAGGTACATTCCAAAAGGGGCATTGTACTCTATAATGGGTCTAATGAGTGCCGAGTAGAGGGGAACAATTACCTCTTTTTTTCCTGGATGAGAACCCTTTTGTGATGAGGTGTGACACATAGAAGGATTTCCTGACTACTCTGGTGATGTGATTATCAAAGAAGAGACTACTATCCACCTGGGTCCCAAGGTCTCTTATCACACATTTAGCATTAAGTAGACTGCCGTTTATGTGGTAGTTCATGGGTACAGTTTTTACCAAAGGGGATGACAATGCAATTTTTGGCATTGAGCTTGAGGCCATGCATCTGACACCAGGCATCTGTCTCAGTGAGGCCCTTCTGTAAAAAGGTCACATCATTTGGGGACTCGACTATGGCTCCTAGTTTGCAGTCATCTGCGAACTTCATTAGCCAGAGGCCTTCTATGTTAGCCTGTACTTCAGAGAAGTAGATAACAAACAGGAGATGCCCCAGGAATGAATTATGTGGTACTCCACTTGTCACTGGTTTGAAGGCAAATTTGGAGTCTGCAACTTTTACAGTGTGGGTTCTGTCAGTGAGCCATTTGGCAACCCATCTTGTGATGTAGGGATTTATACCTGGTTTAGTGAGTTTAGCTACAATTCCAGAATGGGGGATGGTGTTGAAAGCCTTGGCGAGGTCAAGATAGGCTGTGTGAACCACCTTACCTTCGTCTATGACTTTGGTGACTGCCTCAAAGAAGTCGATCAGGTTCAGAAGGCATGATCTGCCTTTCACAGACCCCAAACTGGGTGAGGTCCTGAGTTTGAAGGTTACCAATGTCTTGGTTTATGAAATCCATGATGATACATTTCGTGGCCTTGCAGACCAGACTCATCAGGCTAATAGGGTGATAGTTTTCAGGATCAGTGGTGGCTCCTCCTTTGTGGAGTAGGATAACTGTTGCTGTGTGCCATTCAGTGGGCACAAAGCCTGATGTCAGACTATGACTGAACATGGTGCTTAGGTGGGGAGCCAGTTCATTCTGAAGTTCATGTAAAACACAGCTTGGGATGTTGTCTGGTTCCATGGATGCTGTGTCTTTGGTTTTAGGGAGTGCAGCTTTTACTTGCATAGATGTGATTACAGGGACGCTGCATTCTTCCTGAGGGGGATAAAGTTAGCACTGAACGTATCTGCCAAGATGTTGGCAATATTAGTTGGTTCTGTAATTTTCATGCCGTTGTGCTGTAACGCAGAGCAGATCTGGGTGTTGCCATTGAGATTCTTGACATAGCTATAGAATGCTTTGTGGTTGCCCTTAGAATTAGTGGTGATTTTGTTTTCATAGCTAGCATTGGAGGATCTTATAAGGGATCTCAGCTTCTTACTGAGGCTGACCAGGGAGCTCCTCCACTCATGGGATTTTACTCTCTTTTTGCAACAGTAAGTGTGTGGGCTATGTGTCATTTGGGTTGTGTTGGGGTGTGGAGGTTGCTTTTGTTTCTGCTTTGGAGATCTCTGTTGCTTGAGAAGATTATTATTAAGAGCCGCTGTGAATGTTTTTGTGTTTCTATGTGTGGATTTTGGTGGTGTAGGTTTAGTGGGACTATGTGATAAGTGTGGTGTGGTGCAAGTGTTTACGTTCTCCTCTTGACTGTCAAGTTCAGTCTTGGTTGGAGAGAGCTTTACCTCCAGTTTGGCTAGATAAGTGCATCTCTCACAGGTTGTGGTGTTGGGTGGTAGGAGAAGATGGTTGTCTGTGTACATGAGGCAATTGCTACATTGCCCCAAGATGCCCAGATTCATCAGATAGACAGGAGAGAACACTGGTAGCTGACCCTTGGACATGTCTGAATAAAAATCTACTTTCCTCTAGACAAGTGAGGAAAATGAGTATAAGAGCTGTTTTTCTCTAAGCAAGTGAGGAAAGTAAGTACAAAATTGTTTTCCTCTAGGTAAAGAGGAAGGTTGAGTGCTGTAGTAATTTGTAACTTATTTAGTGCTAACAACAAGTGCTGAACAAGTGCTGAGCACGAACAAGCAAATTCAAGTGCTAAATGGATCTTGTAGTAGATAGGCTACCTAGTGTTTACCACTCCCACTGATAAGCTAGAATGCTTCCCTCCAACACAGAAAGGCTTGGGGGGCTCAGAAGCTTACAAACAGTCCTGGAAACAGCAAATCTGTATCTGGACTAGACTAGTTACAGGAAAGGTGGGAAACAAGCACAAATGTGGGGTTTTAAACCAGAAGGTTGAAATAGATGGAAAAACTTCCCAAACGGCCAATACACTACAATTTCTGGGCCAGAAACCACTCGTGTTAGATGGGCTACCTAGTGCTTACCACTCCCACTGATAAGCTAGAAGGTTTCTCTCCAACACAGAAAGGCTTGGGGGGCTCAGAAGCTTACAAGCAGTCCTTGATACAGTAAATATGCATCTGGACTAGCCTAGTTACAGGAAAGATGGGAAACAAGTGCAAACATAGGCTTTTAAACCAGTAAGTTGAAAGAGATGGAAAAACTACACGATATAACAAAAATCAGATCTACCCCACCATTCAGTCACTGTTCTTTTTTATACTATTTTTTATGAAAGCAGTCTTTGGAATTTGCTTGATGTAATGCATTCTGTTGGGAACTTTCAAAGTGAGTACTTTGGTATTTGCCTGAAGTCATGGTTCATTGTGTTCTGTTTCAAGGAGAATTATGTGACAAACTTTTAGGGGGTCGTTCCCGTTAGGGAGTTGTTTCTTTTTCTAATCCTCCATGCTCCTGGGATTCTTATCTGTAATTCTCCTTGAAGCTTGTACCAAGCACAGAATCATATTGTATTATACACACACAGTAGGATGCCAAGCCATGCATAGTTCTAACTAAAAAAAGTTTAACCCTTTTGTGCATATATGCTAACAAACAGAAATGTACATGCATTTACATGTCTATATTTTACTATATGTATTCTAACAAGCAGAAGTGTACATACACTATTATAATTATCTAAATATATTTATCTAACAACATCCATTAGTCACACCACCTCCAGTGTGCAAACATGCACCATAAGGTAGAGAAGTATAGGTATCCATCACCACTATGACTCCAGGTCCTTCGTTGATGTGGATACTACATTTAATGTCAATCAGCAGATGTGATTATCAGTGATGCAGGAATAGACAGCCACTAAACAGACCATAGTAAAAATGGTGAGCCTATTGCATGGTCTGCAGGCAGATTTTCAACTACTGCAGAAACTGCAGGATGCATAGTGCATGCAGAGTTATGTGTAATACAATGCCATGGAGTAGACATGCTTGCTGTG